>NC_089273.1:12653839-12985089 GCF_963678975.1 Dysidea avara
AGCAGACTAGTATGACCAACTCGCACCAATCATCATCATTATAATCATCATAATAAGTGCTATGCTAGCAAAACTTGTGATACAACAGCCTGGAAATCATATCCCAGTAAAAAGGTGCAGGATTTGATTTTTGAAAATACAAAAAGAAGTGAAATCCACTCAAAAACAGCCAAACTTTAAAAAAGAGTGCAGCCCTCAAAAACCTGGGTGAAAAAAGTTGTGAAATCAAAGGTGGCGGCCAAGAAATGGCTGCAATGATGTTAATGCTAAAAAAATTTAATAATGGCTGTGTGCATTGTTAAAATTTATTAGCATTAACATCATTGCAGCCATTTCTTGGCCACCACCTTTGATTTCACAACTTTTTTTTACCCAGGTTTTTGAGGGCCGCACTCTTTTTTTACGTTTAAATAAGTAAGCCAGTAGTAAGTTCCAATTCTTGAAGCCCTCGTACATTGTGTTTACATATCAGTTATAACATCATGAGTGTATTATAACTATTACGTATCATCTGTGGGGGGACTGTATGTACATTATTCTTTCAACTTCAGAGGTTCACATTGCTTGTTTGCTTAAATGTACCGTATGTTGGTTCATCTTCCTTATAAGGCAAGGCTATACATGTAGACAAAATATTACAACCAATAACCCACCTATAAGCACAATAGTTATTTGGCTATCATTAAGCCCACTATTGCATGCTTAGTGCTATTACCTTCTACTAATACCTATGTACTGTACATGATATAATCTGTTACATAGTAATTTCAGTTATTATTATCTCAATTTACCACAATGGAAGGCATACACAAAAGGCAAAGCCTGTACAAGGTGTCAGCCACAAAAAGAACTACAAAAATACAACAAACAACTGAAAAACAATACAAACTACACAGTGATACAAAAAACAGCAGGTAACACACATATGATGAATGCTGGCAAGATTTATGCCTAACCCTCAAATCAAATAATATGGCTCCTGTTATGGTTACAAACTATTTGCAGTTGAGACATCATTGCAGCCATTTCATGGCTACCACCTTTGATCTCACAACTGTGCATGATAAAACAGGAGGTTACTGCAATATATATATTATCAGGTAAATAGATGAGCCTATTTTACAGCCTGTCTTGCTGCATGTTTGCTTACTAGGATAGTGATGAGTTATTCAGTACTGACAGTTTATAGACATTCTACAATGTACAAATTTAATGTAATAAATTTTAATAATGGCTTCGGCCATGAAATGGCTACAATGATGTTAGTGATGATAGATTTTAATTAATGGCTGCAATGATTTAATGATAGCAAAATTACTTTTAATATTGGCTTTGTGCATTAATAAAATTAACATCATTGCAGCCATTTCGTGGCCGCCACCCTTGATTTCATTTCCAACTTTCTCACCCTGGCTTTTGAAGGCCGCACCTTTTGGTTAAGGAGTTGATTGGGAAGAGAGAAAAAAGAGATTGGTCGATTTTGCATGGTACTCATGCCTGGGACACACACAACTTCAGAATTATAATATCTAATCCAAAACAGCCAAGCTGTAAAAAAAGTGTGCGGCCCTCAGAAAGGCTATGGTGAAAAAAGATGTGAAATCCAAGGTGGCGGCCAAGAAATGGCTGTGATGGTAGGTTAATGGTAAAAATTTTAATAACGACAATTCAGGTGAATTTTTGTGCCGCTTCACAAAATTTACCTGAATTGTCATTATTAAAATTTTTACCATTAACCTACCATCACAGCCATTTCTTGGCCGCCACCTTGGATTTCACATCTTTTTTCACCATATCAGATGGTGGTGGTAGGAAGTGGCTAAATTATTTGGGGTAGGAAGCATTGGCTATTATCCGAGAAAAATGAGAATACTAATTTTCTCATGGAAACTTTAATCCGCTCTAGTTAGCTAACCATAAAAGCTTTTTAGCTCAAACTTGGAGGTTCAGATAGGCTATGTATAAAGTATGCCACAATAATTTTTGTACGATTTGATATAACCGTGTACGAGAACCAGCTGATAGGTCGTGTCCGAGAATAGAGGTGGTGACATGCTCGCACATTTCCGATCACAGCTTCCTGCAAATGAGATAGAAAGAAATAAAATATGGCTCTGCTGATAGCTAATGAATAGCCCTAACAGATGGTGTTGGTGGTAAATCTTTAAAGTATTTGATGTAGGATTACTGACCGGTGTCCGACAATACTTGAATTTTGTCCGAGAATATATGATTTTGAGCAACGACTTTGATGTGGTCTAGCACAACAATCAAACAAGAGTTTTGGCTCAAAATTGGAGGTATAGTTGGGCTATATGCAAGGTATCTCCACACCAATTTTCGTAGGATTCCGTCCAGCAGTTTATGAGAACGAGTGTCCGAGTATACATGGTGTCCGAGAATAGATAATTTACTCTACTCTAATAGAACAGTCACCCTAATAGAGAATTCAGCTACGTTTATAATTTACTCTATTATATAGAATTATATTACATTGCAAGTTATTCAGTAGGGAGTTCAGCTACAAACAAGTCACCCTGTAGTCAGATCAGCTAGAAGAAGGTACCTAATAGAGAGTTCAGCTATCAAGAAATCATCATGTAGAGAGTTCAACTGCAAGCAAATCACCCTGTAGAGAATTCAGCTACAACCAAATTGCCCTGTAGAGAGATCAGCTAGAAGAAGTTACCTTGTAGAGAGTTCAGTTACAAAGAAACCATCATGTAAGAGAGTTAAGCTGCAAACAAATCACCTGTAAAGAGTTCAGCTAGAAAGAAGTCACTCTGTAGAGAGATCAGCTAGAAACAAGTCACCCTGCAGAGAGTTCAGCTAGAAGAATTACATTCTAGAGAGTTCAGCTACAAAGAAACTACCATGTCGAGAGTTCAGCTGCAAACAAATCGCCCTGTAGAGAATTCAACTACAAACAAATCACCCTGTAGAAAGATCAGCTAGAAGAAGTTACCTTGTAGAGAGTTCAGCTACAAACAAGTCATCCGGTAGAGAGATCAGCTAGAAGGATCACCTTGTAGAGAGTTCAGCTACAAAGAAATCACCCTGCTTCATCTTTTCTTCTTCCTGTGGTAAAGTAAAAATGATAGGTTAAAAAGCCCTAAAGCCGGCCATAGGCCAGCTTTGGGGTATACAAATACAAAAAGAAGTGGAATCTAATCCAAAACAGCCAAGCTGTAAAAAAGAGTGCGGCCCTCAGAAAGGCTAAGATGAAAAAAGATGTGAAATCCAAGGTGGCGGCCAAGAAATGGCTGTGATGGTAGGTTAATGGTAAAAAATTTAATAATAACAATTCAGGTGAATTTGGTGCTGCTTGGTCTTGGCACAAAATTCACCTGAATTGTCGTTATTAAAATTTTTACCATTAACCTACTATCACAGCCATTTCTTGGCCGCCACCTTGGATTTCACATCTTTTTTCACCATAGCCTTTCTGAGGGCCGCACTCTTTTTTTACAGCTTGGCTGTTTTGGATTAGATATAATTAGCTAGCTACAATGACTCAGATTGCAACAGCGATTGCATACGAAACTTCATCCACGATAAAACCTAACTAAGCTATTAAAATACTTTCTACTACATTTCACTACACAATCGCCACAAAGCTACAAGCTCTTTCTGTTGCACTTAATTGTTACACACACACACACACTAGTAACCGCCCGAATTTATTAGAATCATAATATACAAAGTGAAAGGAACTAAGATAACAGCAAACCTCTGAATTTATTTCGGTGGTGATGAATGATAATGGAGTATTTGCTACATGTCAAGGTAAGCTTTAAAATAGAACAAAACCTTACTACTCCAGAAATCTCTATAAAGCTACCCTGCATGGGCACTAGCTTACCTTTCTTAGTTTAGCCAGTCATCCATGACCATTCCTTTACATAAGTTCGATGGTTTGCTGTTATCTTAGTTCCTTTCATTTTGTATATCACAATTCTAATAAATTCGGGCGGTCGCTAGTGTGTGTAACACAAGGGGGTGCCACGTCGGCTCACGCTGTAGGTAGATTTGCGACCGTGGTCAAAGTCTTGACCGGAGAAAATTTCACCTTGACCCTTGACTTGCAGCATTTATCGTCTTTGACCTGTGACTTGGACATTTCTTGTCTAACTTTTGACCTCCACTTATTTCTCTATTTTCCTATATGCACTTGCGCTTGTAACTTAGTATAACATTTTCTTAGTGCGTGCTACCAGAGAAAAATCATTATAATTATGGTGAAACGCCTGTTGGAGCTTTAAAACATCTTCTCGGAGATCCTTACTTCTTGTGAGTTATGTATAATGCCATAAACTTGATAATAGCTACGTATAGTTTTCGATTGTGGGTTTTGAACCTTCCCCATTGTCTTGACCCTTGACCCACTGTAAGAGCTATTTTGGGGCCTTGACCGGTGACTTGGAGTTTGATCGCGGTCGCAGATCGACCTATAGCAAGAGCCTGAGTGACACCCCCTTGTAACAGTTGCGTACAGCAGAAAGAGCTTGTAGCTTTGTAGCGATTGTGTAGTGAAATGTAGTAGAAAGTATTTTAATAGCTTAGTTACGTAAGTTGTTTTATCGTGGATGAAGTTTCGTGCGCGATCGCTGTTGCAGTCTGAGCCATCGTAACTAGCTAATTATGTTCTTGGCAGAGTGGCTACAAGGTGAAGAGTGATAACACTCCCCAGTCAACGATTCCAGCAAGTCTTTTTATTACCCCCTACCATCCTGATATTGTAATTTACAACCCTTAGAGCTCATCCATTGCACTGTTGGAATTAACATGTCCGCTAGACTCTATTCATCATATTCAGTCGGCTCAATCTAGAAAACAGAACAAAACTGATTACCTTCAGTTGTTGGCTGAATTTGATCGCCTCAACATCGCTAATTATTATGAAACAATTGAGATAACAGTATTGGGGAATTACCAAGTCTCTTCTATCCAGAACTTGGTCAATTTGTTTAGATTTATCCTTCCTGAGTTAAACACATCAAAAAGTGGAATCAGGAGTTGGTTAGATGAAGCAGCCTCTGCCAGTATCTCTGCCTCTCAGAGGATTTTCATGGCGAGACAATGTAAAGAGTGGTGTCCGAACTAGATACGTAGTTAGCTAATATTGTAATTATCATTGTAATTGTATGTGTATAATTGTGTGTGTGTTTTTTTTTCTCTTTTTGTACCTTGCCATGCCCACAGTAGTGCTCTAGGCAGCCTACTCTGTGGTCGCATGCAGTCCGAGGTTACACATGCTTCTTTCTTTTTCATTCCTGTACATATTTTCTCATGTAATGATGGGTCTCTCTCTATGTTATAGCTAGCTATAGACCTTGTGCATGCCGAGGAGTGGTCTGGCAAAAACCGGAAAAAAGTTGCTACGGCTTCAAGTTTCACGATAGTTTACGAGAAAAGTGAGGGCAAAAGTATCGAGCATTCTATTGCAAAAACCTTCCCTAGGCGGAATAACTCGCCATGCAGCAAGTATGTTATATGCTTTTACCCTGTAACTTACTTTATACCAACCCTACTCTATCTTTTAGAGCAATTCCTCCGTAATAGCATTAAAAAATTTCGTAGGCATAGAATGTGTACGGTTTTTGCCCTCAAAAAATGGCGGATGCATTATTTTGATGGTGTAATAAAGTTCCACACCTTGGCGCGCACATGGTCTATTGTGTGAATTGTATGTTATAGCTATTGTGTGAATTGGCTTACTTGAAGGAGTTGACTCGGTCCAGTCTGGTCCAGGTTTTCTAAACCCCCTGTGACATCTTTCCACTATAATGTTCATTTGCTATGCTACAGTGGACACATTGGTCATTCATCTTTCACATGTCCAGTCAATTTTGACAATTGTCCGGCCAATTCTGGTTTTCCAGGACATTGTGACAGGATAACAGAGAATTCTTATCATAAGCTCTGTTGTGCTGTTTAAGTGGGATTGTTTATGTGACATCCTTAAATAATGTATTTACCCAAGCGTACTGTATTTTCCTAAATATCTGCATAACTGTATTGTATGACTCATACAATACAGTTATGTAGTTAATTGGTACTGCATGAAAAACACAGCACTAGTTGGCATTTTGATCCTCCCACGCAAAGTATTTACAATACATGGCATTACTAACAAATGTGAATCTAACCTGCTGTTTTACATACAGATACAGTGCCTTTACTGCTTGTGGTAATGAGATAGTATATCAATTTCTCTTGTTCTTTGTCAACTTGTGATTTGTGATCATCCTTGTTTACTATATACAAGCTTTTATGCTCAACAATAACACTGCTGCATTCATGTCGATCAACTGTTATCTCATTAATTTCTTTAGAAATGCTTTCAGTTTCTGAATAAGGTTTCTCATCAATCTTTACTTTGTCAGTCATGCATGTCATATTAATGAGGACTGGCTGGTTATTTAAGGTATCAACATCTTTAACTTGACTGTCAGCTACAAACAAAAAGTAACATATAAAAGTAAGTAAAACTGTAATACGATATACTGTAGAGTGGGACCTTCATTATCCGAAAACCAGTGTACCAGTTCAGATAAGTGAATTTGTCTATCTACACAAGTTAAAGGAAAAATTAGAAATTTTAAGTTCAATTAGGGATCATATAAAAAAGTAGGGAAACAAGGAAGGTTGCCTACACCTCCAGATATACTAGTGAACATTTAACCAGTCTATACCCAAGACCAAGACTGAATTAGAGATTAAATGTTCACTAGTATATCTGGAGGTGCAGGCAGCCTTCCTTGTTTCCCTAATTTTTTTCTATGATCCCTAATCAAACTTAAAATTTCTAATTTTTCCTTCAACTTGTTTGTTTACTATTTTTGTAACATTATTATGACTGGTGAACTCATGAATACCATATCAAAAGAAAGGATAGAGCCAGTATTAATATTTCCTCTGAACGCATGCTCCAGCTATCACAATCTGCTTCGAAAGTACAGTGACCATCATGCTTTTATTTCAGCTATGTTCAGCCCGTTACACAGCGCTACAGACAAAAAACAGTAAAAGAAGTGCCTCTGCAACAATCCAGTCTCAACGAAAATACGACGATTTGTGTGCCCCCAACTATCAATGACTGCCTCATAAGTGCAGTGGCAATTACGCTTCGCTTTCAGCTATGTTCAGCCCATTACACAGCATTACAAACGAAGAACAGTGTTAGAATCATCTCTGCAATCAGTCCAGTCACCACGGAAAATATGGATGATTCCCGTTAAACAAACGTACTGTAGGGAAGCCATGCATCGTGCTACCACGAATCGACACCTTTAGCTGTCAGTAAAAAGAAATAGGACACAAAGGAGGACAAAGGTAAGTCCATGATACATGCATTGTACGTACTGCGGTATGCCAAAAGGCACGTCTAAATAAAAGGAAGTCCTAATGTTAGGTTATGGCTGGCTGTATGGTTTGCAATTATAATAAAAAGTGATATTTAAACCAAAGCAGCCAAGATACTATTTAAAAACCCCAAAAAGCAAGGACAAGAAATCAAAATTGGTGGTCAAAAAATGGCTGTGATGGAAGAATAATGGCAAAAAAATATGACAATTCAGGTGAATTTTGTGCTGAATCTCACCCAAATTACCATACTAAAACTTTTTCCAGTTAATTACCTACCATCACAGGTATTCTTGGCTGCCAGTTTTGATTCACAACTTTTAAGATACAGTTCTAAGGGGTTTCAGGAAACCAGTCAGCTTTTTAAAATTGAAAATAATTAAAGCATTAAGCAAAATCTAAGTCTAAAATGAGGTGTATTGCTAAAAGATAGTAACTTCTAGCGATCAAACTATGTAAACTGTTCCTCTGCAGCACAAAATTGCTTCTCCCAAGCCTTGAACATGTTAAACACCTCTAAAAATAATTATTGATTAAGCTATTGTGACTTGAAATTCTTCGACGATGCATCAAATCTTTCTTTATGGACTTACAGTGATAACATTTAACTGTAAAACAATTAATATTATTAGGGTGATTTTATTCATTACTTAGTTAAAACAGCTATATATTCAGAATGGACCCTGCTCCTGATGTCTTTGAGTTGGAAACCAGTCAGCAAGTTTTCTAGACCACCAATGCAACCTTTTTCACACTGGTCTTTTTGGAGGTCACACCCTTATTTATTGTTTTTGTTTAGATATCACTTCTTTTTGTAACCGTAAACCACAAAACTGGCCATAAGCTGATTTTGAGAATTTCTTTTTAACTTATTTTTCCCTTTGCTAAAGCAGTTGTTGAATAAAGACAAAGAATTTCCTATGTAATTGTCTGTATAGCTATTTGCATCTAATTAAAATTAAAAACTGAACAAAATGTTTTATCGTGTAGCTTATAAATAATAGTTAAAACACCAAGACCAAGGGAACAAAGCAATTGTGACCCACTGAGTGAAAACCCAACTTGTTTGCATTCTCCTCAACTTCATTTTAATGACATTTTGTTGCCTATAGGTAGGGTCCGCAACGTGAAAAATGAAGTTGCAAGAAACAAATCCCCGACTATCATAGTATGTTACCGTTAGTGCCCCATCACTAATACCACCCTTAGTTTGGAACTGCATTCCCTGGTTGGAGAGACACACGGATTTTAATATCTCACGTGATTGATCTTTATTTCGTGCACTCTAAAGAAGACGTCCAGAGCTCCCAGATTCCGAGTGTGATTTCAAGTATTGTTGGCCTACCAAACCATGCATAGAAGTGAGTAAAAATTTGCCAGTGTTTTCCACAAAGTCTAATTTTCTGCTGATGGGTCGAGAAAATTTTTCATTTGAGGCGCTCTACCAGCCAAGAGAAGAGAAGCCAATCCTATCACATAAGATGATAATGAAGTTAGATGCATAAATGTTCTACACATCAAGTTTAAAAGAGCTGCGACCTTTCTAACCATCTGGCTGGCAGAGATGAAATTTTCAGTGCAATGATCTTCGATGATCAGTTTTGGCCGTGGGTTGCCTCCTTCCTACTGTTACAAACTGTCTTCCTAGGAGCTTTAAATCAAGGGAAGAAACAGAAGATCTGAGGTTTCTAAGAAGTGGTCAAATCCTTGACTTTTAAAGTTAAAAGGTCATTGGAAACTACTACTCTAATATAACATTCAGTATTTTATTAGAATAACCGGGCCCGGCGTGTAGTCACTATACACTTACTATCTGCTTTTGGTTGTGTCAATTGAACAGCTGTATAGATTGCTGGCAAGTGTGCATTTTATGGACATTTAAATCTTGATATTTTAACCTTGTGATGATGCATTCCAGTTCCTGCACCCACATCCTATTAAGCTATATAGTGAGGCATACCATATATACTTGTACATTAACCTACTCGCATACTAGGTCACTTCAGGAACAAGTTGTGTGATTAGTCTATTACATTACACACATGTAGTTTACAGATAGCATGACCATATGCTTAAATAAATTACATAGGTCACATAAACTCAATCATCAGTTTTTCATCCATCAATACCATTGCACAAGCTTATAGCAAATTATTTCTTTACAGACTAGTTAGCTGCAATTGATACCCCAAATGATTTGTAATGTTACTTTTTAGTCTGCTCTAGCCATGCATTTATTAACTTTGATGATGGCTTCTACAGCTGCACTCGACAATCAAACAATCAATGGACCAAAAAATCATTGATATGGTAAGGGAAACAAGAAATTTGGCTTTATTAAAGCAGATAACACTGCAGATTGATGAGTATTTTCAAGATAAGTTTGTTATTATGAATGGGTGTTGTTACACAGAGCAGTCCAATGCATATGAACCTGTGACAAGCAGAAATCAATACAACACGCAGGTTAAATGTATTCTTTGGATAATATACAGGGTGTATGCACTAATGTGTTCAAGGAATTATTCAACCACACATATCCTTAATTAAATATCAAGCACTTAATTGTAATTGAATGTAAAAGGTTACACTTTAATTAGCCCATACAGGCACAGATTCCATGTGGATGCATGCCCCAGAGATCTGAGACAGTACTTTGGGTGGCCATTTTCACTTCAAAAATTAAGCAGCTACTAACACTGGTGATTGCTCTATTAGAATGATTAAGAGCACATTGATCTTTTGCTACAAGAATTGACCACCAAAACTGGCCATGGGGACCATGGCCTTGTGATTCCCTGCCCTATCTGTGCATAACATAAAGGACACTGTAAAAAAGTGTAGGTCTACTACACCTATAAAGTGATAAACTACTCTAATAGAATGATCACATTGACAGATAAAACTGTGAAGCTTTTCCTCTACCTTAGTCATAAATCAATAATTTCACAAACTCATAGGACATATACACAGCAGCATTAGGGTATTATGGCTATATTGCATTACTAAGTTGTTATTTATTTAGGCAGTTGCACAAGATACATAGCTAATTATTATAGTTAATTTTCATATAGAAAACCAGGTATGTAAAATGTGAGGTTACAAGCTGGTCCTGCAATAGAGTTCTCCAGCTGATACAAAATGATTACTTCATAGCAAATGAATGGATTTCAAATACTATTATACTCTCCAGCATCCTGGACACTGCATTGCTTGCATATCACAAGGTTAAGATATTAAGATTTAAATGTCCATAAAATGCACACTTGCCAGCAATCTATGCAGCTGTTCAATTGACACAACCAAAAGCAGATGGTAAATGTAGTGACTATATAGTTATTCTAATAAAATACTGAATGTTCTATTAGAGTAGTAGTTTCCAATGACCTTTTAACTTAAAAGTCAAGGATTTGACCACTTCTTAGAAACCTCAGATCTTCTTCTGGACCTTCTCCTGATTCAAAGCTCCTAGGAAGACAGTTTGTAACAGTAGGAAGGAGGCAACCCACCAAAATCATCGAAGATCATTGCACTGAAAATTTCATCTCTGCCAGTCAGATGGTTAGAAAGGTCGCAGCTCTTTTAAACTTGATGTGTAGAATATTTATACATCCAACTTCATTGCCATCTTATGTAAGAGGATTGGCTTCTCTTCTCATGGCTGGTAGAGCGCCTCGAACGAAAAATTTTCTCGACCAATCAGCAGAAAATTAGACTTTGTGGAAAACACTGGCAAATTTTTACTCACTTCTATGCATGGTTTGGTAGGCCAACAATACTTGAAATCACACTCAGAATTTGGGAGCTCTGGACGTCTTCTTTAGAGCGCACGAAATAAAGATCAATCACGTGAGATATTAAAATCCGTGTGTCTCTCCAACAAGGGAACGCAGTTCCAAACCAAGGGTAGTATTAGTGATGGGGCACTAAGGGTAACATACTACGATAGTCGGGGATTTGTTTCTTGCAACTTCATTTTTCACGTTGAGGACCCTACTATAGGGAAAATGAGGTACGTTGGCTACATTTCGTACGTAGCCCAGCTAGCCAGGCTACATACGGAATGTAGCCGGTATACAACTGGGCAGTGTTTATATAGACGTTGATGCTGAAATCGATTGTGGGATCGATCAAAATTCACGTGATTAGGATGCATGACTTGGATTCGCTATGAAAACCACTCAGACGGAGAGCGTTTTGTTATCCTCGCCATCCTACGAGTTGAAAAACGTTGGGCTAAGGTGAAAACTAGTGCTATTATTTATTATTAATTAGCAAAGCCCACCAGGGGCAACACGCTAATGTGCATTACAAATCACAAATTGTTTAGCTTATCTATAATGTTCTTAAAAGTGTCAAGGTTAATTGTGTTGATGTTGTCAATTTTCAAGTTATTCCAATCAATAATTGTTCTTGGCAGAAAAGAATACTTATATAAATCAATTCTGGATTGCAGCTGTGCAAATTTGAGGGGATTATTGGCACGAGTATATGATACAGGGGTTGGCTGGGGTAAACAATGGTTTGGTAGCACCAGTAAGTTTCTTACAATCTTGAATAATAATATAAGTCTAGCATTTCTTCTCCTACTTTTTAAACTTGGCCATTGAAGGTAATTAAGCATATCTGTAATACTGTGTTGTTGACTGGATCTGTGCCATGGTTTATTAAGAACAAATCTTGCAGCTCGGTGTTGGATCATTTCTAATTTGCTAACTGTTGTTTGGTGATAAGGATCCCAGATAGCTGAGCAGTATTCAATAGAAGGTAACAATAATTGTTTGTATAAGTGTTCTTTGATTTGTATTGGGGCATTATATAAATTCCTTTTCAGAAATCCAAGAAGACGGTTTGCCTTTCCACAAATATAGTTAACATGAGGTTCCCATGATAGTGTATGATGGAGGCGGATACCAAGATAGGTGTGCTCTGATACAATATTCAATGGAATATTAGACATTTTATATGTAAAAGTGCTTTTACTGTGGTGGGTTGTAAATTGTAAAATATTGCATTTGGGAATGTTAAATTCCATCAGCCAGTTGCTAGCCCATTGTGTTAAGGAATCTAAGTCATTTTGCAGTATTCTGTGATCGTTGGGCGTAGCTATAGTTTTAAAGAGTAGAATGTCGTCAGCGAATAATCTAATTTCACTCTTGATGTCTGTTACAATATCGTTAATGTAAATTAGGAACAACACAGGACCAAGTACGGAACCTTGTGGAACACCAGATGTAACTTGACATGTAGAAGATCTAGAGCCTTCTACTACAACCTGTTGGGTACGACCATGAAGGAAGGACTCTAGCCACTGTAAGACAGTTCCTCTTATACCATAGTAATTTAATTTGTAGAGAAGTCTAGAATGAGCTACTCGGTCGAACGCTTTAGAAAAGTCTAATATAGCAGCATCAACTTGCAGGTTCCTGTCAATATCTTTTGCAATGTCATTAACAGTAATGAGTAGTTGAGTCTCACAGGAATGTTTTGATCTAAATCCAAACTGGTTGTCTGAAAGAATATTGTGGTCCTCCAAGTGCTTCATAATTTGACTCACGATGATATGCTCCATTGTTTTACAAACTACTGAGGTGAGTGAGATAGGACGGTAGTTGCCTGGTTGAGCTTTGGAACCTTTTTTAAATATTGGGGTGACATAGGCATGCTTCCATTGTAATGGGACTTCACCAGATTCTAGTGATTGTTTGAAAATATGAGTTAGAATGGGAGATAATTCGGCAGCTGTGGCCTTCAGTACATACGGATGCAAGGAGTCAGGTCCTGGGGATTTGGATGTGTCACAGGTACTTAACAAGTTGTAGACTCCTTGTTCGGTAATCTCAAATGTAGGTAAAGATGGAAATAAGGATGGACCTTTGTCAGGAATGTTACTATTATCTTCGGATGTAAAGACAGACTGAAAGTGTTGATTGAGGGTGTCTGCTTTTTCCACAGGATTGGTTATGATATGACCATTTATAGGATTTATTAATGTACTAATACCATTGTTTTCTTGTTTTCGTGACTTGATGTAGTGCCATAAAGACTTTTTGTTACTGTCTGGTGATGAAGTTAGGTTTGTCAGGTAGGATTTGTGTTGGTACTTTAGTTTATGATCTATCTCTTTTTGTAATGATTTATATTCATTCCAGTCACTATCTCGACAATAACGTTTTGCTCTTCTATAAACTCTTTGCTTTTTACGTATGAGTCGTTTTAAAGCAGAAGACAGCCAGGGAAGGTGAATTCTTGTACTTAATTTCTTGGTAGGAGTATGAGTGTTTATTATTTCTTGTAAATTTTGTAAGAAGAAGGACCAATTTTCATCTAAGCTTTGGGGTGATGCTTGATTTATTTCAAAGTAATCATGTGACAAGTCTGATAATTCCTCTCTTATTTTTTCCCAGTCAGCTAGCTTGTAAAGGTAAACAGTTCTGGGATGTTGTTTGATTACACGTTTAGGAATCTTGATGGATACTAAAACAGCGTCGTGGTCACTCAAGCCTGGAAGTGGTTCACATGATATCACAGAGTTAGGATTAGTAGTAAAGCATAAGTCTAAAACATTTTGAGCTCTTGTAGGGAAGGTGACTAACTGAGACAGTTGGTAGTTGTGTGATAAGTCAATAAGTCTTTCACGAAAGTGACATGATACATAGGAATTTATTAGTGTACTGTTTTCCCAGTCAATACCTGGACAATTAAAGTCACCTCCAAGAATGATGTGAGTGTGGGGATACTTTTGCTTAATCGTGTCTATGGAAGACTGCAAGTTGTCAAGTATTGTATCACTTGAGTGAGGAGGACAGTAAAAGGAGCCAACGATAAAGTCATTGTTCTTGTCAAGATGAACGTGAGCCCACACTATTTCAATAGTTGAATTGTCATTAATTTGTGTACATGGTATAGAGCTCTTTATGGAAATAAACACACCACCACCAGAAGTGTTTCTGTCTTTTCTGTATGTTTGATAATTATTTGGGAAAACCTCAGAGTTTAGAATAGATTCATTCAAATGTGATTCTGTCCCTATAATGATGTCAATTGCATAGGTAACCAGAAAAACTTCAAGTTGGGTTCGTTTGTTAGTAACACTACAGAAATTTACAATAGAGAGTTTCAAATCACTTAATACATTATTTGAGTTTGGGTTATTAGTAGAGTTATTAAATACCTGTGAATTTGAGTCAGGATTTGAGTTAGTTATAGTGGAAACAGGGAGTCAGGATGACTCCATGCTTGTGGCAGAGGTATTATTAAGTGGCTGTGCTGATACAGTTACATACTCTAATTTGTTACCATCTGTACTCACTTTGCAGTGAAGCTTGTTGTTGAGGTATAAGGAATCATTTCTTATTTTGATGTATCTCCGTTCGGTACCATTGTCAATTAGGGATCTCCTCTCCTTCAACAATAAGCGTTCCTTTTGACGCTCCTGGGGAGTTAGATCAGGTTTTATGTAGATTGGAGCTTCAAGCTTAGACTTAGAACTTAGGATGTCAATTGCTGTGTTTGAACGAAGGAACTTCACCAGAAGGGGTCTGGGACGCTCACTCTTTTGGTCATACTTGCCGAGACGATACAAATCTTTTATATCACTAGGTTCAATGTCAATATCAGTTGCAGACAGAGCCTCCATCACGTTTTCCATGTCCTTTTTCATTCGGAGTTGTCTGTTGGTATTTTGGGGATTTTCTGCTACACCATACACAACGATGTTGAATTTCCTATCAATGTTGGTGGCATTTTGATAGACAGTGTTTGAAACTTTGTCAACAACTGGAGCACGAACAGTTTGAGAAGAAGTCTGCTGTGGTTGATTAACAAGGTCTAGTTTGCGTTTAAGATCATTTAGAGAAGTTTGAAGTGTAGTAATGGTCGACATTAAGCTGTCTATTTCTGCCTTCTGTGCTTGGATCTCACAGTATAGACAGAAGAACGTGTGTTCTTCGCCAGCATCTCTTAATGTCGCGAAGTTTGTTGCTGATAACCCAGTGCATCTACGATGTACCCACGCGTCACAGTAGCCTTCACAATAGATTGCATCATCACCTTTCCTGTGCTTTGTAGCTTCTTTAATTACTTCATCGCATATTGGGCAAGTACTGTTTCTTTTGGGTTTCTTCTCGCGCTGGTTTGAGCTGTCTTTAGATCTCGGTCGTTTCAACGGCAGTAAACCTGGACTGGGAGTTGAAATTGCGTTCAACGACATTTCTGTTCACGAAGGGGAAGGAAAGCACAACTTTTCTTCAGGAATATCTTCTTGGCAGCTTACTTTCAAGGAGACGACAAAAGTAGCTGCATACCACAATCGCAATTTTTATTTTTTTATTTTTTTATTTTTTTTAGTGCTAAAGCTTATTCATCAATCGTTTCCGCTTGTTTCGAACACGGACACACACACCCCCCCAAAAAGACACACTCCAATCACGAAGATACGACTCCGCACGGAGTAGCCACTCTACAAGCAAGCTTACCTATCTAGGAAGCAAAGACTATATAATTTGGCCCGACATTCCAAGTCTAGTGATGCCTGGCAAAAATATCGACAGATTAAGAAAGAAGTTCAAAGGGCATATCGGCAATCCCACAACTCCTATATTCAACACTTAGTCACCCCTGGAACATATTCTACAACTAAGAGATTATGGAGTTACATTAAGAGTCAAAAGAAGGACTACTGTGGCATACCACCATTACTACAAGGAGACACTCTGATCTCTGATACAGCAACCAGAGCAAGCTTATTGAATGACTATTTCTCATATGTCTTTGTTAAAGAAGATTTAAGTTCTGTACCACATATTGAAAATTTACCTATCCCACTAATGGAACCTATCAGTATTAATTCAGAAGGTGTTAAAAACTTATTAGAAAACCTGGAGGTAAACAAAGCTCCAGGTCCAGACCAAATTCCACCCCGATTTTTAAAAACCTTTGCAAACTACATTACGCCATTTCTTGTGCTGATCTTTAGGGCCTCTTTGCATCAAGGTCACCTTCCATCTAAATGGAAACATGCTACTGTTGTGCCTGTTTTTAAAAAGGGAGATCGTAAATTACCATCTAACTACCGCCCAATATCCTTAACATCAATCTGTTGTAAAATTCTAGAGCACATCATCTATTCTTCCATCAGCTCTCATTTGGAAAATCATCAACTTATTCGAGAAGAACAGCATGGTTTTCAGAAAAATAAGTCCTGTGAAACACAACTGATCTACACAATTCATGAATTTGCAACAATACTTAATGACGGTGGAGAAGTGGATGCTTTATTTCTTGACTTTAGCAAAGCTTTCGATAAAGTTCCACATGTAAGACTTCTTCAAAAACTTGAGCATTACAGAATTTGTCCACAACTTGTCAATTGGATAAAAGATTTTCTTGGACAAAGACAACAGCAAGTAGTTCTGAATAGTGTAACTAGTGAGCAGTGTGAAGTTATCTCTGGCGTACCGCAAGGTACAGTACTTGACCCTTTACTATTTACTTGTTTTATTAACGACCTACCAGCTCTAGTGAACTCTCAGATACGACTCTACGCTGATGATAACTTATTTTTACACCGATTTATTCAAATGAAGACACTTCAGTATTGCAGAGAGACCTTTATGCCATAGTGAGGTAGAGTGAAGACTGGCGAATGTTTTTCAACCTTAGCAAATGTGTACACATCAAGATCACTAACAGGATATTAACAACTAACTCAACATATTTTCTGAAACAACATCAAATTTGTAGATCTACCAGTGCCACTTACCTGGGAGTAACAATAGATGAACACCTGAAATGGACAAACCATATCCAACATTTTACTTGTAAAGCAAACTCAGCCAATGCCTTTTTGCGACGTAACATTAGCTCTTGCACTCAACAAACTAAGAAGCTGTGTTATCTAGCAATGGTACGTCCTATCTTAGAGTATGCATCAACTGTCTGGTCTCCATACACTAACAGTAGCATCTACAAGTTAGAAATGGTCCAACGAAGAGCTGCAAGGTTTATTACAAACAATTATTCACCCTGGGCTAGTGTAACTGAGATACTAGATCACCTGAATCTACCAACTCTTGAACAGCGACGGAACAATTTGAAGCTAGTTATGATGTATAAAATGGTGCATAGACAAGTTCACATCGATAATGGAACCTATTTAATCCCAACAGCAAGCCAAACATGAGGTCACAATCAACGATTTTTGCAGCCACACTCCAGAATTGATTCTTACCTTTACACTTATTACCCCTCTACAATTAAATTATGGAATAACCTATGTAGCAGTACTGTGGAATCACCTACCTTAAGCACATTTAAACAATGTATTAATTATAGCTAAGTACAATCACTACAATTTATTCTTAATTTAATCTGTTGTACTATATACTACATATGGAGGTTTCTGTACAGTAAATAAATAATACAGGTTTTTGCAATCGAATTTGGCGACTTTGCAATTGAATTCGTCCCGTTTGCAATTGAGTTCGTCGCTTTTGCAATTGAATTCGTCCCGTTTGCAATTGAATTCGTCGGTTTTGCAATTGAATTCGTCCCGTTTGCAATTGAATTCGTCGCTTTTGCAATTGAATTCGTCGCTTTTGCAGTTAAACTCGTCCATAACAAGAATGGCAGCTGGAGCAAACATGAAAACATGATGTAGCAGCTGCTACAAGAACTTGTTCAAGTACAACAGTAGTAAACAACTCTTTATAAGGCAATAATTCTTCCTCTACAGCCTCTCCAACAACATTCCAAACTCTACTACGCCATTCGCGATGGATGTGGTCACTCGCGAGCAAGCTAATTAACTTGTCAGACAGCTATCAACTTCGCGTACTACCAGCTCCAATTACCTTCTAGTGTCTCAAGTGTAACTCTCCAAGGCATAAATAGTTCATCTCTTAATGAACAGGTTGGTTTCTTGGAGCCGTTTTGTTTATGACGAATTGTAATGCAAACACGACGAATTCAATTGCAAAACCGACGAATTCAATTGCAAACGGGACGAATTCAATTGCAATACCAACGAATTCAATTGCAATACCGACGAATTCAATTGCAAACGGGATGAATTCAATTGCAAAGGCGACGAATTCAATTGCAAAAACCTGTAATAATATAAAAAGGCCTTTAGTGAACTGCATAGTTTTTCATAAACGACAATAGCACTGATTAAAACATTAAACTCGTGTAATGGAAATTCTCCGTGACATCTCTAGGATATATCCGTTTATCATAGCCAAAACGTACTAGTTGCTGACCCATAATCGAAAATTTTAGGTATGCATATATAATACATTCAGTGGCTGTACTCGTATTGGCTTGGGAGATTGATCGCCCTATATAGGCTATCCACCTAATATGTGTTACATATCAAGACACACGGTAGTGTGTCGTGCGGCCCAAGAAGCCGGCGCGCAACACCCGTGAGTATATTGACAGGAAGGAAGAAAACGCAATTTTCGCACCTCCGTAGCTCTGTGCTGCCTTGATGAAACAAGACAATTTTTGCTGTGGACACTCCCTCCACCTTCAGCACTCCACATTCCAAATTTGAGTGAAATCGCTTCAAGCGTTCCCGAGATATGCGACTTCAAAAATTGGCTTAGTTTCTTCGTTTTTTTCTTCTTATTTTTCTTCCTCTTTTCGCACACTTACAAAAACTGCTATAAAACACGAACGCCATATTCGATTGCCTTGAGATTTGGCACACAGAAGGGGGTATAAAGGCGCATCTCTGTACCAACTTTGGCTAGGATACGATAAGGCCCCTATTCGGTGATTATTAGTTTCTCATCCAGCCTTTCTAATTATTATGATGCGGGCAGGAGGGTATTACCATTATGCCATTATTAACACACTGATGTACAGACCTTGTCCAAATTGTCTTTCTTTCTTACTATAAACATTTCCTTCACCAGCTGATTCTACTTTTCGTGATCGCCAACTGTTTTTAGACAGTCAACTGAAAGCCTGCTTTGATGAAGTCGATAGAGCACGAGTGCAACTGGCACTGCAGCAAATTGCTAAGGAAAACAACAGTTCTCCTGGCGATACATAGCGCATTGTAGCGTTCATCAACAAAAAATTATAACAGTTTGGTATCACGTGTTCTTCTGAGCATGTACAGAGTAAATAATGGCTTACCATGCGGTAGCTTAAGGATGCGGGCGGTGGATGAGAAACTAATAATCACCAAATAGGGGCCTAAACAGGAAAAGAGTTATGATCGATTATTCACAAAAAATAACACCAATATGTTGTCACGCCTACAGGGTAAACCGAGTATGGGAAGAAGCTGAAAATCGGTGGGTGAATAGGTTAACTATTGAACCTCAAACCTTTTGTGGTTTGAAAGAAATCGAGCTAAAAACCAGGAAGATACAACGAAAAAACCAACAGTGTGTAACAATTACGCAATTGAGATTAGCTAATAAAAAACGATTACTTGCCACGCCTACCAGATAAACCGCTTGGGGTAATGCTTTGAAAGTCGCTGTATAGATGGAGTAATCATCTTAGAAAGGCTCTTCAATGGTGTAGAAGAATCAGACTTAAAGCCACGGAGTTATAAGACGAAATCCAACTTGGTGCAGCAAGTGCGAGATCGAGATACTCTAATAGAGCAGTCATCCTAATAGAGCATTCACCCTGAAGAGAATTCAAGAGATCAGCTAGAAACAGGTAACCTGTATAGAGATCAGCTACAAACATTCACCCTGTAGAGTGATCAGCTACAAACAACTCACCCTGTAGAGAGATCAGCTAGAAGAAGTTACCTTGTAGGGAGTTCATGCAACTATGGAAAGAGATAGTTCAGCTAGAAGAAATCACCTTGTAGAGTTCAGCTACAAAGAAACTACCATGTAGAGAGTTCAACTACAAACAAATCGCCCTGTAGAGAGATCAATAGAAGAAGTTACCTTGTAGATAGTTCAGCTACAAAGAAACCATCATGTAGAGAAATCAGCTGCAAAAAAATCACCTGTAGAGAGTTCAATTACAAACAAATCTCCCTGTAGAGAGATCAGCTAGAAGAAATTATCTTGTAGAGAGTTCATCTACAAACAAATCACCCTGTATAAAGATCTGCTAGAAGGAGTCACCTTGTAGAGAGTTCAGTTACAAAGTAACCATCATGTAGAGAGTTCAGCTGCAAACAAATCTCCCTGTAGAGAGATCAGCTAGAAGAAGTTTCCTTGTAGAGAGTTCAGCTACAAACAAATCATCCTGTAGAAAGATCAGCTAGAAGAAGTTAACTTGTAGAGAGTTCAGCTACAAAGAAACCATCATGTAGAGAGTTCAGCTGCAAACAAATCACCTGTAGTGAGTTCAGCTACAAACAAATCACCCTGTAGAAGATCAGCTAGAAGAAGTCACCTTGTAGAGAGTTCAGCTACAAAGAACCATCATGTAGAGAGTTCAGCTGCAAAGAAATCACCTGTAGAGAGTTCAGCTACAAACAAATCTCCCTGTAGAGAGATCAGCTAGAATAAGTTTCCTAGTAGAGAGTTCAGCTACAAAAAAATCATCCTGTAGAAAGATCAGCTAGAAGAAGTTACCTTGTGGAGAGTTCAGCTACAAAGAACCATCATGTAGAGAGTTCAGCTGCAAAGAAATCACCTGTAGAGAGTTCAGCTACAAACAAATCTCCCTGTAGAGAGATCAGCTAGAATAAGTTTCCTTGTAGAGAGTTCAGCTACAAACAAATCATCCTGTAGAAAGATCAGCTAAAAGAAGTTACCTTGTAGAGAGTTCAGCTACAAAGAACCGTCATGTAGAGAGTTCAGCTGCAAAGAAATCACCTGTAGAGAGTTCAGCTACAAACAAATCTCCCTGTAGAGAGATCAGCTAGAATAAGTTTCCTTGTAGAGAGTTCAGCTACAAACAAATCATCCTGTAGGAAGATCAGCTAGAAGAAGTTACCTTGCGGAGAGTTCAGCTACAAAGAAACGTTCAGCTGCAAACAAATCACCTGTAGAGAGTTAAGCTACAAACAAATCTCCCTGTAGACAGATCAGCTAGAATAAGTTTCCTTGTAGAGAGTTCAGTTACAAACAAATCACCCTCTAGAAAGATCAGCTAGAAGAAGTCACCTTGTAGAGAGTTCAGTTACAAAGAAACCACCACGTAGAGAGTTCAGCTACAAACTAGTGACCTTGTAGAGACATCAGTTACCTTGTAGAGAGTTCAGCTACAAAGAAACCATCATGTAGAGAGTTCAGCTGCAAACAAATCACCTGTAGAGAGTTCAGCTACAAACAAATCACCCAGTAGAAAGATCAGCTAGAAGAAGTCACCTTGTAGAGAGTTCAGCTACAAAGAACCATCATGTATACAGTTCAGCTGCAAAGAAATCACCTGTAGAGAGTTCAGCTACAAACAAATCTCCCTGTAGAGAGATCAGCTAGAAGAAGTTTCCTTGTAGAGAGTTCAGCTACAAACAAATCATCCTGTAGAAAGATCAGCTAGAAGAAGTTACCTTATGGAGAGTTCAGCTACAAAGAAACGTTCAGCTGCAAACAAATCACCTGTAGAGAGTTAAGCTACAAACAAATCTCCCTGTAGAGAGATCAGCTAGAAGAAGTTTCCTTGTAGAGAGTTCAGCTACAAACAAATCACCCTCTAGAAAGATCAGCTAGAAGAAGTCACCTTGTAGAGAGTTCAGTTACAAAGAAATCACCACGTAGAGAGTTCAGCTACAAACTAGTGATCTTGTAGAGACATCAGTTACCTTGTAGAGAGTTAAGCTACAAAGAAACCATCATGTAGAGAGTTCAGCTACAAACAAATCTCCCTGTAGAGAGATCAGCTAGAAGAAGTTTCCTTGTATAGAGTTCAGCTACAAACAAATCACCCTGTAGAAAGATCAGCTAGAAGAAGTTACCTTGTGGAGAGTTCAGCTACAAAGAAACCATCATGTAGAGAGTTCAGCTGCAAACAAATCACCTGTAGAGAGTTCAGCTACAAACAAATCTCTCTGTAGAGAGATCAGCTAGAAGAAATTACCTTGTAGAGAGTTCAGTTACAAAGAAACCAGCATGTAGAGAGTTCAGCTACAAACAAATCTCCCTGTAGAAAGATCAGCTAGAAGAAGTCACCTTGTAGAGAGTTCAGCTACAAAGAAAGCATCATGTAGAGAGTTCAGCTGCAAAGAAATCACCTGTAGAGAGTTCAGCTACAAACAAATCTCCCTGTAGAGAGATCAGCTAGAAGAAATTACCTTGTAGAGAGTTCAGTTACAAAGAAACCATGATGTAGAGAGTTCAGCTGCAAACAAATCACCTGTAGAGAGTTCAGCTACAAACAAATCTCCCTGTAGAGAGATCAGCTAGAATAAGTTTCCTTGTAGAGAGTTCAGCTACAAACAAATCACCCTGTAGAAAGATTAGCTAGAAGAAGTTACCTTGTGGAGAGTTCAGCTATTAAGAAACCATCATGTAGAGAGTTCAGCTGCAAACAAATCACCTGTAGAGAGTTCAGCTACAAACAAATCACCCTGTAGAGAGATCAGCTAAAAGAAGTTACCTTGTAGATAGTTCAGCTACAAACAAATCACCCTGTAGATAGATCAGCTAGAAGAAGTTACCTTGTAGATTGTTCAGCTACAAACATTCACCCTGTAGAGAGAGCAGCAAGAAGAAGTCACCTTGTAGAGTGTTCAGTTACAAAGAAACCACCATAGAGAGTTCTATGATAAATATATGTATTATATATATAATTTGTACATTTACTGATAAAATCAGAAATATTTAAAGTACATCTGCTTCACCTTTTCTTCTTCCTGTAGTAAAGAAAAAAAGACAGGTTAAAAAAGTCCCAAAGCTGGCCATAGGCCAGCTTTGGGGTATACAAATACAAAAAGAAATGAAATCTAATCCAAAACAGCCAAGCTGTAAAAAAAACAGTGCAACCCTCAAAAAGGCTATGGTGAAAAAAGATGTGAAATCCAAGGTGGCGGCCAAGAAATGGCTGTGATGGTAGGTTAATGGTAAAAATTTTCATAACGGCAATTTAGGTGAATTTTTTTGCCAAGACCAAGTGGCACAAAAATTCACTTGAATTGTCGTTATTAAAATTTTTACCATTAACCTACCATCACACCCATTTCTTGGCCGCCACCTTGGATTTCACATCTTTTTTCACCATAGCCTTTTTGAGGGCCACACTGTTTTTTTACAGCTTGGCTGTTTTGGATTAGATTAGTTGTAACATGGGCATACATATCAGGCAAAGCCCTCATGTCCATGTTACAACTATTACATATGTAACCATCTCAGTGAAAACCCATCTAGTTTGCACAACCTAATAATTTCTCAGCATTATCTGCATTATTCAAGGACGGTTTATCCAAGTTTCAGTTAATTACGATGAGTAGTTTTGGAGTTACAATGCTAGAAAGTAGGAAGAACAAGGAAATTGATTTGTACAGTGACTATACTTAAAATAAATTACAGGCATTTACATTCACAGCTATAACCTCCATTTAGATTGGTCTACAGAGTTGGGATTTGGTTTACAGTGTTCATCATGGATTGGCAGATCAACCAAGGTATGGTTTTAGCCCTGCAGTTGCTTGCGCATAGGCGTATGAAGGCAGTTTTGTTGAAGAAATGGCAACGAGTTTGTTTACGTCTACTGCATCTGAAACAAATGCACGTGACATGCAAACCATTGTGGCTACAGTAATGGAACAAAGATTTTCAAACTCCCCATGAATAGGTGAATACAATGGTATATAGGTTGTATTAATTAAACACTTCCTTCCTGAGTAATTGCTTGATTAAACGTTGCATAAAATTTTCTTTATAACACATTTTCTCTATTTCGCACATACTTGTGCGAACTAGATGGGTTTTTGCTGAGACAGTCATATATATATATAGTATGAAGTATGACACAATATTATATGTGACCAGATCTGCTATACCATCATCCCAGGACTGGGCAGAGTTTGCCTCTCTGCCCACTGCTTAAGCACTGTTTATTATTGATTATTTCTGTTTATATTTATACAATTATTATTTTAATAATAGACTTAATGAAGTAATTAAAAAAAAATTTAACTATTATGTGTCAGAATCCCATTTGTTAATGCAAGCCTAATTTCACAGTAGAATGTAATAAACTGAATTGGTGAAATATTTACGGAATTGAAAAAATTCCATAAAATTTGGAGAGCCTGTTTCACAATGAAGGAAGGTGATAACAGCAAACCCTGTGGTAGTATTGTGATCCCCAAAGCAAAAGGAGTTCGAAAATCTTTGTTTTGTTTCAGTACTCCTAAGGACAGAAAAGAATGAACATTAGTTTGCCTTAGGTTGGACGAGTAGTTCGTCATTGTTTTTTCTCACGTTTCCACCTTCACCCAGCTTTTAGGATAGGCCTGGAAGACAAAACTTACCCAGCAATGAATTCACCTGTTAATGGAGAATCCTATGGTGAAATTGCATCTTGATGAGGATTGTATTCGAATGTTATAACCATTTATGTAAGCGCCTATAGTTTATTTTCCATATTGTCACTGTACAAACCAATTTTTTCTGCTGTTGTTACTTTGTAGCACTGTAACTTAAAATTTTCTTGGCTAAAACTTTGATTGGCCATCCCTTTGGCTATCTAGATAAAGAAAATGTAATAAAATGGAATTCGAAAAATGCGCTAACATATAAGGTTCTTGTAGATCCTATCACATTATTGTATGAACGTGTCTCGATACCAATACGCTGAATGCAGCACAGTAATACTAAACATACTGGTGATGATTTCAATATGTAGCGAATTAACTCTTTCCAATGTTACTGAATATTTTGTCCCAGTTGTG
The DNA here is from genome assembly GCF_963678975.1 of Dysidea avara. Lineage (NCBI taxonomy): Eukaryota > Metazoa > Porifera > Demospongiae > Dictyoceratida > Dysideidae > Dysidea > Dysidea avara. Next base: position 12,679,029 of record NC_089273.1, read on the forward strand.
CTACTACAATTCTCACCATTGCTCCCCACTTGGAGACTTTTATGCTCCAGAAATCCAGTGTAACAGAGCTGAGAGTCCACCTTCATAGACATCTTTTTGCTGATGATATAAACACCTGCAAAAGTAAATAAGGTTAAAAAGCTATACTCTAATAGGTGAACAATAGACAGAAAAGTACAGTTAATAAGGTGGTTAACTCACGCCAAACACTATACAGTGCAGTTGTAAGATACATCTGCTTAATAAAAGTCTGGAAAAAATTTATAATTACTTGTTTAAGTAAATGCTAAATATATTTTAATAATGCATGGCTACAGCGATCACTATTTTTTTCATTGCAGCCTTTTCTTCACTACCACCTTTGATTTCACAACCATTTTCACCCAAGCTTATAATTCCACACACTTTTTTCACAGTTAGCTTGGCTGTTTTTGTGTGGGTTTCACTCTTCTTTTTGTACTTTATACAAGACCTAAAAACTAGCCTATGGCAGATTAGGGTTTGTTTTTACTCACAATTCTTATTATCTATACAAACACAATGATGAATACCAAAGACAGACTAGTAAATGTATTGTATTGCATATTTCATTCATATAATATTATTCACTTTAATAGAGTGCATGTTTTTGAGGATTTCTAATAGAATGTTCATAGAATGACCTAGAACGGCTTTCATTTGTAGATCTATCCACACAAAAACAGCCAAGCTGTGAACCAGTGGTGTGGTCTTTATAGGCTTGGGTGAAAAGGTTATGAAATCAAAGGTAGCGACCAAGAAATGGCTGCAATGATGTTAATGCTAATAAATTTTAATAATGTCGGTGTGTATTATTAAAGTTAAGACCATGGCAGCCATTCTTGACCGCCACCTTTGTTTTCACAAAATTTATAAGGCCACAATATTTTTCACAGCTTGGCTATTTTTGTGTTTCTTTTTGTACCTTATAAGGCCCCAAAACCAGCCTATGGCTGGCTTTGAGGTTTGCATGCTTTTAATCACATTTTTTTCTTACTTTTAAGAGACCAACAGAACATACATAGAGTGATCTGTATAGAACAACCTAGAATTTCCATTGGTAGAACTGAAATTATTATGTTTACCAATAAGCACATTTAAAACTATACAGATAGAATATTCAAGATAGCAAAAGTTCAGTGATACAGGACATGGATGTTAAGTAAGGAGGTTCCAGGTTTGAACCCGCAATCCCATGATTTTACACTTGTTTAGTTTCTGTGTTATAATCTGTAGTTGTACCTCCATTGATTTTCAAACCATTAAAAGGTACCGCTACAATGATCAACCTATGTACACACCATTTTTCAAGTTATGTTCCCATGCTTCTATAGTCGTGAGCAAAGTTTGATTTTTTTTTTACACAAAATTAATAAACATTCGCAGATATTTATCAGATTCATAGCAAACTTAGAACATCAATTCATTTATTAAATTCATTTCATTTATTCAGTCTTCATTTGCACTGCAAATTGTGGCAATCCTGTTACATGTTTGCATTTTATAACAATTTTTAGTAAAAGTGTGCGATAAGAAATCAAAGCCCCTGTAGATCCCCCTACAGTTAGAGAAGAAAAAAATTTAAATGTTTTGCAAATAGCTGTTGTGAATTTAATCAAATTTGCTGTGTGGCCTATCTTTCCTGGTGAGCAGCTATAATGCAAAAATGATGTGCTTTGAAGAAGGGGTTATGGAGCTAAGCATGCGCGAAAATGCCATTTTCTTTCTTCCTGTCAATATATGGCGTGTTGACTTTTTTGGTCACACAACACACTATTGTGCGTCTTAATAAAGTACAGTTTTTTGCAATTACTTTTATGAAGCATACAATCGTGTACAACTGTTTAACACACTTATGGCCATAGGCAGTTACAATTTAATACATACAGCATAAAGAATAATAGTACATCCTTAGAAATTAAAACAGTTAACTGCATAGTAAGATTTATTCACACAATGAACTGTCTTAATTTTTTTCCAGATTGCATTCTGCCACAACAGCATGTGCCACCATTTATGGGCATACATTACCAGGCAAGCAAATACAAGAAGCCACAACATGATCACAAAAACTCCCCATTTCTTGAAAGGAGCTTCTTCACTGAAGGGTTGACTTTAAGAAACTGCAACTCGGAAGAGTACAAACATGCATTAAATGTATGACAGGGTACTCATAGGTTGTCCGTTAGCCATTATAATAAGGTGTCTGTTGTATAGAAGTTAATAATACGTGGCTGTCTCCACAAAAAAATGACTTGTTCTCACAACAAGTTGATGTTGTGCTACTTCTAAAAACCAGGCACCATGCAGCAAACAAACCTAAATGGAACAGTGTACTAAACTAATGGTTTGTTGCTACATACAAAATTGAATCATCACAGTACCTGTATTTCATACTTGATGAAATATTTTGTAATTCTGTAATTATGTTGCTAAGCACTGTTAAGGAGGTGCACCTCAAACAAACCACTAATAATGATAGACAAACCACTTTAACCCACTAATAATGCACAGAAATATCTTCTTAACTGTTTTATAGTTTGTCTATAGCATTTTCTTACGTAAATTCTCCAGGAAAAGCCTCAAAGCTGCTCTTCATTTTCGTTTGCATACTGTATGTATGGGCATGTCCCCTTTTCAACTCAAAAGGAATTCGTTATACCCTATAGCCGAGGAGGCCAGCTGTGTTTATTTTTCGACTATTTGACGTTCATAGAGCCCATTGGGAAAGGCGTCCTTATAAACTTGCTTCACCCATATTTCAAACCGGCATGTACAGGTTATTAACCGCCTTAAACTATAGTGCAAACGGAAAGTTATGGCTGCAAATGTAGTATATTTTCAGTATAGTCGCTGTACAAATCGATTTTGTTGCTCTTCCTACTGTCTAGCGCTATAATTCCTACTCATCCCAAAAGGCTCAAGAGATCCATTCCTTGGATAAGCTGAGAAATGGAAGTTGTGCGAACAACTTGGGTTTTTGCTGAGACTGTCACATATACTGTGGGCATTGAGAGTATGGTAGGGACCATGGCATAGTGTCCATAGTTATAGGTATCCATTAATGGAAGTTCACTGTATTATGTCCTGCAATATACAATAATTGAAGGGGCCAGCAGTAAAAGGGGAACATTTAAAAATCTAGGTGACCACATGGTGGACATTAAAGAAAATTTGGGACGAAATAGAATTATTGTGGATATTTGCTAAAAATTAATATGAGACTGCTATAAATTTTAAATTCTGTTGTTTACTTAGTGACAATATTATTCATGTGGCTAAAACAAGCCATTCTAATTTTTAGAAAATCTAAAATGGCACATGTCCTCTTTTTCCACTGACTCCTTCAATTACAGTATGGCCAGACGTTTGCTAAATTGCCTGGAATTTGTCAGATATTCAACTGTTATTAGGAGCACTATAAGTAAATCACACTGTGAGCTAGCAAAACCATAGACAAAATCATATCAAACACTAGTAATCGTTTTGTAAGCCTACTGCTTCTATTTAATTACAACTTGGGTTTCAAGGAGAACAGCTGAATAGTCCAAAGCAGAAGTATGTGCATTATTGTGGTGAGAATTTATACATGTTTGTTAAGTTTGCTTAATTCGTACCACCACCACCACCACCACCACCACCACCACCACCACTGAAGCAAAACTATTGTAAATGCATATCAAAACATATGTATGGGATTTGTAAAATTTAACAATCCCAGGAGGTCAAAATTAAAAGCTTCCAAACCACTGAGTTTACCCAAAAATATCCTTTTCATAACCTCAGCTTGGTGAAACAGGCTGATCAAAAAATTTCATTGTTCCTTGCCATTCCTTCTCCAATGGAAAATACATGTATTTTATACTCCACACACAAAAACACTAATATATACATGTACAACCTTTAACTTACATAATTTCTACAGCACACCATAGAAATAAAGAAAGCTCTTGAATATCTCTATCCAATTCCAAACGTATTGGCATGATAATGTTACCATGATTATTGTTGATGATGTGTTAGTCATAATGCACATTTCATACATTAAGCTATTGGAAAATCAATTACCTCGGGAAAATGTCAAAATTACAAGTTGCTAACCTCAATGGAATTCGCTAAACTTGGTAACCAACTACGCAGTTAATAAGACTCCGGCTGAATTGAGTGCAAACCAGGTTGGTTTTCCTAGATATGTTGTAAAACATGCCAAAAACATGAGTTTTATGGGTGCTCTGAGCATGTAAATTGTGCAATGTAAGGTTCTTTCTAGCTTTCCCTTCATTGCTATACAAATAACTTACGCATCACTCAAATCACCTTTCATCAAGGAATCTGATGGGCCAAATCTCATGTCTGTTGACCAAATTACATATAAGTTATGATGCCTTGTTTAAAAGATGATGTTGTATTTAAGAAAAATTAAACCTATGCGGAAACCCGGTATTTTACATAAAGTTCTTGATATGGTTGGTCATTACGTTTTCAGTTAGCATTTCTCTGTTGCATAGCTTGCTTAGTAAACAGTCTGGCTGTATATATAAAGCATTACAATTGTATAAACCAATGTACTCTTAAAAGGTACGGAAATCTAGTATTCACCAGTCAGACACTTCCGGACACTACTCAGGCTTCTCTCAGCCACTCGTGATACTGATATTACTAAGTTGAGTAGTCAGTAGATCTCGCAGTAGATAGACTAGCTGTACGCCATGGCCTACCTCAACCAATGTTGCTAGCTACATTCTAACTAGTGTACAGTTTGATTACTGACTGATATACAGTAAGGTCAGTATAATTATAGTTCTGAATTCGGCATGCTGGCTACGTTGCGTGCTGCCAATCCATGACGATCCGCATTGACAGGCATGCACAGCGCTATAGCACTAGCTACGTTAGGGTCCGCAATTCAAGAAATCAACTTTTACAAATCGATCCCCCTACCATTGTGGGGTGTTCGTTGTAGTATTCCATTGCTTGATCCACCATGAATCCGGAGGCAAGATTGTTGTCTTCACAGAAATAGATTTTAGTAGCTAGCTATTTCGTGAGATGCAAAAAATATATATATATATATATATTTTTAATTTCGTGCTCCACACAAAGAACAGGATAGGACTTGCTGCTTAACTAGATAGTTAATGTAGTTAAAAAGTACGTACAGTAATAAGCAAATGATTTGCTGGGTTCCCAGCACTGGGTTGCTTTCTCTCAAAAGCAGAAAACGAAACACGAATTTTCAAATTCAAACTGTCCTACCAGCCAAGACAAGAAAAGCCAGCTCTTCTCCATAGTGATTTGATAAGGTTGGATGCATAGTCTGTCTATGCTGTTAGTCTGAAAAGGATCTAAGACTTCTCACCACCTGGGTGAAGAAAGTCAAAATTTTCACGAGTGATTTCAAGGGATTCTCTCAATGGCACCGAAGTGCTTTCCAGTACTTCTGATGCCACACCGGTCACTTAATTTTGTTTAAAATGATGATAAATCATGGTTCAAAACATTCGGTAGTAGTAGTAGTTGGTGTTTCTGTGGATTCATATGATGTAGTATACCAGCAGCTCACCAGGACCTCCACCCAGCTCGAATCAAAAATGAAAGATTTTGTTTTTTTCGGTTTGTTTTGGGATGTTTTGCAGCATAATGGTGATGTAGGGTGATCTAGTGAAGATTTGAAGCTGCTGTGGAGCGTGAGAGGTGCAGTCAAATTCGCTGCTTCCCTTGATGCATAGCTTAGAGCGAGGCGTGGAAGCTGTGGATGAAACAATAATTGACAACCGCTGCTACTAAACATTCAGGAACATCTTTTGCCATAGTTTTAGTCTATAATTGACGATTGTTGTGGCTGCAGAAGTGCTGGAAATGGCTAGAAAGCGCGACACAATTCTTTGATGCTGCAGAAAATTTTGACGCTCGTCACCCAGATGGTGAAGTCTCAAATCTTTTTCTAACTAACAGCATAGACAGACTATGCACCCAACCGTATCGAAACACTATGAGGAAGAGTTGGCTTCTCTTGCCCTGGGTGATAGGGCAGTTTGAATTAGAAACTTCCTATTTCTTTAGTCTATTTTTTCAAAGAAAGCAACCCTGTTCCGGGCACCCAGCAAATCATTTACTTACCATTATTATTTCAGCGTGTGTACTTTTCAACTACAACAACTTGGATAGCTATGATTTGGCTAAGTAGCAAGTTTCATCCGGTCCTTTGTGTGGAGTACGAAATTTAAAAAATACATTTTGCATCTTGCAAGATACTGAAAACTATATTTCTATTTATTTATTTTATTTTAATTATACTGGACAGCCAGTAATTACTGATGTGTCCAGGGGGACCAGCCCCAAGAAAAATCAAATACACACGTACATGATTAGCTAACTACTTAAATACATGCAATTACATTCACTACAAATACATTGACTGATTCCAACTCAAGTAAATGGTGGGGTAAATGATTCCATTCATCAATTGTTCTTGGGAAATAACTAAATTTATATGGATTAATGTTTATAAATGGTATTGAGAAGTGTAGATGATGATAAGATCTAGTTGATTGCACTAAAGTTTCTTGATTATAATGATCCAGGATTCTTAATCCTGATGTATGATGAACTGCCTTAAAAAATAATTTAAGCCTTGATGTTTGTCTTCTCTGTGCAAGTGACTGCCACTGAAGATCCTCTAAAGTAGAAGAAATGTTGTTTCCACTTCGCCAGCCATAATTTGATGTGACCCATCGTGCTACTCTTCTTTGCACCATTTCTAAAGCATTGATGTCTTTATCGTAGTAAGGGTCCCACACACACGATGCATACTCCAGCATAGGTCTTACAAGATGGGTATATGCCATGCATTTGACTTCTTGATTGCATCTATACATTCAAGTTTCTGCGGAGAAAATTTAACATTTTGTTGCTTTAGTAGTGATTTCTGCCGGTGAAGACAACGATCGTGCCTCCGGTTTCATGGTGGATCAAGCAATGGGATACTACAATGAACATCCCGCAATTATGGGGGATTGATCAGAAGGTGATTTTTCGGATTGCGGACCATAGCTACTTAGCCCGGCCAGCGGTATACACAGATTTGCATACAATAATATTGCTACTGTAGAGTTCACCTGCAGCTTACAATCTTGGCTGAACTGAAACGACTGACTGGTCACAGTCGATCACGAGCCTGGTGCGGGCCTTGGCAGTGGCTGGAGAGGTAGCTACTCCGACTTCAATTGGCAATACACCAACACAAAAGTTGAGAGGTGAACGAACACGTGCTTGGCACGATATATAAACTAGGACGGAAGCCATATTTCGTACCAAAGATACTCAGATTATCTTAACTCAGTTCAATTTCCGTGTTTGTGGTCATCCGCCGTATATGGTATAACTATTGAAAGACCTTAGAGCAGAGACGTAAAGTTTAATACCGCGTAACCAGACTTCTGTGGTCTGACCAAGCGAGATAGAACCCCTGAGTAAGCCGATACCTCGGAACATACCAGCTCGTAGTTTAACGTAGTCTGCATGGCGCGGTCTGTTTTGTGTTGGGAGCCTCCACACAAAACAGTCAGGTAGCTACGCGAGACTATAGCTAGCTAACTCATAATGTTACAGGCCGGATCAGTGGCGAGAAAACGTACAGTTTATTTCGCCGGTGCATGGTGTGGTGTGAAAGAAAGCATAGTTGGGTTTCGGAGTTGTGTGTGACGCACGTCACAGTATCGGATATGCGTTTAGTAGCTATGCCGCAATAAGTACTCATGGGGAAATCCAAGGGAATTATTTGGGGGATTTGTTAAACCATTTTGTAATAAAGTGTGTTTGATTATGTAGCACTTTCGAAAACCAATGTTGTGCGTTACGTGTTAGGTCGAATCCTGGGTTAAATTTGGAGGGATTGAGAGAAGACCATCATGATTATGATGAATGTGTACAACAATAACAACAAAAAAAAAGAGACAAGTATGTGAATCCTCGGACTAACATGCGACCACAGATCTGATTTACACAGTAGTCAGTTGTGGGCATGGCAAGGAAAGAAAAAGTGTAACTACATGCGTACATACATACATACATACAATAAGAAAAAGCCCTATAAGGTAACTACAAAATCTAGTCTGGGTCGATAGTCCATTCTTTACAATTCCTCCCAAAAAAGATCCTCTGAGATGCAGAAATTGATGCCCCAGCCATTTCATTCAAAACAGCTCTAACACTGGCTTTTGAAAACAATAAATCTTGATCCGTGAAAAAAAACTACATCTTTAAGTGCATTGACTGAATCAGGAAGGTAGTGACCCAAGACGCTAACTTCAACAGTACTGTAATAATTAGCAATATTCAAACGGTCCAACTCTGCAAGCAGCTGCAAATATTCAGGCTTTTGTTGCTTTCGACAGTGAGCAGACTCAAGGTGCTGTCGTGAGTCAAGAGAACAGGTTAATTCAATAATACCCATCAAAGAAGAATGGGAATTATAGAGAATGAGGTCAGGACGATAAGGTGTGATCAATACTGTTGAAGGAATGATTTCCTGTGGCGATTCATTAAAGCGAAAACCGTTTAAGTCAGCATACACCCTGACATCTTGGTGATCAGCAAAAAGGGTCGTCAACTTGGAGACTAAAATTATAATAATATGCAAAACTTGATTGTGACGATAAGTGTACCTCTGTTGAGATAGTGCCATTGGGCAGCCACCTAGAATATGGGCTGTAGTTGGCCAGATCGAGTCACACAAGGTACATTTGGCATTACTCTGTATGTGCCAACGACGTAAGTTGACTGCAGTGGGCAGTGTGTCCGAGGAAGCCCTCAACAAAAAGGAAAGCTGTCCAGGGTGAAACCCACTTAAGAGCTTGTTCCATGTTCTGCAAGAAGACTCCAATCTTGCTGAATTTAGGAATTTACATTGTACACTGAGATGATTAAGGTGAGTTTCACAATTTGAAGTAACTGTCTTGGCTAACTGAGCTTTGGCTGTTTTATATAAGGATCGAGCCAATGGCATGGAAGAGAGATGACTTCGTGCAGCAGACAGGATGGAATAGTCTTGTGACTGGAACTGTAGAAGAACATTGCCAAGATGGAGATGCAAGCCCAGTTCCTGCAGTCTGGAATCGGACGAAGTGGAAACACATGAAAGTAAACTAAGCTTTGCTTCCCTAGATACATGGGAAACACTAGGGCAGCAAATACCAGGGTAATATAAAATCACCCTAGTGGCATTCCTTGGGAGCTGTAACCACTTCTTAAGGTAACGTGTAACTGTAGATTCAAGTTTTTTGATTGTGTGATTGGTGATGGCATCCACACATAAGCGAAACCTCAATAATGAAATGATGTAATTCCTATAGATCCACAACTTGTACTCTCCACGAATTGGGAGAGAGTCTGTAGCAGGTAATAATTCAGTTAAGAAGGAAGAAACCTTTCTATTTGCAACTTGTTTTCCTTACTTTGGCCCCTTTTCTGTTACACCTTATTTGCTCTATATAAGTATAAGTCACTGTTTAGTATGAGTCTTTGTAACTAGGTTAGGTAATTCTAAGACTACAGCACAAGTTGCTGTCAGACCTTCAGTGCTGGTCACTGTAAAGTGCTAATAATAATAATAGTTAGCTATAATAGCATTGTCACCGTGAGGCAAGAAATTTTCATGGGATCCTAACTAATCAGTAGTTTTTTTTTTGTTTGTTTGTTTGTTTGTTTTTTTGTTTTTTTGTAGCTTATCCATGAAATTTAGTTATTTTGTACGTGTGGAACAACCCAAACTTATTGATCCACCAGCTGTAGTCGTATGCATTCACCTGAGCCCCCACCAAAAAGTGTAAAATTAAAAAGATGAATATGTGTTCACTCCCAATGGTTTTGTACTGGGACAAGCATGTTTTCATGTTGTAAACATATTTGTGAGTTTGAATTATCCATAATTATACTAAATGTATGTTTTTAAAGCCTTATATATATATAACTCACTTGTTCTTTCTCATAACTATCTAAATGCTATTTTGACTATTTGTTCTGGCAGCGAAAAGGCTGGGGGCTTCAAAGAACTATAGAAGTTTGGGCAGCTGGTTCATGCTAGTATAGCAAGAGTTATTAGCTAACAAGAAATGAGGGCTCAGGTTTCCACAGTGAATTGTGGCATACATGTGGTAGTCGCCTGTGATTGCCAGTGCTATTATTGCATGCATGCAGTCAAAAAATAAGCTTTTCAATCGAAATAAGCTTTGCATGTAGAGGGATTTAACCTTTATCTACTGATCATATGTTGTGTAACATGCTTGACTGCAAGAAACGTGATAGCTGTGGCTACTGAGTCATGCTTTACCAGATCAATCATCTTTATTTAGATGAGCCATTCTTAGAACACAAATACATAGTACACGCACAGTTACACAAAGGATATACCCTGTACATGTTGGTGGATTCATAAAACTTAGCTAGGAGCAACATGCAGGCATTGTTTCCTTTAATTCAGGAGGCAATCAATTGCCTTAATTGTTCATTTCTCATTTCACCCACATTAGTAAATGTATGACTAACTAGAGCAAGTGAAAATTATGAATCATGTGAGCTATCCAGTTGGGCATTATAATACTACTCCAATCCAGCTTGTTTCAGTACATTTTATCATAGTGTAATACTACACTGTCACTATTCTATATTTTAAAATGTATATACTTGTTAATTGTTAACAATTAGTCATATTATTGTTATTTGTTACTAGCTATTATTTTTTGTATATATGGCATGTAAAATTGAGTTTGTAAAATTCGAGCTCTAACAGGTATTAGTACACTGTTAAAAATAAGGAGTAACTGTTACTCCCCTAGGGGAGTTCCCAGTGTAGGGAGGATTTAACACCCCTATATTTTTGTGGAGAGTAACTAACACCCCACAAAGAAGTAACAGGAACCCTTTGAAAAATCTATTGTAGGGAGTTCTAGTTACTCTAGGAGAGTTCATATAAGCATGCAAGGCATTTCCTTTACTCCATGAAATTCTGCAAATAACTCCGTATAAAATCTCAAATGATGTTAAAGACATACAGCAAAACTGTAACAAAATATTTAAATATCCAGCTTTATAATATTGGAAAGTCACTGAAAAAAAGAGATCAGTAGCAAGGCTTCATCATCAGCAAACGACACTTCACTGCCACACTTCACTGGAGTTACTTCCTGCCACATGACATGTGATCAGCTGTAGTAAATAGCAGTATAGTAAAGAAATATTCAACAATCATATACTTGTTACCTTTATGGCTGAAGGTACGTCACACACAGTTGCCAACAAAGTTGTAAAAACAATTCTGCCAGACCAGCAGCATCAGTAGTGTAAACTAAAAAGGCACAGTTGCTATCATGCAAAACAGCACTTTTTTGCTACCTGGAGTTCATCATTTTGTTTGTCTATTTGTTCACTGATTTCTTGTGGCACCTGTAATATATGTTTACAAATTGATGCACAGTCACTGTATGTTAACACACTTACTGGATGTTGTAAAATTCTATGTTCTCAGTGACATTGAGACATCTGTACTAAAAAAGTAAATATGTGCTTACGCAAATATAAACATTATCTCCTTACAGGTCAAGAACAACTTGGAAAGTTGATGAAGTCGAAGACACACAATGTACATTGTATCAAAGATTCTTGTTAACTGCAGATGATACATCTTACTAGTTAATTCCAGTGAATCTGCATGTAATTATGTAAAAAGACTGATACAGGCTACTGACCTTACCAGGCAATATCATTGTGTCCGGCTGCTAACGTCAACTGAAGGCAGACAGACATGATTATGTACGCCATGTTTAAGCTAGGTGGCTTTCCTCTCCTCCCTCAAGTCTTCAACTTCTTACACACTGACTACTAGTAGCTAGCGGTGAGCTTGGATGGGCTGAATACTGTACGTACCAGTCAGTGATACGACTGAGTCCGCCGAATTTTATTCTCTTTCCCTGAGTCTTGACTATTTCTGCCGTGTCACAATAAGGCGCCTAAACCCTCACGAGCAGTGGTGACTTCCGTTGGAGCCAGTTTAATAAACCGGTGTGTCACACGAGACGACTAGCTCAGATATGAGCTCAAACGTACCTGAAGAAACAATGAACGAGATAGACTCTAGTGAACGTCCAGTAATTATTCACGAACAAGTAAACACTTTAGTATCACCTTTTAAGCACTACAATTCCTCAGAGAAGCAAACCGCTTTCAACTACTCAACACGGCTCTGTTGTTAAAGAAGCCGTTTCTATGGTAATACTCTTCACTCTAAATAATGCGCTTGTAATAGAAATGGTATTTAATAATTATACATACGTATTTCAATATATTTTTGAGTAACAATTCGTCCTCCTGTTTTCGTACTGTCTGTTTCCTTCACTATGCCTTGGTTAGCCTGTAAAATAAAACATGAATAAATGGCTGCCATTGAAAAGGAAGCCTAAATAATTACTTTCCTTTTTTACATTGAGTGACTAGAATTGAACTGGTTAGTTAATGGAGAAAATAACATAGTGAGACAGCTATAACCTGCGTGTGGCTAATTCATATGTGGCCTCAGCCATACTGGCTCACTGAGTTCACCTTAGCTACTATAGCTAACTGGTAATGGGAACTCTTCAGTTTGGTGCCTTCACTTACTTGGAGTTCTCTTTACCCTTAGTGGGTTACTGTTACTCTCCTAGTAATCCGTCCAAACTCCCCTTTCAGAGTAAAATATTTTACGCCCATAGTTACTGTTAGCTACTCCCCTGTTTTAACAGTGTATATGCAGTGTTGGGCAAGTTACTTTTTACAAGTAACTAGTTACATATTACGTAATATTATCAAGACACACGGTAGTGTGTCGTGCGGCCCAAGAAGCCGGCGCGCCACACCCGTGAGTATATTGACAGGAAGAACGAAAACGTCATTTTCACACCTTTGTATCTCGGTGATCACTTATCTGATTGGAACCAAATTTGCTACACAGTTGCCCGCCAGCCAGGGGAGTCTACATTCCAAATTTGAAGGAAATCGCTCAAGCCATTTCCGAGATACGAGCTGCCAAAGTTTCATTCGTTTTTTTTTCTTCTTCGTCTGTTCGCACACTTGCAAAAATTGCTATAACAAGCAAACGCGTACTCCGATTGCCTTGAAAGTTGGCACACAGAACGGGAGTCCAACGGCGAATCCTAGCATCAAATGTGGTACAAATCCGATGAATTGTTCAGGAGTTATGACCGATTATTCGCGTAAAACAAGATCGATTTGTTGTCACGCCTACAGGGTAAACCGCTTCATGGAATGAGTTGAAAATTGCTATGTAGATGGAGTAACCATCGTAGGAGTGCCTTTTGGTGGTTTGAAAGGAATCGAGACAACCACCATGGAGATATGACACAAAATCCAACCAGTGTCACAATTACGCGATCGATTTTTATGAATAAAAACGTATTGGTTTTCACGCCTACTAGGCAAACCGCTTAGAGCAATGAGCTGAAAATCGGTGTATAGCTGGAATAATCTTCATAGAAAGTCCTTGCAGTAGTACAGAAGAATCGGATTAAAAACCACTGAGTTATGATTCGAAAGCCAACTCCGTGTAGCAAATGCGAGATCGAGATACTCTAATAGAACAGTCACCCTAATAGAGCATTCGACTAATTTATTTACTCCATTATAGAATTCTATTACATCACAAGTTATTCTGTAGGGAGTTTAGCTACAAACAGTTAATCTTATAAACAATTCAGCAAAAAGCAAGTCACCACGTGGAGAGTTAAGCAAATATATCACTATAGAGATTCAGAACATTACAAGTCACACTGAAGAAAGTTCAGCTATAAACAAGTCATGCACTGTGTAGAGAATTCAGCTACAATTAAGTCACTCTCTAGAGAATTCAGCTACACAGAATTCAGCTACACACAAGTCACTGTGGAGAAAGTTCAGCTACAAACAAATTACCCTTTAGAGAGATCAGCTACAAACAAAACACTTTGCAGAGTGTTCAGCTACAAACAAATCAACCTTTAGAGCGATCAGCAACAAACAAATCAACCTGTAGAGAGATCATCTAGAAACAAATCAACCTGCAAAGAGATCAGCTACAAACAAATCAGCTTGTAGAGAGATCAGTTACACACAAATCAACCTGTAGAGAGATAAGCTAAAAACAAATCACCCTGTAGAGAGTTCAGCTACAAGCAAAACACCCTGTAGAGAGTTCAGCAACAAAGAAACCACCATGTAGAGAGTTCAACTGCAAACAAATCACCTTATAGAGAGTTCAGCTACAAACAAATTATCCTGTAGAGAGATCAGCTAGAAACTAGACACAATGTAAGGAGTTCAGCTACAAGTAAATCAGCCTGTAGAGAGTTTAGCTAAAACAAATCAACCTGCAGAGAGATCAGCTACAAACAAATCACCTTATAGACAGTTCAGCTACAAACAAATTACCTTGTAGAGAGATCGGCTACAAATTAATCAACCTGCAGAGAGATCAGCTACACACAAATCAACTTGTAGAGAGATCAGCTACAAACAAATTACCCTGTAGAGAGATCAGCTAGAAACTAGACACAATGTAAGGATTTCAGCTACAAGCAAATCACCCTTTAGTGAGTTCAGCTACAAACAAATCAACCTACAGTGAGTTCACCCACAAAAACGCACTTTTACAGAGTTCAGTTACAAACAAATTACCCTGTAGAGAGATCAGGTAGAAGAATTCACCTTGTAGAGAGTTCAGCAACAAAGAAACCACCATGTAGAGAGTTCAGCTGCAAACAAATCATCCAGTAGAAAGATCAGCTAGAAGAAGGTACCTTGTAGAGAGTTCAGTTACAAAGAAACCATCATATAGAGAGTTCAGCTACAAAGAAATTACCCCGTAGAGAGTTCAGCTAGAAGAAGTCAACTTGTAAAGAGTTCACCTACAAAGAAACCATCATGTACAGAGTTCAGCTACAAAGAAACTACCATGTGGAGTGTTTAGCTGCACAAAATCACCTGTAGAGAGTTCAGCTAGAAACAAATCACCCTGTAGAGAGATCAGATAGAAGAGGTCACCTTGTGGAGAGTTCAGCTGCAAATAAATCACTTGTAGAGAGTTCAGCTACAAATAAATCCCCCTGTAAAGGGATCAGCTAGAAGAAGTCACCTTGTAGAGAGTTCAGCTACAAAGAAACCATCATGCAGACAGTTCAGTTACAAACAAATCACCCTGTAGAGAGATCAGCTAGAAGAAGTTACCTTGTAGATAGTTCAGCTACAAACGATTCACCCTGTAGAAAGATCAGCTAGAAGAAGCCACCTTGTAGAGTGTTCAGTTACAAAGAAACCATCATGTAGAGAGTTCAGCTGCAAATAAATTACTGTAGAGAGTTCAGCTACAAAGAAACCGCCATGTAGAGAGTTCAGCCTCAAACAAACCACCTTGTAGAGAATTCAACTACAACAAATAACCCTGTAGAGAAGACGTTACCTTGTAGAGAGTTCAACTACAAAGAAACCATCATGTAGGGAGTTCAGCTACAAAGAAACCACCATGTAGAGAGTTTAGCTGCAAACAAATCACCTGTAGAGAGTTCAGCTAGAAACAAATCACCCCGTAGAGAGATCAGCTGGACGAAGTCACCTTGTAGAGAGTTCAGCTACAAAGAAACCATCATGTAGAGAGTTCAGCTGCAAACAAATCACCCTGTAGAGAGTTCAGCTACAAAAAAATCACCCTGTAGAGAGTTCAGCTAGACGAAGTCACCTTATAGAGAGTTCAGCTACAAAGAAACCATCATGTAGAGAGTTTAGCTACAGAGAAACCACCATGTAGAGAGTTTAGCTGTAAACAAATCACCTGTAGAGAGTTCAACTAGAAACAAATCACCCTGTAGAGAGACCAGCTAGAAGAGGTCACCTTGTAGAGAGTTCAGCTACAAAGAAACCATCCTGTATATAGTTCAACTACATTTCAAGTCACCCAGTAGAGAAATCAGCTGCAAAAAAATATCCTGTGGGGAATAATGGGCATGTAATAAATATATGAATATAATTTGTAATAAAATGAAAAATAATTGAAGTATTAAAAATCTTCTTTAAGTTCTTTTCTTCTTCCTATGGTAAGAAAAAACACATGGGTTAAAAAAGCCCCAAAGCCAGCCATAGGCCGGTTTTGCAGTATACAAATACAAAAAGAAGTGATATCTAATCAAAAACAGCCAAGCTGTAAAAAAAGGTGCGGCCCCCAAAAAGGCCATGGTGAATAAAGATGTGAAATCCAAGGTGGCGGCCAAGAAATGGCTGTGATGGTAGGTTAATGGTTACATTTTAATAACGACAATTCAGGTGAATTTTGTGCCGCTTGGTCTTGGCACCAAATTCACCTGAATAGTTGTTATTAAAATGTAACCATTAACCTACCATCACAGCCATTTCGTGGCCGCCACCTTGGATTTCACATCTTTTTTCACCATGGCCTTTTTGGGGGCCGCACCTTTTTTTACAGCTTGGATGCTTTTGATTAGATTACTTGTAACTGAACTATTTAGTTACAGTTACATATTACCCTTAAAGTATAATAATATTACATATTATATTACTTTGTGTCCTGTGAGCCTTAAGCTGTCACGTGTGAAACTACCACCTTATCACGTGACATGATTGCGTTTGTTGGACAATGTGCAAATCTTGGTTATAAGTAAGAAGCTTGTGAATAGGCTTCATTCAGTAGGCTTCATTACTTCGTTGTGGCTATGCGTTACTCAGTGGATTACTAACGAGATTAGTAACTTTGTTACTTGTAGTAATAATATTACGTAATATTAGATTCGTTACAGTAACACGTTACATTTGTAAGTAAAGTAACTTAAGTTATATTACTTGATTTTATAGCGTATTTCTCATTATATTACATAATTACCACAAAAGTAATAATATTACGTAACGCGTTTTACTCCCAACACTGAGCATATGTATTATTACTTTTAAATATTTTTGATCTTCATGATTTCAGATTCTTTAACTGCAGCTGCATACTTTGAAGACACCTCAATCTGTGCATTCGTGTAGATTTTGTAGCAGCAAAAAAATACCATTAACAATAACAAACAATATACATACTAATTAGCTAATAACTGTAATAACAAGAATTCTAAAATCTTTTTTGTAACATTATGAAAATCATTGCATTGGAAATGAATTGAACAACACACTAGGAAATGTTCTAAAACCTTAAATTCTTGTGCTACATTTCTATAGCTATATACTCACAAACTTTAAAAACTCAAAGTGTAATTGTAGAGACACCTTGGCTCTTACACATTATGTCTGAGGTACATGCATTTTGCAAGTTATCTCATGTGTAGTTTTCCATCTTGTGCATGCAATACAAATATACAATTCATGACAAAAATAGCTTCTCGTGTCATTAAAATCAATGTAAAAATACTGCAGTGATTTAGTAGATCAAAACCAAACTATAATCCCTGTAGAGAGTTTAGCTACAAGAAGTCACCTTGTAGAGTGTTCAGCTACAAAGAAACCACCATGTAAAGAGTTCAGCTGCAAACAAATCATCCTGTAGAGAATTCAGCTAGAAACAAATCGCCCTGTAGAGAGATCAGCTAGAAGAAGTTACCTTGTAGAGAGTTCAGCTACCAAGAAACCATCATGTAGAGAGTTCAGCTGCAAACAAATCACCTGTAGAGAGTTTAGCTACAAACAGATCTCCCTGTAGAGAAATCAGCTAGAAGAAGTTAGCTACCTTGTGTAGAATTCAGCTACACACAAATCACCCTGTAGATGGTTCAGCTGGAAACAAGTCATCCTGTAGAGAGATCAGCTAGAAGGATCTATATAATTTGTACATTTACAGATAAAATCAAAAATATTCAAAGTATTTAACATCTGCTTCATCTTTTCTTCTTCCTGTGGTAAAGAAAAAAAGATAAGCCCCAAAGCTGGCCATAGACCGGCTTTGGGGTATACAACTACAAAAAGAAGTGAAATCTAATCCAAAACAGCCAAGCTGTAAAAAAAGAGTGTGGCCCTGAAAAAGCCTATTTGGCACCAAATTCACCTGAATTGTCGTCATTAAAATTTTTACCATTAACCTACCATCACAGCCATTTCTTGGCCGCCACCTTGGATTTCACATCTTTTTTCACCATAGCCTTTTTGGGGGCCACACTCTTTTATTACAGCTTGGCTATTTTGGATTAGATAGAATGTTCTAGAAAATAATTTTACATTTGAAATTCTAAACTATTGAGTAGAATTTTCATTTAATTCCATAAGTGACCTTGCACCTTTGCACCCTATCCTGACTTTATTGCCTATACAATAAAATAGGAATATAATATAAGACCTTGCACCCTATTAAGTGACCTTGCACCTTATTAAATTTACTTGCACCCCGACTTTATTCCCTCCAAAAGAAAGGGGAAAATTAAAATATATATGTGACTGGATTTGTTAAAAGGTACCTCTATCACACATAAAATTTGACCCATTTTTGAACTTTGAAACTTCATAACTTTTGTATCAATGCTTACATTTAGTTGCAAATTTTCTTGATTAAACCTACATTAGTTGGCTACATTATGATATAAAGAAAGTTGATCAGTGAAAGGAGGCAGCCATTATGATATTTTGTTTGCTGGTATTTCAAATGTGTGAAAAGGGTACTTTTTGCAAATCCAGTCACATATATAATACTATTGTAGCGTGGGCATTCAAAGGCGCCACTCGGCAATGACTTTGATACCCAGCCAGTTCAAAGAATCAATGCGCTTTGACTCATTATATTGAGCGACATAGAGCTTTGTATTATGGAACTCATATTTGTAGTGGTTGCTAAGCTTAGTACATTTGCTAAAATAGACTAGTTGATTGTTACTAAAGGATAATGAAGGCACAAATAGCTAGGTGTATGGGGATCCCGGGGGTGGGGAATGGGGCTTGACAATGATATTTGCAAAGTCTTTCTGACTCTGTACATATACTTTTCACTATGCTGTAAACATTGACTGTTGTTTTGTAGGAGGTTGAAAGGTATATTAAACTCTACCACTTTACCAGAAGATAAAACCTACAAGTGAACAACATTTACACATTTGTTCACTAACATCCTAAACCACCAGTACTCTATCAGAGCCCATTATTGTTTCCAGTCAGTGAGCAATAGTAAGGATAGTACAATGGTTGAGCTTCTTGCAGATCAACTCTTGGATTATACCATCCGTTCTGCAATCAATACATGTGACATGTACAATCATACAGTTCTCACTTCCCATAACATCTTAGTCACTCACATTAGGTCAACATTTGCAGTTGTTTCATCAATCACAAGGATCTTTTTCCTCTTCAATAGCACTCTTGCTAGACACATCAAGTGTCACTGACCCACACTAAAGTTGAACCACCTTCGGACACTTGTGCTTCTAACCTAACCCGTTCTCCAAATTGTTTATCTCTTCTTCAGGGATGCAGTGATTAGTTACAACTTTTTATATCATCTTGTCAATCATTTTCCAGTGTATACAGTATGAGTCCTGTATCATACACATATAGTATTAGTCTAATCTCACTACAATATACACATCACTTGTGGAATCTTTTTACGTAGATCATGTAGACCGATGTTACATATTTGTTATTTGCCTTATCCATTGAGTTCAAATAGAGATCTATGTGTGTTTAACATGTTGACTTTCATTTCTTTACTTTTTCAGTGATCTCTATTCCCATTAGTTAGGTTGCTTAAAGCCAAATGTAAAACTAATCTGGACACAAGTGACAAAAGCACCAAACTTTCTCCACATATGTAGCACAACCTTAACTTTGATTTTTTGATAGGATCCATCTTAATCTAAAAGGGCCTTTCCATAAAAGCATTATAGTTATGTAGCTAAATAATTTTCAAAATCGGCAAGCCATATAAGTGCTAGTTTTGCTCTATTTCATGCAAGAGAACATTATGCAGGGGTGAAGATTAAACCAAGAGCTGATAAACAGTAATATTACTCTCACAAGCTTTATTCAATGCTGACAAGTAATTTTTTCATTCATACTGACTGTTACTGGATCTGCGACAAGTACCTTTTCCACACACACAATTTGACCCATTTTTTTGAATTTTGAAGCTTCACAACTTTTTGATCATGGTATATAATAGCCTGAAATTTTCCATGGGTGTAACTACAGTATCTGGCTGCATTCTGGTACTAAGAGCAAGTTCATCAGTATAGGAGTCAAGTGTTACATCATTTTGTTTGCTGGCATTTAAAATGTGTGGAAAAGGTACCTTTTTGCAAATCCGGTCACCTATAGTTTACAGCGTTTATAGCTTGTATGATCCATAAACTGTATAGAGAAATTTCTCTATAGTTGCTCACTATGGAAATGAATATACACTGTAATATTTGCAGTAATTAGTTTGTGGTATATAAATGAATCAAGACACACGGTAGTGTGTCGTGCGGCCCAAGTAGCCGGCGCGCCACACCGTGAGTATATTTACAGGAAGAAAGTAAACGCGATTTTCACACCTTTGTAGCTCCGTGATTCCTTATCCTATTAAACCCAAAGTTGCTACAGACATGCCGGCGAGGTAGGGGAGTCCACATACCAAATTTGAAGAAAATCGCTTCAGCCATTTCCGAGATACGAGCGGCCAAAGTTTGGGTTTTTTTTCTTCGTTTTTTTCTTCTTCTACTTCTTCATTTCGCACACTTTGCAAAATCTGCAATAAAACATGAATGCGTACTTGGATCGGACTGAAATTTGGCACACTTAAAGGGCTCATTAAGGCGAATCTCAGTACCAAGTTTGGTAGGAATCCGATGAACATTCACGGAGTTATGACCGATTATCTGCGTAAAATAAGGTCGAAGGTCTGTCACGCCCACAGGGTAAACCGCTTGAAGGAATGAGCTGAAAATTGCTATGTAGATGGAGTAACTATCGTAGGAGTGCCTTTTTGAGGTTTGAAAGGTATCCAGTTAAAGGCCATCGAGATATGACACAAAACCCAACCTATGTCACAATTACGCGATCGACTTTTATGAATAAAAAAACTATTAGTTTTCATGCCTACCAGCCAAACCGCTTAGAATAGTGAGCTGAAAATCGGTGTGTAGCTGGAATAATTATCATAGAAAGTCCTTGCAGTAGTACAGAAGAATCGGATTACAAACCACTGAGTTATGATTCCAAAGCCAACTACGTGTAGCATATTCGAGATCGAGATACTCTAATAGAACAGTCACCCTAATAAAGCATTCAGCTACATTTATAACTTACTCCATTATAGAATTTCTTTGGCATTGCAAGTTATTCTGTAGGGAGTTCAGCTACAAACAGTTAATCTTATAGACAATTCAGCTACAAGCAAGTCATCCTGTAGAGAGTTCAGCTACAAATATGTTGCTGTAGAGATTCAGAACATTATAAGTCACACTGAAGAGAATTCAACTATAAACAAGCCACCTTGTGGAGAGTTCAGCTACAACAAGTCACTCTGTAGAGAATTCAGCTACAAACAAGTCACTGCGTAAAGGGTTCAGCTACAAAAAAAGCTACCTAGTAGAGAGTTCATCTAGATCAGCTACAAACAAGTTACTTTATGCAATGTTCAGCTACAAGTAAGTCACTCTGTAGAGAGTTCAGCTACAAACAAGTCACTCTGTAGTACAAACAAGTCACCGTGGAGAGAGAGTTCAGCAACCAATCAAAAAACCACCAAGTAAAAGAGTTCAGCTATACAAACAAGATATAACTCTATAGAGAGATCAGGTAGAAACTTAACAGATCACACTGTAGAGAGTTCAGCTAGAAACAAGTCATCCTGTAGAGAGATCAGCTAGAAGAAGTTACCTTGTAGAGAGTTCAGCTACAAAGAAACAACCATGTAGAAAGTTCAACTGCAAACAAATCAAACTGTACAGAGTTCAGCTACAAACAAATCACCCTGTAGAGAGTTCAGCTAGAAACAAGTCACCCTGTAGAGAAATCAAATAGAAGAAGTTACCTTGTAGAGAGTTCAGCTGCAAACAAACCATCATGTAGAGACTTCAGCTGCAAACAAATCACCCTGTAGAGAGTTCAGCTACGAAAGGATCACCCTGTAGAGAGTTCAGCTAGAAACAAGTCATCCTGTAGAGAGATCAGCAAGAAGAAGCTACCTTATAGAGAGTTCAGCCACAAAGAAACCACCATGTAGAGAGTTCAGCTGCAAACAAATCGAATTGTAGAGAGTTCAGCTAGAAACAAGTTATCCTGTAAAGAGATAAGCTAGAAGAGGTTACCTTGTAGAGTGTTCAGTTATGAACAAACCATCATGTAGAAAGTTCAGCTGCAAACGAATCACCCTGCAGAGAGTTCAGCTACAAGAAGATCATCCTATAGAGAGTTCAGCAAGAAGAAGTCACCTTGTAGAGAATTCAGCTGCAAAGAAACCACCATGTAGATAGTTCAGCTGTAAACAAATCATCCTGTAGAGAGTTCAGCTACGAACAGATCACCCGGTAGAGTTCAGCTAGAAACAAGTCACCCTGCAGAGAGATCAGCTAGAAACAAGTCATCCTGTAGAGAGACCAGCTAGAACAAGTCACTTTGTATGTAGAAAGTTCAGCTACAAAAAGATCACCCTGTAGAGAGGTCAGCTACAAACAAATCTCCCTGTATAGAGATCAGCTAGAAGGAGTTACCTTGTAGAGAGTTCAGCTACAAAGAAACCATCATGTAGAGAGTTCAGATGCAAACAAATCACCTGTAGACAGTTCAGCTACAAATAAATCTCCCTGTAGAAAAGTCAGCTAGAAGAAGTCACCTTGTAGAGAGTTCAGCTACAAAGAACCATCACGTAGAGAGTTCACTGCAAACAAATCACCAGTATAGAGTTCAGCTACAAACAAATCTCCCTGTAGAGAGATCAGCTAGAAGAAGTTACCTTGTAGAGAGTTCAGCTACAAAGAAACCATCATGTAAAGAGTTCAGCTGCAAACAAATCACCTGTATAGAGTTCAGCTACAAACAAATCACCCTGTAGAGAGATCAGCTAGAAAAAGTTACCTTGTGGAGAGTTCAGCTACAAAGAAACCATCATGTAGAGAGTTAAGGTGCAAACAAATCACCTGTAGAGAGTTCAGCTACAAACAAATCTCCCTGTAGAAAGGTCAGCTAGAAGAAGTCACCTTGTAGAGAGTTCAGCTACAAAGAACCATCATGTAGAGAGTTCAGCTGCAAAACAAATCACCTGTATAGAGTTCAGCTACAAACAAATCTCCCTGTAGAGAGATCAGCTAGAAGAAGTTTCCTTGTAGAGAGTTCAGCTACAAACAAATCACCCTTTAGAAAGATCAGCTAGAAGAAGTTACCTTGTAGAGAGTTCAGCTACAAAGAAACCATCATGTAGAGAGTTCAGCTGCAAACAAATCACCTGTAGAGAGTTGAGTTACAAACAAATCTCCCTGTAGAAAGGTCAGCTAGAAGAAGTCACCTTGTAGAGAGTTCAGCTACAAAGAACCATCATGTAGAGAGTTCAGCTGCAAACAAATCACCTGTATAGAGTTCATCTACAAACAAATCTCCATGTAGAGAGATCAGCTAGAACAAGATACCTTGTAGAGAGTTCAGCTACAAAGAAATCATCATGTAAAGAGTTCAGCTGCAAACAAATCACCTGTATAGAGTTCAGCTACAAACAAATCTCCCTGTAGAGAGATCAGCTAGAAGAAGTTTCCTTGTAGAGAGTTCAGCTACAAACAAATCACCCGTAGATAGTTCAGCTACAAACAAATCTCTCTGTAGAGAGATCAGCTAGAAGAAGTTTCCTTGTAGAGAGTTCAGCTACAAACAAATCACCCGTAGATAGTTCAGCTACAAACAAATCTCTCTGTAGAGAGATCAGCTAGAAGAAGTTACCTTGTAGAGAGTTCAGCTACAAACAAATCTCCCGTAGAGAGTTCAGCTACAAACAAATCTCTCTGTAGAGAGATCAGCTAGAAGAAGTTACCTTGTAGAGAGTTCAGCTACAAACAAATCACCCGTAGAGAGTTCAGCTACAAACAAATCTCTCTGTAGAGAGATCAGCTAGAAGAAGTTACCTTGTAGAGAGTTCAGCTGCAAACAAATCACCTGCAGAGAGTTCAGCTACAAACAAATCTCCCTGTAGAAAGGTCAGCTAGAAGAAGTCACCTTGTAGAGAGTTCAGCTACAAAGAACCATCATATAGAGAGTTCAGCTGCAAACAAATCACCTGTAGAGAGTTCAGCTACAAACAAATCTCTCTGTAGAGAGATCAGCTAGAAGAAGTTACCTTGTAGAGAGTTCTGCTACAAAGAAACCATCATGCAAAGAGTTCAGCTGCAAACAAATCACCTGTATAGAGTTCAGCTACAAACAAATCTCCCTGTAGAGAGATCAGCTAGAAGAAGTTACCTTGTGGAGAGTTCAGCTACAAAGAACCATCAAGTAGAGAGTTAAGGTGCAAACAAATCACCTGTAGAGAGTTCACTACAAACAAATCTCTCTGTAGAGAGATCAGCTAGAAGAAGTTTCCTTGTAGAGAGTTCAGCTACAAACAAATCACCCGTAGATAGTTCAGCTACAAACAAATCTCTCTGTAGAGAGATCAGCTAGAAGAAGTTACCTTGTAGAGAGTTCAGCTACAAACAAATCTCCCGTAGAGAGTTCAGCTACAAACAAATCTCTCTGTAGAGAGATCAGCTAGAAGAAGTTACCTTGTAGAGAGTTCAGCTACAAACAAATCACCCGTAGAGAGTTCAGCTACAAACAAATCTCTCTGTAGAGAGATCAGCTAGAAGAAGTTACCTTGTAGAGAGTTCAGCTGCAAACAAATCACCTGCAGAGAGTTCAGCTACAAACAAATCTCCCTGTAGAAAGGTCAGCTAGAAGAAGTCACCTTGTAGAGAGTTCAGCTACAAAGAACCATCATATAGAGAGTTCAGCTGCAAACAAATCACCTGTAGAGAGTTCAGCTACAAACAAATCTCTCTGTAGAGAGATCAGCTAGAAGAAGTTACCTTGTAGAGAGTTCAGCTACAAACAAATCACCCGTAGAGAGTTCAGCTACAAACAAATCTCTCTGTAGAGAGATCAGCTAGAAGAAGTTACCTTGTAGAGAGTTCAGCTGCAAACAAATCACCTGCAGAGAGTTCAGCTACAAACAAATCTCCCTGTAGAAAGGTCAGCTAGAAGAAGTCACCTTGTAGAGAGTTCAGCTACAAAGAACCATCATATAGAGAGTTCAGCTACAAACAAATCTCTCTGTAGAGAGATCAGCTAGAAGAAGTTACCTTGTAGAGAGTTCTGCTACAAAGAAACCATCATGTAAAGAGTTCAGCTGCAAACAAATCACCTGTATAGAGTTCAGCTACAAACAAATCTCCCTGTAGAGAGATCAGCTAGAAGAAGTTACCTTGTGGAGAGTTCAGCTACAAAGAACCATCAAGTAGAGAGTTAAGGTGCAAACAAATCACCTGTAGAGAGTTCAGCTACAAACAAATCTCTCTGTAGAGAGATCAGCTAGAAGAAGTTACCTTGTAGAGAGTTCAGCTACAAAGAAACCATCATGTAGAGAGTTCAGCTGCAAACAATTCACCTGTAGAGAGTTCAGCTACAAACAAATCTCCCTGTAGAAAGGTCAGCTAGAAGAAGTCACCTTGTAGAGAGTTCAGCTACAAAGAACCATCATGTAGAGAGTTCAGCTGCAAACAAATCACCTGTATAGAGTTCAGCTACAAACAAATCTCCCTGTAGAGAGATCAGCTAGAAGAAGTTACCTTAGAGAGTTCAGCTACAAACAAATCACCCGTAGAGAGTTCAGCTACAAACAAATCTCTCTGTAGAGAGATCAGCTAGAAGAAGTTACCTTGTAGAGAGTTCAGCTGCAAACAAATCACCTGCAGAGAGTTCAGCTACAAACAAATCTCCCTGTAGAAAGGTCAGCTAGAAGAAGTCACCTTGTAGAGAGTTCAGCTACAAAGAACCATCATGTAGAGAGTTCAGCTGCAAACAAATCACCTGTAGAGAGTTCAGCTACGAACAAATCTCTCTGTAGAGAGATCAGCTAGAAGAAGTTACCTTGTAGAGAGTTCTGCTACAAAGAAACCATCATGTAAAGAGTTCATCTGCAAACAAATCACCTGTATAGAGTTCAGCTACAAACAAATCTCCCTGTAGAGAGATCAGCTAGAAGAAGTTACCTTGTGGAGAGTTCAGCTACAAAGAAACCATCATGTAGAGAGTTAAGGTGCAAAAAAATCACCTGTAGAGAGTTCAGCTACAAACAAATCTCTCTGTAGAGAGATCAGCTAGAAGAAGTTACCTTGTAGAGAGTTCAGCTACAAAGAAACCATCATGTAGAGAGTTCAGCTGCAAACAATTCACCTGTAGAGAGTTCAGCTACAAACAAATCTCCCTGTAGAAAGGTCAGCTAGAAGAAGTCACCTTGTAGAGAGTTCAGCTACAAAGAACCATCATGTAGAGAGTTCAGCTGCAAACAAATCACCTGTATAGAGTTCAGCTACAAACAAATCTCCCTGTAGAGAGATCAGCTAGAAGAAGTTACCTTAGAGAGTTCAGCTACAAACAAATCACCCGTAGAGAGTTCAGCTACAAACAAATCTCTCTGTAGAGAGATCAGCTAGAAGAAGTTACCTTGTAGAGAGTTCAGCTGCAAACAAATCACTTGTAGAGAGTTCAGCTACAAACAAATCTCCCTGTAGAAAGGTCAGCTAGAAGAAGTCACCTTGTAGAGAGTTCAGCTACAAAGAACCATCATGTAGAGAGTTCAGCTGCAAACAAATCACCTGTAGAGAGTTCAGCTACGAACAAATCTCTCTGTAGAGAGATCAGCTAGAAGAAGTTACCTTGTAGAGAGTTCTGCTACAAAGAAACCATCATGTAAAGAGTTCATCTGCAAACAAATCACCTGTATAGAGTTCAGCTACAAACAAATCTCTCTGTAGAGAGATCAGCTAGAAGAAGTTACCTTGTAGAGAGTTCAGCTGCAAACAAATCACCTGCAGAGAGTTCAGCTACAAACAAATCTCCCTGTAGAAAGGTCAGCTAGAAGAAGTCACCTTGTAGAGAGTTCAGCTACAAAGAAACATCATATAGAGAGTTCAGCTGCAAACAAATCACCTGTAGAGAGTTCAGCTACAAACAAATCTCTCTGTAGAGAGATCAGCTAGAAGAAGTTACCTTGTAGAGAGTTCAGCTACAAACAAATCACCCGTAGAGAGTTCAGCTACAAACAAATCTCTCTGTAGAGAGATCAGCTAGAAGAAGTTACCTTGTAGAGAGTTCAGCTGCAAACAAATCACCTGCAGAGAGTTCAGCTACAAACAAATCTCCCTGTAGAAAGGTCAGCTAGAAGAAGTCACCTTGTAGAGAGTTCAGCTACAAAGAACCATCATATACAGAGTTCAGCTGCAAACAAATCACCTGTAGAGAGTTCAGCTACAAACAAATCTCTCTGTAGAGAGATCAGCTAGAAGAAGTTACCTTGTAGAGAGTTCTGCTACAAAGAAACCATCATGTAAAGAGTTCAGCTGCAAACAAATCACCTGTATAGAGTTCAGCTACAAACAAATCTCCCTGTAGAGAGATCAGCTAGAAGAAGTTACCTTGTGGAGAGTTCAACTACAAAGAACCATCAAGTAGAGAGTTAAGGTGCAAACAAATCACCTGTAGAGAGTTCAGCTACAAACAAATCTCTCTGTAGAGAGATCAGCTAGAAGAAGTTACCTTGTAGAGAGTTCAGCTACAAAGAAACCATCATGTAGAGAGTTCAGCTACAAACAATTCACCTGTAGAGAGTTCAGCTACAAACAAATCTCCCTGTAGAAAGGTCCGCTAGAAGAAGTCACCTTGTAGAGAGTTAAGCTACAAAGAACCATCATGTAGAGAGTTCAGCTGCAAACAAATCACCTGTATAGAGTTCAGCTACAAACAAATCTCCCTGTAGAGAGATCAGCTAGAAGAAGTTACCTTAGAGAGTTCAGCTACAAACAAATCACCCGTAGAGAGTTCAGCTACAAACAAATCTCTCTGTAGAGAGATCAGCTAGAAGAAGTTACCTTGTAGAGAGTTCAGCTGCAAACTAATCACCTGCAGAGAGTTCAGCTACAAACAAATCTCCCTGTAGAAAGGTCAGCTAGAAGAAGTCACCTTGTAGAGAGTTCAGCTACAAAGAACCATCATGTAGAGAGTTCAGCTGCAAACAAATCACCTGTAGAGAGTTCAGCTACGAACAAATCTCTCTGTAGAGAGATCAGCTAGAAGAAGTTACCTTGTAGAGAGTTCTGCTACAAAGAAACCATCATGTAAAGAGTTCATCTGCAAACAAATCACCTGTATAGAGTTCAGCTACAAACAAATCTCCCTGTAGAGAGATCAGCTAGAAGAAGTTACCTTGTGGAGAGTTCAGCTACAAAGAAACCATCATGTAGAGAGTTCAGCTACAAACAAATCTCCCTGTAGAAAGGTCAGCTAGAAGAAGTCACCTTGTAGAGAGTTCAGCTACAAAGAACCATCATGTAGAGAGTTCAGCTGCAAACAAATCACCTGTATAGAGTTCAGCTACAAACAAATCTCCCTGTAGAGAGATCAGCTAGAAGAAGTTACCTTAGAGAGTTCAGCTACAAACAAATCACCCGTAGAGAGTTCAGCTACAAACAAATCTCTCCGTAGAGAGATCAGCTAGAAGAAGTTACCTTGTAGAGAGTTCAGCTGCAAACAAATCACCTGCAGAGAGTTCAGCTACAAACAAATCTCCCTGTAGAAAGGTCAGCTAGAAGAAGTCACCTTGTAGAGAGTTCAGCTACAAAGAACCATCATGTAGAGAGTTCAGCTGCAAACAAATCACCTGTAGAGAGTTCAGCTACGAACAAATCTCTCTGTAGAGAGATCAGCTAGAAGAAGTTACCTTGTAGAGAGTTCTGCTACAAAGAAACCATCATGTAAAGAGTTCATCTGCAAACAAATCACCTGTATAGAGTTCAGCTACAAACAAATCTCCCTGTAGAGAGATCAGCTAGAAGAAGTTACCTTGTGGAGAGTTCAGCTACAAAGAAACCATCATGTAGAGAGTTAAGGTGCAAAAAAATCACCTGTAGAGAGTTCAGCTACAAACAAATCTCTCTGTAGAGAGATCAGCTAGAAGAAGTTACCTTGTAGAGAGTTCAGCTACAAAGAAACCATCATGTAGAGAGTTCAGCTGCAAAAAAATCACCTGTAGAGAGTTCAGCTACAAACAAATCTCCCTGTAGAAAGGTCAGCTAGAAGAAGTCACCTTGTAGAGAGTTCAGCTACAAAGAACCATCATGTAGAGAGTTCAGCTGCAAACAAATCACCTGTATAGAGTTCAGCTACAAACAAATCTCCCTGTAGAGAGATCAGCTAGAAGAAGTTTCCTTGTAGAGAGTTCAGCTACAAACAAATCACCCTGTAGAAAGATCAGCTAGAAGAAGTTACCTTGTGGAGAGTTCAGCTACAAAGAAACCATCATGTAGAGAGTTCAGCTGCAAACAAATCACCTGTAGAGAGTTGAGTTACAAACAAATCTCCCTGTAGAAAGGTCAGCTAGAAGAAGTCACCTTGTAGAGAGTTCAGCTACAAAGAACCATCATGTAGAGAGTTCAGCTGCAAACAAATCACCTGTATAGAGTTCAGCTACAAACAAATCTCCCTGTAGAGAGATCAGCTAGAAGAAGTTTCCTTGTAGAGAGTTCAGCTACAAACAAATCACCCTGTAGAAAGATCAGCTAGAAGAAGTTACCTTGTGGAGAGTTCAGCTACAAAGAAACCATCATGTAGAGAGTTCAGCTGCAAACAAATCACCTGTAGAGAGTTCAGCTACAAACAAATCTCTCTGTAGAGAGATCAGCTAGAAGAAGTTACCTTGTAGAGAGTTCAGCAACAAAGAAACCATCATGTAGAGAGTTCAGCTGCAAACAAATCACTTGTAGAGAGTTCAGCTACAAACAAATCTCCCTGTAGAAAGGTCAGCTAGAAGAAGTCACCTTGTAGAGAGTTCAGCTACAAAGAACCATCATGTAGAGAGTTCAGCTGCAAACAAATCACCTGTATAGAGTTCAGCTACAAACAAATCTCCCTGTAGAGAGATCAGCTAGAAGAAGTTTCCTTGTAGAGAGTTCAGCTACAAACAAATCACCCTGTAGAAAGATCAGCTAGAAGAAGTTACCTTGTGGAGAGTTCAGCTACAAAGAAACCATCATGTAGAGAGTTCAGCTGCAAACAAATCACTTGTAGAGAGTTCAGCTACAAACAAATCTCCCTGTAGAAAGGTCAGCTAGAAGAAGTCACCTTGTAGAGAGTTCAGCTACAAAGAACCATCATGTAGAGAGTTCAGCTGCAAACAAATCACCTGTATAGAGTTCAGCTACAAACAAATCTCCCTGTAGAGAGATCAGCTAGAAGAAGTTTCCTTGTAGAGAGTTCAGCTACAAACAAATCACCCTGTAGAAAGATCAGCTAGAAGAAGTTACCTTGTGGAGAGTTCAGCTACAAAGAAACCATCATGTAGAGAGTTCAGCTGCAAACAAATCACCTGTAGAGAGTTCAGCTACAAACAAATCTCCCTGTAGAAAGGTCAGCTAGAAGAAGTCACCTTGTAGAGAGTTCAGCTACAAAGAACCATCATGTAGAGAGTTCAGCTGCAAACAAATCACCTGTATAGAGTTCAGCTACAAACAAATCTCCCTGTAGAGAGATCAGCTAGAAGAAGTTTCCTTGTAGAGAGTTCAGCTACAAACAAATCACCCTGTAGAAAGATCAGCTAGAAGAAGTTACCTTGTGGAGAGTTCAGCTACAAAGAAACCATCATGTAGAGAGTTCGGCTGCAAACAAATCACCTGTAGAGAGTTCAGCTACAAACAAATCTCTCTGTAGAGAGATCAGCTAGAAGAAGTTTCCTTGTAGAGAGTTCAGCTACAACAAATCACCCTTTAGAAAGATCAGCTAGAAGAAGTTACCTTGTGGAGAGTTCAGCAACAAAGAAACCATCATGTAGAGAGTTCAGCTGCAAACAAATCACCTGTATAGAGTTCAGCTACAAACAAATCTCCCTGTAGAGAGATCAGCTAGAAGAAGTTTCCTTGTAGAGAGTTCAGCTACAAACAAATCACCCTGTAGAAAGATCAGCTAGAAGAAGTTACCTTGTAGAGAGTTCAGCAACAAAGAAACCATCATGTAGAGAGTTCAGCTGCAAACAAATCACCTGTAGAGAGTTCAGCTACAAACAAATCTCCCTGTAGAAAGGTCAGCTAGAAGAAGTCACCTTGTAGAGAGTTCAGCTACAAAGAACCATCATGTAGAGAGTTCAGCTGCAAACAAATCACCTGTATAGAGTTCAGCTACAAACAAATCTCCCTGTAGAGAGATCAGCTAGAAGAAGTTTCCTTGTAGAGAGTTCAGCTACAACAAATCACCCTTTAGAAAGATCAGCTAGAAGAAGTTACCTTGTGGAGAGTTCAGCTACAAAGAAACCATCATGTAGAGAGTTCAGCTGCAAACAAATCACCTGTAGAGAGTTCAGCTACAAACAAATCTCCCTGTAGAGAGATCAACTAGAAGAAATTACCTTGTAGAGTTCAGTTACAAAGAAACCACCATGTAGAGAGTTCAGCTGCAAAGAAATCACCCTGTAAAAAATTCAGCCACAAACAAATTGCCCTGTAGAAAGATCAGTTAGAAGAAGTTACCTTGTAGAGAGTTCAGCTACAAAGAAACCATTCTGTAAAGAGCTCAGCTGCAAACAAATCACCTGCACAGAATTCAGCTACAAACAAACAAACCACCCTGTAGAGAGATCAGCTAGAAGAAGTTACTTGTATATTGTTCAGCTACAAACAATTCACCCTATAGAGAGAGCAGCAAGAAGAAGTCACTTTGTAGAGTGTTCAGTTACAAATAAACCCCAATGGAGAGTTCTGTAATAAATATGTGTATTATATATATAATTTGTACATTTACTGATAAAATCAGAAATATTTAAAGTACATCTGCTTCATCTTTTCTTCTTCCTGTGGAAAAGAAAAAAAGACAGGTTAAAAAAGTCCCAAAGCCGGCCTATGGCCGGATAGGCCGGCTTTGGGGTATACAAATACAAAAAGAAGTGAAATCTAATCCAAAACAGCCAGCTGTAAAAAAAGTGTGCGGCCCTCAAAAGGCTATGGTGAAAAAAGATGTGAAATCCAAGGTGGCGGCCAAGAAATGGCTGTGATGGTAGGTTAATGGTAAAAATTTTAATAACAGCAATTCAGGTGAATTTTTGTGCCGCTTGGTCTTGGCAAAAAATTCATCTAAATTGCCGTTATTAAAATTTTTACCATTAACCTACCATCACAGCCATTTCTTGGCCGCCACCTTGGATTTCACATCTTTTTTCACCATAGCCTTTTGATGGCCGCACACTTTTTTTACAGCTGGCTGTTTTGGATTAGATATCTCTTACATAATATGTTTTATTTTATTTATTTATTTATTAAGGCTTTACAGCACAAGTGCTGAAGGTCTGTAGGACACCTGGTCCTACAGCCTGTTCAAGCGTTATAATCGGATGGCTGCATGCAGGTTAGAGGCTGCCCAGGTCCAGTCATAGATTTTTTCTCCTTTCTTCACTTTTTCAAACACACTTTATGTAACAAGGCTGTAGGACCAGGTATCCTACAGACCTTCAGCACTTGTGCTGTAAAACCTTAATAAATAAATAAATAAATAAATACTGTAGTCATGCAGATGTCACATCTTATACAGAATTCATTTTATGCTTGTTTGCAAAGTAGCTATAGCTTGATAACCTACCAGCTTATACTACACCAGCTCTTGTTATTTAGTATCAAAATATGTGTTAGTGCTACATGCATGATTTTGTGCTTATGCTGAAATCACATGCATGACCACAACAATAAGGTTCTTCATACCATTAACCCAGCAGTACAGCCATATACCATGTAAGATAAAATTCCTGTACTCAAGTCTCAAGCTGAATTAATGCTAAAAATGCATATTTGTAGTAGTGGATATAATGTGTAGGATTTCACCAGGGTTT
Organism: Dysidea avara; assembly: GCF_963678975.1. Taxonomy (NCBI): domain Eukaryota; kingdom Metazoa; phylum Porifera; class Demospongiae; order Dictyoceratida; family Dysideidae; genus Dysidea; species Dysidea avara. The sequence continues at coordinate 12,712,138 of NC_089273.1, forward strand.
GCCTGAAATATACACATGAGCACGAGGGCGCAGCCTGGGTGCAAGTGCGTATATTTCGGACACAATAAATTATAACTGTGGGATACAGGATTTTTCTCATGAATTTCCAAACAGCTTTCATTATGCAATGGTAGAGTATAAATGACTAACTAAACTACGTACATGTAAATATAATTGCCTTGCTACCAGAACTTGACTGGACATGCAGGTATGTATATCTCAAATGCTATAGTTTATAAAGATGTTTCAGACATATGATGCAATCTGATGAAGTAAAAAATAACTTTTAGTATTGCATGTTTACATTCACCATTACCATGAAACTTAGCAACCAAAGATTACACATAGTTAGCTTTGACATGCTAGGTTAGGATGTAAAGAACACAGAATTGCAATATGTCATTGATCAGTTAATCAAAAGTGTAGAATTTCAACAATGACATGTTTGGCACAATTGTAGGCATACAATATTGGGTAAGATAACTGTGCTGAAATCACATGCAAAGAAGAGTTCAACTAACACAGTGGTCATGGTAATTTTATTACTGTGTAGCAGAACTTTATAGATGACTGTTCTAGCAGTATTATTCTTTCAAATCCCCACATTCAATAAATCGGTCCAGCAAATATAATTTTGACCATGCAGCACTGATTAGTTTTCAGAAGAGCTTAGTTCTTTTCTTATTTTGTTATGGTACGCTTGTTGTATCATAAGTAAACAATTGATGAAATGTACTCTACTAGCTTTTCCTATAAGTAAGTACATGGTTAAATTTCTGAGGGGGTAAACACTCCTAGATCTGGGCCCCTACGTCGGAAATTGTATACTTCAGAGCGAGCTAATCTAAAGATTCCATCTGTCTAAATACGTACATGCTTGAGGAGAGTGCATATGCACTGCACAACACAGAACAGCCTAGGGATACTTGTGGTGGTGGTCTGGTGGATTATTGCATGCTTTAAGTGATTGTGGTTCAAGTGAATGTAAAACGCAGAGTGGAGATGTGCTTATCTTTGTTATAGGACTGCCCGACTGCTCTAATAGAGTAATTGTGAATAAAACACAAAAAATAGACACGTGTTGATAAATTTAATGACATAATTTATAATTTAATGACATCCTTTATAATTTAGTGTCACTTGAAATACTCTAGGTTATTCTAAAGTTTCAAATTACTATTTAAAATACCAAATTTGCAAATAGGCATATTTCCGAGCTTTGGATGGCTTCCCAGCATGCATGCCTGAGGTGGATCCTATCAAAAATTTTAATCTAATGTGGTAAGGATTTCACAGAAAAAAATTGGTACTTTTGTCAGTTGTGTCCACATTCTTTTACTAAGCCACCTATATTATAACTACATGTTTTATTTATAAAAAAAAATTGTGTTAAGACATCCCACACTTTGTCCAAAAGGTTGGTGGTTATTTCTTATTTTTGATCAAATTCAAGGTGTCATACATACAATATATATATATATACACTGGTAAGGTTTCAATTATTATTTTATTTAGTATGCAAACTTTAATAATATATTATTATAGAGTATAGTGCATAATTATATTGATTACGGATTGATCAAGTAATTCTAGATCTGCAGTTTCTGTTACATGTAACTAGCTACAGGTGTATATCTAAAAATAAGTCCCACAATCTAATTCCTGAGGGAAAAAATGAATGTTGATATGAATTGCAAGTGCATTGTTAAGTGTTGCAGATGGTATTGGTGCCCACTGGTGTGACGAATAACAGATCTATCATCAGCTTCAGGGTGGACAAATAGGTGTCAATAGCAGTCTATTAACACCTTAACAACCTTAACAAACAGGTGACAGCTATAGGTAAGCAAATGTATTTGGCTACCTATATAATACAAAATGAGGCTTATAATAGCACATCAATTTTTTCTCCATAATTTCAAAGTTTGAAATTTTATAACTTTTTCTGTGCACATGATAACTATTTTAATTTTTCATTGCTTAGGCCAAGTAAACTTAATTATTAGTTTCTCATCCTCCTGCCCTCAAAATAGCAGTGCAGGAGCAGGGGCGGATCCAGGACCTGGCAAGGGGAGGGGCACAGACAGGCCAAGTTGTAGGTGGTTAGGGAGAGTCAGATTCTGTTGTTAGTTGCTGCATTTTGGTGCAGCAAATAATACACCTCTTAGTAGTATTTCACTGTTGATTTTTACCATTTTGGCCTTTGTGAAGTCTTAAAAATTGTTTAAATAGCTCTGAATGTCTTAAACAACAGCAACACGATAATTATTTTTAGAGGCGCTTAGTACGCACGAAGGTGCAGGGTGACAATTTCATAGCTAGTTTGAGTTTGGTTCGCTTTGGTTTCAGGTGAATTTGTAATAAATGCTAATAAATGTACATATTTTCATGAGTTATATAAGCTGATGTTGGCTTGACATAAAGTTGTAATAGTATGAGAAGTCACTGGGAGGGGGGCATTTGCCCCAAATGCCCCATCCTGGATCCGCCATTGAGGAGGATGGATTTTTATTTTATTTTTTACTTAAAATGACTCAGAATGCAGTTTTCGTAAACTGCTCTACCAAGGTACCAACTTTAAAAGGTGCTGGATGGCCACACTAAGCCACCAGTGATGCAAAAAAATCCTTGATGAGGTACAGTAAGAAAAATGGTGATGCGGGCGGGGATGAGAAACTAATAATTAAGTTTATGTGATCTTATGTAAAGATTTATGGAGATTTTACTGAAACTGAAATAGCTGAATGCACTGAAACTGAAACTGATTTTACTGAAACTGAAGTAGCTGGATCGTCATTTTAAGAAATGACCATCCAGCTATGCTTGAGGAGCCTGAGATTGTGAAATTAAACTTTGATATAGGCATCTAACAAGAGGGAACTTATGAAACAATTGTCTAATGAAACAACTGTTCATTTGCGGACAAAGAGTGAATGGCCCTGTTTGACATAAAGATTTTGGACCTAGAAATCAGCACACATGAGTAGCTAAAAAAAGGACTAGTTGTGGCCAAAAGGCTAGTAATAAATGACTTTGGCTAGTTGTAAATGGGTGCTTGGGCTAGTTATAAAAGTCAGACTAAAATAGCAAGCTGAACCACAGAAAGGAATAAAGTCAAAATTACACTATTATATGCTGTGCATGTTAAGGGTGCTCTGTACAGGTTGCATAAGGCTTCCCAAGTCACATGACAAAACAAATTATCTTTTATGTTGATGGAAATATTATGGTTGTTAATTAGTCTGTGGCTTATTACTAAATATTTAGCACCTGTGTGTTAGGCAACAGGCACGCCCCTTGCTATTCTACACTCTTATGTTTAAAATAGAACTAGTCTGTCATTTTTCACCAAAAAGGCATGAAAATTTTGGATGAGTTACTGTAGTAATTTTGCTAAAAAGGAGTGCTTGCAGTTTTTGATAGCAACTTCAGGTGACAAATAGCATGGGAGTAAAAAGAAAGATTGGTGGCAGTATCAAACCAGAAGTTAACTGGAAGTTGAGTATCTGATGAATGAAAAGCTAAAAGACAAAGATAAAAATGCACAATAGTTTGTATTGTTTATATAGTGTATCATGAAGTATCAAGGCTCTAGTGTGTAAACTGTATAGTTCTAGTTTAAAGGACAAAATTATAACTCACATTCTACAGAAAATTAGTAGTTGGGTTTGGAATAGTGTACTCTAGTGAAAGCTTATATCCAGTAAGAAAGTACAGTATATTTTCCCAAACCATTTGTGAGTTATGGTAATTTCATGGGAGCCGTACATGAACTGTACAAAGCACCCATAACTCTGTTTGGTCTACTACAAGGATTTAATTAACCAACAACCAATGTTGATCATGAGATAGCCATTTTCAAAAGTTTCCAATTTGTGGTCCACTAAAATCACCTTGCAATTAACTTATAGTTACAGTCTTTTATACAGTCCACTATTGGTACAAACTAAATGCCTTAAATAACTCTAACTGTTTGTTCGTTGTTGGTATTAACCAAGTATCTATCCACTCCCATGACAATCATTACACTTGGCCTTACTAAGTTCAAAGCTTCTATTGGTCACTTATTAGAGTCATAAAGAATTTTAAATATTGTTGGGCAACAATTATTTTAATAGTGTGCTCATGGTTTTCCCTTTCAACTATGGGAGTAGCAGAAATAACTTTACTTGTCACCAACGATTGTACTGTTCACCATAAATTAGCTGGTGCCTTGTCTGGCCATAGCCATTTCTTTGTACCCTGCCATTGTTTTACAACAGGCCTAGGCTGAGCAGGTGTGAGTCAGTGTGTGTGCACATGCATATTATATGTGATAATTACTGTAAATTGTCTCACCAATTTTGTTAGAAAGCCTACATTTTTGGTCTCAACAAAATAATAGTTTGTCCACCCTTTGGAAAGCATTGCAAGATGCCAAGATGATCTTCATGTTTGTCATTCCTATCACGGTTATCAATGTTTCTTACTAGGTGCATGAAAGTTAGGTACAGAAATGCCATGCTGTTACTTACTTCTACTGGTAGCATAATAGGCTGGAGTGCTATGCCAGCATAATGCTAGCATAGTAGGTGGATATTTCACACTATAGCACCTAATTCCATGAAAATAGATTGATACTCCCTAATAGAGCAGTCAGAGGAAATTGCAAACTGCAATAGAGCATCACCAAATGCATTGTACATAGTTCATTAGATTGATATTCTCTAATAGAACAGTCAATTTGTAGTGAAATGCATATACTCACTGCTTAAAGGTTCTAATTTGTTAAGCTGCTTTACTGTAGTTGCAGGATACCTTATATTGGTAGTATAATATCAGTAACTCTAAGTATATTGAACATATTGTTTTATTAAGTTTTAAGCTCTCAGTAAAACATCAGTGAATCCGCATTTACTGAAAAGTTACTAAAATAATAAATGTGACCAGATTTGCGAAAAGGTACCTTTTTCACACACAAAATTTGACCCATTTTTTGGATTTCAAAGCTTCATAACTTTTTGATCATTGCATATAATTGCTTGAAATTTTCAATGAATGTAGCCACAGTATTTGGCTACATTTGGATACTAAGAGCAAGTTAATTGGTATAAGGAGTCAAGTATTACATTATTTTGTTTGCTGGTATGTCAAATGTGTGGAAAAGGTACCTTTTCGCAAATCCGGTCACAAATAATATTATTATTAACTGTTCCATATACTGGGGATACACCACTCTAGTGAACTAGGAAACTTTAAGCATTCACTGATTACAAGAAATGTTGCTAACCTAGGACTATATAGGAGGCAAGCATAATGGGAAAACCTGAAGAGCATAATGGGTAAAAATTTTGAGAATTTCCTGAAAGCATTTTGGCCAAAATTTTGAGCTCATCAGTTTGACTCAGGCCTATCTACTGGTGAGGGCTGACTAGAGTGATGATTAAGCAATTGGCATGTCAAGAGTTGCTTCTGCATTATCCTGTATCTACTTGCTCTTCTCTATAATCTTCTTCTTTAGTTGTTGATGAATCAGCTGTACTTGTATGTTTGAAGGGTTTTCCCCAAGGTACTTGATCTAAAGAATTGTCTTGTACATACATTATATATTAAGTTTGTTTGTTATTTCCCAGATTCAATCTTGCCACGTGTACATGTACAGTAATTTTTCTAGCTAATTGTAACTTTTAACCACTGGTACACATATCTCATGCTTATCCATGGTCTCATTTGTATTTGTATTAGACACATATTTAGTCCCGTGAAACTAGAACATGAACACCTTGACAGCACCATTGTTTGATCCCAAGGCATGCATATTGCTCTGATTCTACTTCCATGCCCATTGTAAGCACATCATTCACTTCACTGTTTATATAGCAGTTCATTAGTTTGTCTTACTTTTTACTTTCATATGAGAACTATTCATTATAGCATGAAACTGATTCTTAGTGTTAAAGAATGCCTCTCGATGGACAATACCAGTAATCATGGAATGATGAAGTGTGGTTGACAATTTATAGGCAGAAGTGAAAATGATATCGTTGACATGCATACCACTGCCAAGGTATGTATGTTATCTTTATTCCATTAATGGGTCCTCTTTAATGACATCTCTTTACTATAGTGACTATGTCTAGTAGGTCCCAAATGTAACTTAAGGTGTACTTTATAACCTCATTAGTAAAACCACCTCATTATAGTGGCCATGTCATGTAGGTCCTAAACATATATACTGTAGCTAAAGTATACTTCATGATCTCATTTGACCACCTCATTATATACTAACCTTATCAGGTGGGTCCCAAACATACAGAGGTATTGGTAGTTCGCGACTTTATTACACAAGTACTAATGGAATGTGAGCTACAAATATGAATTCTACAAATAGTCGATTTCATTGGCTATCACTGCAAATGTGCAATGTAGTTGTGCAAAACCATCCTGACTGGATCAGCTAAGCAAAAACTGCAAAATTCTATTTACTATGAAACGTATTGAAAGAAACTGTCAGTATATGTACCACATAAAAGTTTTGTACATAATTTAACTACTTCAGTACACAGTAAAACAAACCTGAAATCAATTAAATCTATAATAGTGACTAAATCTTGGAAAATCACCCTTATGGGTGCACATGAAATAATTAGAATTTTCATGTTCAGTGGGTTGCTATAATAAAAACAGGGCACAGTTTTAAAAAATATTTCAAGAATTTTCTTGTAATAAGGTATTGAGAATGGGTTACAACTATTAACAAGTAGATTTGCACTATAAAGTTTGTGATTTGAACATTAAATATTTTACGTGTGAAATGTGCCCATTTGGGTGATTTTCCAAAATTTGGTCACATTATTAGACTCACTGGTTCAAAAAGAGTAAGAAAATCTTTGCTTATGTTCATATCAGCGTTGAAACCGGGTCGGGTCATCCCGGTCATCCGGGTCAACTGGGTCACATTTTCTCCGGGTCATCCGGGTCTGACCCGGTTTACAAATTATCCGGGTCTGACCCGGATTGGATCACGTGAGAAACGAAATTGATCGTTTGACGACGTGGAACCTATAAACGCTAGTCGCGTAGCTCTTTCGTGAGCCACGCCCACTTATCGCGTTACAAACATACGCTCAGCCACGCCCATTTATTAGTAAGTACAGTCTGTATCATGAAACTGTGTCCGTTTCTGTCTACAAGCTTACGTGGGGCCACGCCCACTAATCGATTAATGTATGAGTTGTATATAGTCTAGGTCTAGTCTTGCAGCAGGATAAGTACTTTTGTGAGCCACACCCATTTTAATATATTGGGAAATTGCAATACTAAGTATGTACGAAGCCACACCCAATTACTGTCTGTAAACTCACAGTAGCTACGTGGAACCAAACCCACTGACTGATTTTAAATTATAAACTTACCGGCTTAGTTATCACATAACTACTCGTTTACTCAACACGAATCGAACGCTCAAAACGTAGTCTCGCCGCTTGAGTCGCTCGAGAAAACCCGAAACATAGCTCTTATCGCGCGCCTCGGCTTAATTTAATCCGGGTCAAATCCGGGTCAGTGGGTCATCCGGGTCAGCAGTAGTGACCCGGTTTCAACGTTGGTTCATATGTAAAAGATACATGACTATTGGGCATTTACTTATGAAATTATGTTTACTGCCAAAATTTCTTTGTTAGAATGGCCTTATTCTCGTGCACACGGAGAAACCATTATACCTTTATGGATTAGCCAGTTCATGGTGAACAGATTGAGCCAGTTCCCATCATTGCAGCTTGTTTTGTGATTAATCAATTAAGCTGTATTTTATTTGTTGTATAGTTGCTGTACAAATCAAATTTCTTGGTTTGTGGGGAAAAATGCAGCCAGGTAATCCTTTACGCATGTTTCCTGTAACTATACAAATGGGGATTAATCATCATCTTATCTGGCTGAGTACTTAAAAAAGCCCATTGCTGTCTTTGTAGCTTTTGCCACAGTATACAACACTGTAGATCTGTAGACCAAGACAGCCAAGCTGGCATTGGCTCTTCACTGTCACTGCCACTCCCAAACATCAATCTATGAAGCCTTTATCACGCATTCAGCTACAAACCATTGTCACATTCTATGGATTGCCATGACCTCTCACATCTTTAGCATAAGAGCTCACTTAAATACCTGTAGTTTTTACGATAAGAACTCTCTCTGTATACCAACTAACTGCTTGTATGCCATTGTCTAAAACACTTTGACACTCTTAATATGGCATCTTCAAGGATATAAAACAATTGATGATGTCAATGCACCTTGGTAGTTGCTGATATCACTTCCAGTTTTTTTTTTAAATTCTGTATGCATTTTATTTCAAAAATTCCATCATCACTTGTGGAAATGCACATTTTTATATTAATTATAACTTCATTTTCATTCATGTAATTCCAGTGCAGATAAAGGAATAGATACGTGTAGTGCATGTTGCTTGACAAGGAATCAATGACGTTTTTCTTGCTTTAAAGCAATGCTAATGCTGATACATTTTTTTCAAAGACCTGAAGAAAGAGTAGGATCCAACAGTCAGTGGTAATTTCAATTGCAGCAATTGTTCCTCCATATGTTTCGCATACCCAATTATTCCTTGCATTAAACTCTAATTCCTCCATAATACATGTATTCTATTGCATTACAATAAGCATGCGTGTGTACGTGTGGAAATATTTGATTGGCCAACATTGTTTATTGACCTTAAATCTAAACAGGATTTAATAAATTGTGCAGTTGCTAACACATTCAAGCTCAAACAAGACATTAAAGCCACAAAATGGATAGCAGCTTGTACCTGTACACAATGACTTGCAACACAAAATATATACATACATGTATCATTGACTTCACACTATATCTGGGAGTATTTACACTTTGCTGAAAACCACCACTCACATCTTTACCAAAAATATTTCTAAATAGCTAAATAAAGTTGCAAAAACAGCATATCAAAGTAATGGTGCATGTGGTATTTCTTAGAAAACTACTTAAACAGTACCTATAAGTATATATAACTACAGATGTTATACAGATGTTATTTGCTTTGCATAATATCTAATTGCAGCAGCTGTCTTGCACTAGGACGGCAATGGACATCTACCTACAGCAGCATATCCAAACAAATCATCAATTTAGTACAATGCTAATAATTAATATGTAATAAATAAATGAATTGTTAACACTATCTTAGCATTTATGCACCTATCAATGTTATCCCCCCCCCCCCCCCCCCCCCCCCCTACCCCCTCCCGGGCGTAGTGGGGGAAATGGTGGGGATTTGGCTTTTGAAAAATCAAATTCTCCTCCCATGGGGGAACGACTAGTGGTCAAATCTCCATGTAGTATGGCTGTTAGGTACTTTAGGAAACAGGTCAATTCCTTTAGTAGGCATTCCAGTATCCGAGTTTTTTTTATTAAAAATTTTTCCATGTATTCCCCAATAGAACCCTGGCACAAAATAACAACTCGTGTTTAACTTGGGATTGCTCCGTCGTCCGAGCTCCAATGAGAATGGAAATCGCTGTGGGTTTTGTCCACACGCTGATAATCATGAAAATCTCAGTTTTGTCGTACGTGTTACATACAAGTAAGTTTTGTGTTGTTTTGTAATCTTTTCAAGCCTTGTAATGTATGTAGAATACTTTAAAACTTAAAAAAACGTACTGTTTGGTGGAAGGTAGTCACTGTTGCTTACTTTAAAGTGCGTAGTTATTTCGCTCGGGTTAGCAATTTTCAGCTCCAGAGCAATTTTCTGATGGCTGTGTCATCAGCTCCAAAGTATAAACCACTTTAATGTCACGTCAGCATAACCGTGGCAATGCCATAATTGAAACCACAACCCCACCTTAGGTATTGTTGCATCATTGTGGCACCTCCACTTTAGTTGTTTACCTTTATAAACTGTTAACTTGATGTTTTTGCTTACTTGAGATAGCCACTTGCTTATGGGTATACACCATTGTATTGAGAAGTGTGCAGTAGGTGAAACATATTTGCTCACCACAAAGCATACAAAGATCGCTGAAATCCGATAAGACCTGAAGTTACTCTCATTGCATGTACAAACTTGCAGCTAGAAGCAACTGCAGTTTCAAAATAGTCCAGATATCTAGGTGGCTTCCTGATTCATTTGTGCCATTTTCCCTTTAAAATGCATGGGGAAACTCGGAGAAAAAAATGTACCTATTTTCAGTTTTAAAGCACTGTGCATGCCAAAGTAGCTAATTCCAACCCAACAAACTATATAATTATTTCTGAGATCGGCAATCAATACTCTATCTATTGAGCATATAAAAAGTCCATTTTTCCAAAATTTTAAAATCAGGCTGGAATGCCTACCTTTAGCTTGCAAGTTAAAACAAACGCCTAAAATTTCGAGCGGTCAAATGCCCCACTAGTGGGGCAGAGTTTCAGATCAAATCAGGTCAAAATCCCCAACTAATCCCCTAGTAAGCCCGGGAGGGGGGTAGTGGGGCTTAACATTGATAGGTGCATTATTGGAATACATATCTAAACTCAGTGTGCATAGAAACATAGACACAAATGCACAATACATCAATTTAATAAGTATTTGAAAACTTTACGTTTCAGATCATATTACTATCGTATCACGATGCGTATTACGGAAGTCAAATTACTATTAATTACGAATCGTGTCACGAGCTATTACGCGTACGTTGCATAATAATAATATTATTACTATTATTATTATTATTAAATAGTGTGCAAAACCCCTAAAAAGTGTGAGTGCACAACATAAATTACAATGACAGGGGCGGATCCAGGGGGGGGGGTGCTTTGGGGGCTGAAGCCCCCCCCTTCACTATTAGGCTTTACTTGATCAATATGCTGAGTATTATAATGAAATCTTGTCTTAGCATAATTATATGATCACTAATAATACAAATACTCATAAATCCACCTTATAAACATCTTTCCAAGGTATTATCAGTGGATTTATGCTAAAGTTTATGCAACAAGGACCCGGATCAGCATTGGAGGTGTACAAGATCGAGATACTCTAATAGAGCAGTCAGCTAACTACTCTAATAGAACATTCACTGGAAGCATATAGTTGGTTCTGTTATAGAATTTTTCCAAATCTGCCTGCACCTATACATACAATGAAGTGCATTGGTCTGTTTAAAGGGCTTCCTTCATCTACTTGTGTAGTTAATATGTATGGCAATACTTAATTCAGCTACGCAATTTCCATTGAAAATGCTCTCAGATTCAATCTTGTATTGTTAAATTTCAAAATTTTCACTTTTAACATTATTATTCTAACATGCACCTATTCAGTGTTGTACAATTGTGAGGGGGGTGCATCATGTACTTGGTTGTCTGAACCTACCCAAACTTTTCCATTAACAAAATGCTTCAGAGAGCCATACTTATAATCTAAAGGCAGTATATAAAATATCTACAGGCAGAAAATATTATGAATTTTGTGTGGAAATGTCTCAAAATTGCTGTATTTTAGCATCTATTTTTCAAAAATTTCCTGGGGGGGGCATGCCCCCAGACCCCCTAGTTCCAGCATGCTTCGCTACCTCTACCCAAGAGATTAGTTGCTTGAGTTAGCCCCCCCCTTTATAAATCCTAGATCTGCCCTGAATGATGCAGTGCATGGTGAGTGCAAAAATACATACCATACTGCTCCAATGCAATGTCGTCTCGAGCGAATTCAAGCGATAAAAACTATCAATTTAAGGGCGTGGCATCCATTTTGCTCAAGGGTGTTCGTTTGGGATGAATATTCGTGAGCAAAATGGGTGTCACACCCTTTTATTAGAAAAATTTAATCGTTCACACTATACTAAGGCTCGTATGCAACTGTAGATCTTATGCTAATCCATGCATGTTGTTTCTTTCCTTGCAGGAATGATCATTCCCCAAGATGGATCAATCAAGTAAAGCCGGCTGAAAAGGGCGTGCACCACACATTTAAAAAAATGTTCATTGTCATAGTGATAGTAATAAGTGTTGCACGTAGCTAGCTAGCAGGAGATTTGAAAGCGCCACCCACAGTGTTACAATCTAGTAAATTCGTACAATAATATAATCACCATAATAAACAATATTATTTACCTTGATCCGTTACTTAAGGCCAATGAAACTTGATTACCAGTTTCTCGCTCAGATTTTTGAAAATTTGATGCGGGCGGGCGGTTATTATTCATTATTCATTATTTTTCCAAAAGCACAACACACATCCAAACATGAAGATTTCTGCCAAAAAAAAACAGTGAGATCTACACTGATTACTCTTGCATTAAATAGCTAAAGTACGTTACTAATCTATAACAAGTGATTTTTCCATTAGAGTATAGCTGATTGCTCTATTAGAGTAAAAGTGACTGTTCTATTAGAGTATTTCGATCTGAAATACCAATAATGAAATTCCATGCGGGTGTCTCAAAAGCATTCGGGCGATGACGCAAAACTGCTAATCAAGTTTCATTGGCCTAAGGTATTCATACAAAAGGAACAACGGATTCCTGTGATGCTAACTGTAGAAGACGGTTGGCTACTTGTGCACTTCAGGAAAACAATGACGAAGGAGTGGCAACGAATAAAAGGCTTCTGCAGCTGAGCTGGCTGACACAGCGACGAAAATAAGCAGACCAATTAGAATAGACCTCAGTGATAAGTGTGACAATTGACATGCTTTGCAGCGATGAAGAAATGAGTGTTCTTGACAGTAACTACAAGGGCGGTAACAAAGATTGGCTATGGGTTTTGCAGTAGAATAAGCGAAAATGGCGAATTCTGCTACTGAGATCAGCGGCAGCTTGCCGTAAACTCCTTACGTATAACAGGGGCGAATCCAGGACCTGGCAAGGGGAGGGGCACAAACAGGCCCAAGGTTGGGGAGACCCAGATTCTCTTGTTAGTTGCTGCATTTTGAAGCAGCAAATATCTCTTCAGATGGTTGTGAAGTCTTAAAAGCTGTTTAAAAAGCTCTGGATGTCTTAAACAGCAACACGATGATTATTTTTAGAGGCGCTTAGTACGCACGAGGGTGCTGGGTGACAATTTCATAGCTAGTTTAGTTTAGCTTCGGTTCACTTTGGTTTTAGGTGAATTTGTAATAATGCTAGTAAATTGTGCATATTTCTGTGAATTTTATAAGCTTATTTTGGCCTGACATAAAGTTTAGTATTTTAGAAGTATGGCTCTTCCATAAAGTGAGGTGGGGGGGGAGGGGGGGGGGGGGATTTGTCCCAAATCCCACATCCTGGATCCGCCACTGTATAAATCGTAATTTTGTTACGTATCACTTAATACTATTACTATAAATTACGCATTGCTTAACACTAATTTACTGCATAATACGATAACGATACGTAAAGTTTTTTTATGAGGCCTACTGTAGCTGCAACATATCACCAGGCTGTGGTCATTACAGCTGCAGGTGATAGCAGTACACAAAGGGGAGGTGGCATTGGTAAACCCTTGGATTGGGAAAATGTAGTATCTCCTAGCAACTAAGTGACAGTTATTGTTAGCACTACAAACAAACATGTACACATCAGCTTTTATGGTACCACTATTGGTTTTGCAAGGACATATGTGTCCACCCAAAACTCATTATGTGCAGACATTGTGTTATTTGTGCAGATTTTGTTTGTTGACCGCACATTAATTAAAGCCTGATAATCATATAGTTGTATTTGTAATGACTCTCTAGACATGTACAGAAGCCTTATGTAGTTTTGTAAGTATAAAAGGAGTTGTAAGTTTGCAAGTAGAGTAGAGTGAACTGAGCAGTTGTATGCTGTGTGTCAGAGTGTTGGAACATTTGAATAATAGTTGCTTGATGGTTGTTATTTTTTAAATTTAATACAAATAATGCTTATCTTCTATAGCATGTGCATATGCAGCTTTCTTACCTGCAGACATTTGTAAACAAGATCAACAAATTCTGGCAAGTCACTGTAGTACTTCTGTACTTCATTAACCTACAGAACATTACACAGAACAGAACACACAAACTCATTACACATTACCAGCACATTACACAAAAGATTATTCAGTATGCCATTGATAGCTACTCTCTTTGATAATGTTTCATTTATGCAATATTACTTCTGAAGCCTATGCAAGACTTTAACACACAGAAATGAAGTGGACGGCAGCAATAGAGACAGACACAATATATTATGACTAGATATACTGTGGCTGTCCAGAAAAAAAATTGATGGAAAAATACAAGTATAGCGTGTTTTGTGTGCATTAACTAAGGCACAGTGTACCAAAGATCTTTGTTTAGTTGGCATATAAGCAGCAGATGACATCAATGTCATAGTCAGATTTTTTGCCATGCCCAGGCACTGGGTGGGCAAGACATTCAACTTTGTGCAACACACATACACATGTCCATCTTCATATGGACATCAATAGATATTTTAAAATGTGTTGTGCACCACTACCTACGTATATACTCTACCTACAAGATAATAACCTTACTAATTGCGACCGCTAGCTAGCTATCCTCTTATCACATACATACAATGGCGTCTTAATACCAGACTAGCAGGGAATTTGAATGAAAGCACGGAGCGCTTATAGGCCGCATCATGTGACGATTTTAAACTGGAGATAACCAGTCTACAAACAGGAAAAAGAGGTAAATGCTGACTATAAACAAGTACTCCATACCATCTGAACTATCAGACTAAGCCACAGTATCCATGCACACAGCTTGAACTGGTTCCCACATTTAATAACTTCACATCAATTCTAGTTTTCATCATGAAGGTTTTCAACACACAGTCCACACTTCACTACAAACATGAAGACACACTGCCCCTATCTGTATAGAAAAATTCTGTCTTTAGTCCTTTGTCACAATGCTGACCCGCGTTTTAATCATGTGGTCTCGTTTCTATTTTATTAGCCATTAATATAATACCGCAATTGAATAGTAAAATCCCAGGGGGAAACCTGGTACTGGTGGCCAGCCAAAAAGAAAGCATTGGCGAAGTGGACACACAGTAATTTGTGTTAGTTATTCTTGTTAAGTGATAGTGATTCAGCCCACCTCCTTAATTACTGTGGGTAGCTGATGGTAGGGCAAAGTGACTTGATGCCAGGGCAATGCCTTGGCTTGCCCGGGTCTGGCTACGCCACTGGATGACTTGGGATCAAGTAATCATTAACAATTAATTATTAATAAAACAGTGGAATGTATTGATTTGAAATGTCTGAAGCATTTATTTTCCTTCTTCTACCTACTAACAACTACAGCCTACAGAGGCTCTACATAATATCATCCAATGAAATCATGATATAAAGCATCAATGGTCAATTTGAATTGTTGTATTATTAGCAGGGAAATGCAATATGCACACGTAGTTGCATTATAGCCTAGGAGAACTTAGACTACAACAAGTTTGATACTGAAATTTGATTGGCTGAAAATGTGGTCTCTAAATCCTGTAGAGCCACGCTCATGTCCAATAGATCTGAGGCGATACGAAACATGATAATTACATGCCTGTAACATTGGCAATGCATGGTATTAAAACGTTTAAATGCATTTAAATGTGGTACTGAATTAGAGGGAGGTGTAATGGGCTTGTTTGCACTAATCAACACTACATTTCTTGTTTAAAAGCAGCTGTCAAACCACAACAACAGCAACAATGAGTTGTAGTCCAGTACTTCGAAACATAGCACGCACCTGTAACATTGGCAACTCATGGGTGCTTAAATGGGTAGCAGCGGCCATGTTGAGGCCCTTGGAGGTACCACCATGTAGGGAGGTGTAGAGGGCTTGTTTGTAGTAATTAGCGATACATTACTCTTTTACAAGCAGCTGTCAACTCAAGGTACAAGTAATGCTTGGAGTGCTGTAATGCTGGGAGTGCATTGCGCGCCCAAGGGCTAGTACATACATATCAAGGCAATGCACGACTTCCAGTGTTGCAACTAATATGTTACACTTCAAAGTAGCTTTTAAACCTTTGAAGGTACTTTTTAAAGTAGTTTGAAGTTACTTTTAAAGTAGTTTTGTGCTGCTAAATTCAATTTTTTTAAAGTTAAATGCCTTTGATGTGGTTGAGGGTGCCTTTAATGTGGCCTGGTATTTGTCCAAGAATCTTTGAGGTGGTTGAGTATATCATTGTGGTTACTATATCAAAGTTTCATATCAGCTCTTACTATAACACTAGTACTTACTATGTAAGGTTTTCAAAAGTAATTTATATTATCACCAAGAGACAGTTTTGATTGTGGGATTCAGTTGGTCTCAATTGAGAGCCACAGGAGGCTCAATTGTAAGCCACAGGAGATCACTAAAACCCACAATGTAAAGTGCATCTTGCTCATATAGGTTTTATATCCTTTTTACTACAGTATTCAATAGTAAGAAGCATTAAAACTGTACAGTTTGTGGAATGAAGTAACGAGTTGTCAGCACACTTTGCAGTACAACATCTGGATGTTGCACTGCTAGGTGTGCCACATCACATTTGTAGCATAAAGAATTCCTTTGATCTGAGGTGTGAAAGTGTTACATTAACAAGTTGTAGTCTAAATAAGTTAGACATCAAGAACCACTGTGTTCTACAGGATTTAGAAAACCCTCAGGCCCTTAGTAGTGCCCTCGCTGTGCTTGCTCAGGACCTTTGAGTTTTTAAATCCTGTAGAACCCTGGTTCTTGACATCTAACTATTATTTAACATTTTTCTGTATGTTTATGGACAGACAAAACCACAGGATGATTTTATGATATAGGGCTCTGTAAGGTGATAATGGTGACTTTACCTTTTCCTCATATAGTAGTTGTTACAGTACTTTCTTTGCTGTAGTCATGGTTAGTTATAGTTTGCATTTGTCGTTTCATGGTACTGAATATGTAGATTTCCCCTAGTTCGTTTTAGAATATATTATTTTTCTTTCCCTTTTCCACATGTACATACATATGAGAATTTATTATCATTATGCATATGTTATACATCACTTAAGGTAAACATTATAGAATGTTTCACCTTAATGATTTTATGGAAAAGTTCCTTGGAGTATGGCTGCTCTTGTGCAGAAAGTAATAATGAAGCTTCCTACAAGTAAACACAGAGTTATTTAAAGAAGTACACACAATGTTGACAAAGCTATTACAAACTGCTTTATCACAAATACATAGACACTTACCCCTCTTTGCTTCAGTGGACCATTTTTACCAATCAACATGTTGAGCAGCAAACATCCAAAAGACCATATATCCACGGCAGTGGTATACAGAACTTCATATGGTCCAGATATTACTAGATGCATGGATACCTAGAGTGTAGCAAATACAGTCCATAAATTTTTTAGAAAGTTAAATTTAAAGACTCGTATATGGCAACATGGGATGAAGTTGCAGTACAACACTATTATGTGACTGGATTTGCAAAAAGGGGTCTTCCATACACATCCAATTCTATGAACTTCAAAGACCATAACTTAGTGTTCAAGCAACATATATAAACCTGAAATTTTCTTTATACATTAAGCTATGTTGGTACTCACTGCTGACTGAATTTCAAGACATTAGCTTTTTCCTGTCTAGGATTGTCAAAGTTGGTAAATTTGATGTGTGTGGAAGACCCCTTTTTGCAAATCCTGTAACATATTCATGCATCATCAAAATGTTTTTTTCCAAAGTAATCTATATAATTATATATATAAGCTTGCCCTTAACACTGCTGGCATAATTGCCACCATGCTAAACACAATAAGTAAGCATATAGTTTACAAGCCTCTGATTACAAAACAGAATAGCTAAGATTTATATACATAAGTCAGATCCTAGTTTAGCATACTTCAGGTGCTCGGTATCCCATTGTTCCTAATGGGAGCACACTGGCATATCGAATCATCTGATGTGGCTCAATCTTTAGTCCAAAACCGGGGACAATGGTGGAAGAATCAAAATCACTCAACTTGACTAAATACTTCTGAGGGCATGAGCACATCAATGGTTTGGTACATGGACACTGCATCTTCAATAGTATGTTACTGGCTAGAAGATATAGATACTGTTTATAAAATATCCACAATATGGCACTGGTCTTGTCATACCTTTGACATCCCTATGAACCAGTCCTAAATTGTGCATATATTCCAATGCTTTCAAAAGGGACCTCAGAATGTACTTTATATTAACAACAACCACCTCCCAAAGGTTACGTTGTTCAACAAGTTGCATCTTGAGGTGCTTAAGGCAGCCATGTTGTTTGGTGGAGATCACACTTCGTAGATCCATGTCACATTTTGTCATGAAGCAGAAAGCATAAAACTTTCCTCTATGTCGTTCATGTTCCTCTCCAACTAGAACAGCGTCAAGGTTGACCAAATTGGGATGATCAAGTTGGGAATGTATTCTTATCTCATTTGCCCTGTACACAGTCTAGAAGTGTATATAAACACAATCATGGTCAAGACAGATGGTAGTGTCATGTGACCAGGAAAGCCAGCATGAGTATTAACAGGAAGAAAGAAAGGGTTGATTTTCGTGCAACATTGTTTCAAGAGCCTTCTACAAATGAAAATGTTGTTTTTACACTGCAAACACTCTCTACCATTGGCATCTCACATACCACATTCAAGCAGACATCTTGTGTGCATTCAAGTATATGACCCAGTCTGGGAAAACCAGTCTTATTGCCTATTAAAAGTATTGAGAAATGTCGGTTTAAAGTATTCAGCATGTTGTAGCTCGTCAATGGCAGAAGCTACGTGTACCAAATTTCCACATGTTTTGCACCAATTGCTTACTTTCACAAGAATCCACAGTAGAAGTAGCCAACCCTATGTTTACCACCATTTTAGACAGGTTTTAACTTAATGTTGACTCTACCAAGTGAGCTCCAAAAAGGGTGGGAGGAAGAGGACCAGAGGCAGGTAAGGGACTGTTTAAAAAATTAAAGAGGAAGGCAATTAGGCCATGCTAAGAGCCATTCATGTCTCAAAACTGGCTAAAATGAAAGAAAATTTACAACACTGGTCTTTATTCAACACCATGGAGCTGTACAGCCACACACAGCCATGGCCAGAGCTCCATTAGGGTCCCAGACTGCTCATACAGATCACCACTGTGCTTGGCAAAAGCAGCCAGCAAAAGCAGACCACTCAAGTCTTGATTATGAAATTTGATAGTTTATTAATGTAGCTTTGTGTTCTTTGTGAAAAATTAAATCTGCTTTCATGGGCGATAAGGCCGGTTTTCCCAGACCCTGTCATATATGAACCTCCTAAGTTCCCTGAATTCCTTCCTTATTAATTTGTTTGTTCCAGAACCCACACTTATCTTCTTTTTGCACAATGTACAAAAATATACTTAAAACTCAATTGCCCTTTTATACAAACAATTGTCTATTGAATTTGCACCTAATTTTTACCTAAAATTAATATGCTCTTAAAATGCACAGCAAATTTCAAACTGCTAATAGGAATATCAGTACATATAGGTTAAACATTATACCTCAAACCTCCTGTGGTTCAAAAGAAATTGCAGTGACAGTTACAGAATTACAGGGAGGGGAGCCCCCCTCTGAAATTTTGCAGTATCTTGTGGTTTTGCAGCAGGAACACCAAACTATCTTAGTTTGGCAGTACAAATGTACAGGGTAAATGGGAACAAGGCATGGTAGCATAGCTCCAGTGCATTAGGAATCACATTGATTCCTCAAAATGCATATTAATGGAGAGCAAGGCCAAGGGTATGCCTTTAAAAAGGTCGAGATACTCTAATAGAGCTGTAAGCTGTATTCTAATAGAGCAGTCAAAACTACTGTAATAAAACAGTCATTAGAGAATGCCATATATTAAAGAATAATATAAATAATTATAAGAGTAACTTAAACAAGTTAGCAGCTAAATTGTTTTCATTGAAATGATATGTACAGTTGGGTGACTACGATATCTGACCAGCCATGTACCATATTAACATTTGTGACTTGAAGCGAACAAACGATGTCTTAAAAATAGCTTATATACTACCTATGAAACCATGAATGTAGTAAATTTTAAAGCATTTTAATGTTAAAAATCTGTCACATCTGGGGAAAACCCTGCACTTATAACTCATTACCAAATCTGGAAACATGGACATGCCCCTGTAACCACTGTTTATCAGCTGCTCAGCTTACTTTACATTATACAATATGTGACCGGTTTTCATATAACAAGGCTTCCACACACACAAAATCAAACTTACGTTTTTACCAGAAATGGATTGCTGGTCTAACACACTATCATATTCCACACTGTAATTCCTTCAGGACTGGCAAGTCTGGTTTCTGTAGCAGCTTTCTTCCGACCTTGTCAAAGCCACGAGGCGCCATTAAATGGTCATGGCTTTGTGATAATGGTGTGTGGTGAGCTGGGACTTCACAGAGAGCTCGCCAATAGTGTTCTCAGTCAATTTGGAGAGATTTGAGAGCCATGGGGGGCCATGGAGGGCCCAAACTTGGCCTCTGAATTCCATTCGTCTTTTTACTTCATTTTATACCCCTATATTAAGCCCACCCACCACCCCCACCCTCCCACCCTATTACTGCTACCTGTGATACTATAACCCGCTCAAAAAAAGTTTCCCAAAACAGGGCAAATCTTGGGTATCAGAAATTAATACACCCACTCACTGATAGCTAGTAAATAGATGAATAATTGGTGCAAATTTTGCTTGCACAGCTGTAGGCACTGGGAAGTTATTACACAATGATTACTTAAAATCGCCATATCTCCTAACGAAGCTTTGTGCGTCGAAGCCTTGTTTTGTCAAATTCAGTAACATATATTAATGCTCTAGTATATAACAAGTTTGTCATTTCATAAATGTATCTTTGGAATCTACATATACACACTATTCTACAGCATTCTATGCATATTGCATTGGAGGTAATCAGAAAAGTGCACTCTATGAGATTATTACAAAAATATTAACCAATTAAATAATTTATGCAATACAGTTCAATTGTAACATCTGTCTTTCCCATGCATGTACGTATGTGGGGAGAAAACAAACTTTAAAGCTGCAGTGTTTGGGTATATAATATACAAAAGTAAAATACACATGTAAAACAGCCAAGCTGTAAAAAGGGCATGTCCTTAAAAAGTTATTACCCTTTCTAACAAGTGTATACCCAGGTGTTAGGTAGCTGACCAAGCTGTTATTGGTAAACAATAAACAAGTATTTGAACAAGTACCTGATGTGCTAGCTAGTGAACAGCTTCAGTAATGAAAAACAAAAGAAGGCTACACACAATGGAAAATGTTGTAAATTTTAATGATGTGAAATACAACATCTTGAACATGAGATTTCCATATAATGTGCTATGTTTCAAAAACCTGTATTATGTGCTGTAAAGTTATGTACAAAAGTAAGGCAATACAGGTGTTTAATCCTTAACATTAAAAGCAGCACATTCATACTGTACACATACATACATCAACCACTTGCATTGCTTTGACAGTGCGGTGACTTTTTAATTAAAACCAAGACCACATCATAATTTATACATTCTGACCTTCTTCACGGCATATTCTTTTCCACTATG
Organism: Dysidea avara; assembly: GCF_963678975.1. NCBI lineage: Eukaryota > Metazoa > Porifera > Demospongiae > Dictyoceratida > Dysideidae > Dysidea > Dysidea avara. The sequence continues at coordinate 12,733,693 of NC_089273.1, forward strand.
AAATATCAGGAAAACTATGCCATTTCCTCCCTTGCCCACTTTCAATGCTACTGCTTTCTTGCTGGGTAGCGGATATTTGATACTCCCAGAAAATCTAGTTAGATCACTCTGAAAAAATTTCAAGGTTATTTATTACGTATTTTAGTACTTTAAGGAGGATAACTTACAGAGAACACAATGTATCCAAGCCGATTCACATTTAATGGAAAGTGCTTTCTTTCAGTTACTGCTCCTCCATCTTTTTCAGTCACTTTATCTGCCGCAATGCTAGCAGCTTTTGATTGTTGAGCAGCTGTAAGAGGTTCCTCTATGCTGCCATGTTTTCTGTGGCATAATATTTTGTCAGTAGATATTAATTTAACATGCATAGTATACTTTATCTTTTGATTATTAATGAGGTTATTTCATTATAAGAAATCTGCTATGTACCAGGTATCTACATAAATAACTTATGTAGTAATACATCTTTGTAGTACAAAAGTTGAGAACAATTTTGATGAATGTAATGATTTGCAATGTAATTTTGTGAAAAATTTTCTCTCAAGATTTCTCATTTAGTGTATTCGCTTATACAATGTTGAAACATTTCATCAAAACTACACTCATAAAAAAGTTCAATCATTTGATTTGTCAAAATTTCTCTCAACAAAACTAATATTTGCACTATACACTAGAGACAATATAATGAACATTGAAAACTAATATACAATGGTCTTTAGATTGTACTTAAGACCTACTGTAGTCATGGTGGCCTGCAAATGCCATTGTTTCACTTAAGCATATGGTACAGGGTTGAATCTGGGTCAGTGTCAGTGATCCAGCAGGCCATGAACACTCAATTTCTTAAATTGTCTTGTCTTTTCTCACCTGTATTACGCTCTACCTGTGTGGGGTCCCTTTCTGACTCAAAATGTTTCACAATGTCTGCTAGTAAAGAGCTGTTTGTCTGATTATGAATTTAAATCCCCAAGATCATGATCATCTATTGAAGTACGTATTATCAGTGTTTGGTTGCTGCCACTCAATAACTCACCCAAATTTGTTTTGCTTCTGTCATGCTTCATACTAAATGTATCCCACTAGTAGTACTTAAATGCATTATCACAGGCTAGTATTAAGCCATTTTTTGTGTCTCCACGTCAGTACAATCTTATAAATTCTCACAGTGTATCTTTTACATAGTGGAACAGTGCACCAGCTTCCCTTCATGACACTTTACAAAACCAATCCAAATCGCACATCAGGCAAAATCAAACTAACACCACCAGTGGATAGCTAGCTACATTATTGTACTACTAGTTTTGACCTTCAGTACTGTTCAAACTACTCGAGGCTGGTTTAACAGACATCTTTTCTGGGTAGTGTGGAGAGCTCAAGCAGTTTATGGCCTTGTGAATGGTCTGGCTTGGCAAGAACCAGTGGTTTAGTGGTGGATGGTCTGATAATGTTGGCCAAATGATTTTTCTGTTGCTTTTGCCACATATCAGCCACTAGGAAGCCAGCACAGCCCTATAATCTCGTATCTGGACTCCAATCGTGGTCTGTCTCCATATTGTGAAGTCTATATCTCTTGCCCACACTCCTCCCCTTTGTGAGCACTTGTGATACTACTTCACTCATCCAACTTCTCAGATTTTCTATCTCATTTGGCGGGAAACTCTACAAGCAGCTACAAGTACTGGAAGTAGTCTGAATGAAAGCTAATAGATTGATGCATATCTTGTGTAAATTTCATACGTGTGCTTGCCATCCTTGGCAAGTTATGCTGACATAAATTCTTTAAAGCATTTATCTTGACACTTCTAATGTGCAATTTGGATCGTTTTACAAAATCCAGTCACATTTAAATTGCTTTCATAATTAATGTTTATTGTCATGTTTGTAATTTTTGAACTTTTTGGTACCAAATTGTACTAGTTATTTATTACTGTATTCTCATGTAGTCTATTTATTGCTGTCTGGTTTTGTAGTTATATTGAAGGTTTATGTATTGTTATGTCTCTGCAAGGAATAACAGCTTTACCTAAGTGTTGGAGTTAAAATCAGATAGTAATCTGAGTAAGACTCGGATCTGACCCAAATGTGACCCTTTTAAATTAAAGGGATGTCCTAAAACACACATTGTATTCACATTTAAAAAAAATATTAATTGGTTCTGTGTTATCAAGACACATGGTAGTGTGTTGTGCGGCCAAGAAAGCCAGTGACCACACCATGATCAAGACACATGGTAGTGTGTCAGGCAGCCAAGAAAGTCGGCGACCACACCGTGATATTAACAGGAAGAAAGAAAACAGCTTTTTCATGCATGCATAGCTCCATGGCCTCTTCTCCAAAGCACACTATTTTTGCATTATAGCTGTCCCCCAGGTAGGGAATGCCACACGGCAAATTCGATTAAATTTGCAACAGCCATTTGCAAGATATTGGCGTTCAAAATTTTGTTTTAATTTCTTTGTTTTTTTTTCTTCTTATCATGACTTATGCCACACTGGGGCTGTGGGGGCTTCGATTTCTTTTCGCACACTTGCAAAAATTGCTATAAGATGCAAATGTGTATCTCAATTGCCTCGATCTTTGGCACAAATGAATAGCATGTAATGGTGGATTCACGTACCAAGTTTGTTGTGAATCTGAGGAATAATCAAGGAGTTGTGAACGTTTATTCACATTAAAAAAAAGATCAAACTACAGGGTAAACTGAGTATAGAAATAACTTGAAAATTGGTATGTACATAGGCTGATCATCATAGCAGTGCCTTTGATAGTTTGCATAGCAATAGAGTTACAGCGACAAAGTTATAAAGCAAAATCCAAGCAAGTGTAAAATCATGATATCGAGATACTCTTAGACTAATAGAGCAGTTACCGCAGTGTAAAAAAAAGTAGCAAATTTGTTGAAAAAAAAACTTATCAGCAGGGACCTCCACACCTAACATCTGCATCCTTATCCACTGAACCACTGCTATCTTGGCTGATCACCTCACTTAATTTCTGTTTTATAAATGAAATTTCTAGTTGAAATCTGCTTATAATCATAACGTTTGCAATTTCATAGATCTACCAATAGAAGTACGACATTGTTCTACAACATTCTATGTATGTTCTATTAGAAGTCCTCAAAAAAATGTGCACTCTATTCAAATATTGAATTAAACCGATCATGCAATGAAATACATTTATAAGTCTGTCTTCAATAATCATCATTGTATCTACACAGAAAAGAAGAAATGTGAGTAAAAACAAACCTCAAAGTCAGCCATAGGCTGGTTTTGGAGCCTTGTAAAGTACAAAAAAAGGTGAAATCCACACAACAGCCAAGCTGTGAAAAAATGGTGTGGACTTAAAAAGCTTGGATGAAAAACGTTGTGAAATCAATGGTGGTAGCCAAGAAATGGCTGCAATGATGTTAATGCTAAAAATTTTAATAATGGCTGTGTGCATTGTTAAAATTTATTAGTATTACCATCATTGCAGCCATTTCTTGGCCACAATCTTTGATTTCACAACTTTTATCACCCAAGCTTTTTAAGACCGCACCATTTTTTCACAGCTTGGCTGTTTTTGTGCGGATAATATTTACAAGATTTCTCAAGAGCAAAAGGTATATGAGTAGATGTATGCAACAACATTATATTAACTGGTGCGTGCATAAATGCACTGGAATTAGTTTCTAATGTAAAATCAAATATTTTAATCTTCTCAGTGGGCACCCATCATCTTAGGTGCACATGCAGCTGAAAGTATTACAGAACACTACACAAGCCAGGTAGGAAAAACTTGTACTCCACTACAGTCAGGTACACATGCAGCCAGATGCACAACACACAACAGGTTTAAAGTTATTTACAGAAACATAAATATCTATTGTTTACCTCATTATGCTGTGCATAGAATGCTAACAACAGCAATAAGTGTTTATTCCTTAAATAGAAAATAATCTGAACTTTTCTGTAATTGTGGGTTTTGATTATTCACAGTTTTTCTTCAATCTTCAATTCTAATGACTTCAGACCACAGGGGTATAAGTAATTTAGTAGCCCGATGGCCCTGTGTCGTGACACCTGAGCAAAGTGAAGGCACTATTACAGGGACTGAGGGCTACTAGTTATATAAATTATCTGTAGCCTGAAAAGCCTAACTTATTTAGGCCCTTCCCTTTATGTAGTTGCTGCATGTACCTTTACACTGTTGACAGCTGCTTGTTACAGAGAAATGTAGCATTCATTATTAGAAAACAACCCATCACTCCACCCGAAACAACATTTATGGGTTTAAAAATAATTTTCAGGTGGAGATTGTACGTTGCCAGCAATACCAGTGAAGGTGTGTGTAACAAACATGAAAAGGGTCAAAGTTAGTGCTGAAATTAAATGAATAGCATTTTTTATGATTCAAATCGAATATTTCAAGTTTATACTTCTATTGAAACCTTTGTTAGGGAGGAAGGTAGAGCCTAAGAGATATTTCTATCTTTTCTATAAAAGAATTTTTACAGCATAGATACATCACTTCATTCATAATCTTAAGTTCCAAGGCTTTTTCTATCTTAATGCAATGTACAAAGTTCCAACGATTATTTGAATAATATGTTAACAAATCGAATAGTGTTGTACCAACCGAATAGTCAAATAGCTGAATATCATTTCAGCACTAGTCTAGATAAACATGAAAAGGGTCTAAATAACTTAGACACTACCAAAATCTACCACAAAAGGGTCTAACATTCATTTAAACATCAAACAATAACACAGATAAGCTTTATTCATATGTATTCCACACACAAACTTAGGCATGGCATCAACCAGATGACTAATAGCATTTTTCATGACGCATTAGTGATATTTGCAGAGTTGGCCATTATCCAAGCACCCAACGATTAAAATACTGTAACTGAACACTTTATGCACTAATAGCAGCCATGTCCAATTTGAAACTACTTCAATGCTCTCCTTCTTTTCTTTTCTTCTTCAGAATGTACACAATGATCCACATATAAACCAATTTATGGATAAAATGGAGTCAAACAGGGACAAAATCAAGCTGGTAACATTAACCATAGTCAAGTTGAAAGCATCAGCTAGTCAAGTTTGGAGATGGTCTGAAAGCACATTTGGGTTTGATTATGCTTACCTAATACTGCCAAGGGATATTTTGGACAGTAAAGCCTAACTTTTATGATGCTTGTTATGCAGTACTACTATACATGTACTAAGATCTGACCACAGCTTCATTGTTTAAAATAACAGTGGAAACTGGTATTAGTTTTTAAGTGACTGAAAAAAGAATCTACTTGCTTATGGAGATGTCGTGGGTGTAAATCTTGATACAAAACTACATTCACAAGTTATGCCCAATTAATTAAGAGCCTACATATTTTTCACTATAAAAATTGGTCTACTACTTTGTAGAGCTGTAGCCTGTAAATATGTCAGCTTCTAGGGTAGCTTTCTAGATAAAGGAAATGTACTAAAAGAAGAGTTTGCATAAACATGTGGGGTTCGTACAGATACGGTTACTGTGATATAAAAAAGGGAACATATAAGTACCCTTATGAGATAGCATGTAGTTCTTACAATTACATGTACACAAAGTTTGACTTACTTATTCAAGTATTCGTGATGAAGGACAAGTCTAGCTAGAAAGTGACCTGGTCTTGTCTCAGTCCTCTCCTTCACAAAATAATGATCCATGTGAGGATGAGCTAGCAAGCTAGGGGTCAGTGTGAACTGCTTGTTACCTACAACCACACAACTTCTCTTGGGAAATGGAGCTTGTTTAGATCCTGTTTTAGTAGAGCTGCTTGCTCCTGGGGTGTGCTTTTTCTCTTGTGTTCTAGGCTTGTTATGCAAGTAATTAACTTCAGGAGGTTTCAAGGTCTCATGTGTGCTGTTATCTGGCTCGTCTTTGAGTGTTGTTGCTGTAGTATGTGATTTATGCTTCGCTTCTTGGTGTGCTGCAAGTGCCTCATCATCAAATTTAGTATCATAGAGATAATCATATTGAGGACATGCTCCAGGTAGCTGTTCTGTTTCCTTAGGGACATCCTTAATTATTTGTGCACCTAAGTTAAACGTTCCCTTGCTCACATCATTATTTTTTATGGCATGCGAATGTGAACCTAATAAGTTAGCTTGTGGTACAGGTGGCTGTGTATTAGCAAAATGTGTTTGTGCAGGTGCTATTGCACGGTCTTTTTCCATTACATGAGATAAATTTTCTGAAAAGTATCCTGAAGTACTTGTTCCTGTGATGGTTCTCCTGTTGCCACAGTCAGGAAGCAGTTGTGATGGTAGACGCAGGCTATTATAACCTGCCCCTGATGATGATATACCAGGTGGGAGAGAAGTATCAGTTACATTTGATGATAAAGCAAGATGATCAGTATGTCGGGGTTGTAAATCTGCTGTATCTCTGCTGCTTGTAAACTTCTTTGGTGGCATGCCATCTGCAACCACAGGGTCTGCTCCTTTACCAATGGGTCTTGACACATCACTGAAAATATGATATGGTAAGCACCTTACTCTAGTAAATTTTGTCAGGTAAAATGACACACTTGAATTAACTGTTGTGGTTTCATATTCATTGTCAGTGCAAAAAGCCAATTCCTTATTTTTGAAATACTGCCAATAGTACTTTAAGATAGTGTTAAAATATCTGCTAGTTTGAAATGTGTTGCCACCACAAAATGAACAATGATGTGCAATATTGCAGTTTGAATAGTATTTCTGACAAGCAACATGTTGAAAATCATTAATCTCTTTTATGTGATGAACAAATGTTAAAAGTAATGCATGTTCTTTCAAGGAGATTTGGTAACAAACTGCCTCACTAATGTATAGATTATCAAATGCTGTGGGCCTTTTCATATCAGCTAGAAATAATAATAAAGTCATGAATTTTTCTGCATTTGGTTTAACAAATTGTTCTCTTTCTTTCAGAGATATTGCAACAGTGTTCCAGTGTAAAATCCATAATAGCTTTGTTTTAATGTGTTTGCACAATGTGCTGGATTTCCAGCTAATTTTTATAAAGCACAGGTAATTTTCAAACTTTATAAACTTCACTATCCATCTTTTAAAAAGGTCTGGAGGACCTTTAATACTAGATTTGAACAATTCCGTTTCTATTTCACCAAAATCAGCTGAATAGTGGATTGATTTTCTAAAAATTGATACATGCAGTTGTGGGTAGCAGGCCAGATGCATGATCACTATTTCAGCATCCAGTGAATGTAGTGATGTCTGCAAAAGAATTATCTAATTACTGAATCAAGGCCTTAACCTTAAAACATAATTATACTACACAAAGTCAAAATCAAGGATTACTTTTCTTTTAGGTCTTTTTAAAATCATTATCACTGTATATTACTAAGCGGTTATCCAAAATCACAGCAATAGCAAGTACGGTATATAGTCTACTAATATACACAGTAGCATGTTGTGCAGCCCAATAAGCTGGTGCAGGGTACATTGACAGGAAGAAAGAAAATGCAACTTTACCAAGACAACTGTGCAGCCAAGTTTGTCAATAATAACAATTACTTGCCACGCCTACCAAGCAAACTGAAAATTGGGATGTATTCATCACAAATGTTCACTTTGTGATAAAAGCACCAAATTTTCTGTGGAAGTTGAGTAAGGTTACTAAATCATTTGAGATACAGTGCTTGCCACATCAAAATCATTGCCTTAGGGCATGCTTTGAAACTTTTAAGTAATAGTTATACCATGGCTGAGAGGGATTTTGCTGATATATACACCCAAAGCACGAGGGCCGCAGGCCCGAGGGCTGCAGGTGTATATGTCAGCAAAATCCCAAGCAGCCATGGTACAAGTGATATATATCACTTGGGGCGCACTCACCTAATAGGTGAAAGAACTAATGAGAACTCATCCCATTTGTTTTATACAGTAGCATCTGAAGATCGATTGTGGTTTAATAGAGTGGGCTAATAGCCATCAAAACGTTATCCATACGTTAAAACGTCATTAATACGTTACTATGCTTCAACACGCAATGTTAGAAAACTTGCGATTGTGGGATGGAGTTTATATTGTTATCATTTTTGTACTAAGTTAAGCCAACTAACTTCGCTATTGGGACAGTAAGTAAGTTATTATATTAAGTTAAGTACTTAGAACTGTAAGTTACTAACCTATTTCAACGTAGCAGTAGTAGCTTTGCTGTTCCGTGGTCTGTTCAAAGGCTGATACGCGGTGGGTAGAAATACGCATCCACAATCGCCCAAACAATTATTTTGTGCCTTCATTATCCTTTAGTAACAACCAACTACTCTATCTTAGCCTATGTACTAAGCTTAGCAACCTCTACAAAACCGAGTCCCACAATACAAAGCTCTATGTCGCTCAATATAACGAGTCAAAGCGCATCGATTCTTTGAACTGGCTGGGTATCAAAGTCATTGGCAAACCGCTTTCCCATGATATTGCCCGGGCAATATGCGAGTTAAACACCGAGCGGCGCCTTTGAACGCCCACGCTAAAGTGGTATATAATAGGTTATAAGCTCATTTCTAGCTGGTCAGGAAGCCACACAAGTGTATTCAAATCTTCATTTTAGCTTAAATCACATGGAAGTATTTCAGATTTATAGAGAAAATCTTCAAACTGTGGTAAAATAAACTGTTGTTAAACATTTCTAATCTAATGGAGCCAGTGTTAAAAGTACAGGAACAATCCAAGAAAAATAATGCACTGTGCATACACGGCTTCATATACCATGCTTCTTAATGTGGCAAGCTAATCACCTGGATGGACACCTCCATTGAACAGTTTTTGGATATGACAATCTCTTGCTTGTCTATGCAGATGCAAAATCTCAGTATACACTGTATGTACTACAAAGCATTTTATGGCTTCTCCAATACATTTTCTATTTTACTTGTTGGGTTCTTTGAGCATGATATGATTGGTAATTTTAGTGGTACCATATCTAATATGAAAAGTATGAATTAAGCTGATGTACCAAGTTTGGTGCTTTTATCAAAAAGTGAACGATTTTTTCACTTAGCCACTCTACTATAAGAGGCATTTGACACCAAGTAGATATGTGCCTTTACCTTCACAATAGGATTCAGACCACACCCATTAATGATATTTTAGCACCTCAGTATTGTCTCCTTGCATGAAGAAGAAAACGATCATGTAATCAAAGATAAAAGGAAAGGCAAAGTGCAGAAGGTATATTATCGACGGAGGGCACATGCCACCATTGAGTTTATTATTGTGGCATGAAATAGTGGCCATGTGCTGCTTTGTTTAGCCTCTAGCCTTGTAACTGTAGTCGGGCAGTAAAGCAGGTGACCAAAATAAGATACACTAAGGTTATTTCTGGCAGCAATTTAAACAGCACATGTCACTTTAGAGGGAATTATACCAAACAGTGCTACCATACTATTTGATATAATTTTCCATTCATTTTTGTTAAGAAATGTCTCTGGTTATACCAATTCAACAGAACAATTGTTATGGTAAAAAACCTACCATAAATAACCTTACCTTGTCATCAATGAATTTTCCAAAATCATCAGTTTGTAAGAATGCAATGTTAAGCTTTATGCAAAGTGTGAGAACACTTTCTCTTTCTTCCATGTAAATAATGGTCTTGATTGTATAGCTAAACTGTTTTTGCAATAATCTATTTGTATGTGAGGCATTGCACCTAATGCCAACAAAACCAAAGGATCTGGTAATCTGTAATAAGAACAACCAATCATTATGTTTGCCTTTAACACCAGACTTGAATATTTCTGTTGCTATTTCACCAAAATCAATTGAATAGTAAACAAACTTTCTAAAGACTTTGGAATGCAGAAACACCAAGAAGGCCCTGTGGACCAGTGGTATGCAGTGGTTGTCAAAGTTCCCTTCAAGCCAGTATTGAAATATATGTTTCCAACTGTCATGGTCTAGCCGTTTTGAATATTTGTGTGGCATTGTCCAGAGCACTGTAAAAGTGTTGTGTGGAATAAAAGAAGTAAAATAATAGATTTCTGATAATATTTGACTTGTATAGTCATAAAGCAAGTTATTTTCAGCAGAACATATTTCGCAGGAAAAATCAGGTAGCTGCCAATGTTCATCCAGTGCCATTTCTGAAGTGCAAAAAAAAAAACAAATGCACTTACATTGTGTATATCCATCAATGACACCCTTACACAGAGAACTTAATTAATTATTTTAGTTTTGTATTTCCCCCTTTCTTTAGCTTGAGTCCCTGGCAGCACTTGCCAGTGATTCTCGGTACCTTTATTTGTACTGTCAAACATAATAATAATACATTAGTTATATTAATATGCTATTGTTGTATCAAACGCACTTGTGTGGAAGCCAGTCTACATACAAGTATACTGTATTGCCTCGAATTACAGCCTGGGCGTTTATTTCTTTCAAGCAACTTTGATTTAATAAATGGGCCTAAAATTAAATCAATAAATTGATTGAATTTTAGAGCCATTTATTAAATCAATGACTATACGAGACCAGCATTCATGCCTTGGTGTTGTACTCTCCTGGACTCTCCTTGATGTTTTCTCAGCATATTCATCTTAAAAGAGACTCTATAAAACGTTCTTGACTTCATTGTTTGTAATACCACATGGAAATGTTAAAAATGATTATTGCACTAGACATTTATTTGAGACCCAGTGTTTATTCAAAGCCCAGCATTTATTTTGTTATGATGCTGTATACCCCCGGTGACTAAATGGGACCAGGCATTTATATGAGACTGGCCATAATTCAAGGCAATACAGTATATTAGCAAGTATGAATTTTAAGTTTGATTAGGGATCATAGAAAAAGTAGGGAAACAAGGAAGGTCACCTACACCTGCACATAGGATATTTAATTTGTACTTCAGTCTATGCCCATGACTAAATTAGGGATTAAATGTCCTCTAGTGTATCTGCAGGTGTAGGCAACCTTCCTTGTTTCCCTACTTCTTTTCTATGATCCTTAATCAAACTTAAATTCCTTATACCTGTTTGTTTAATTGAACTAGTGAGCCCATGCATACTGCATATAAAGATGGAGAGTACCAGGGTTAATGTTTCATCTGAACACTTGCCCCAGCTAACAATTCCTGACTTAAAAATGAAGTAGCCATTACACTTCGCTTTCAGCTGTGATCAGCCTGTCACACAGTACTATGAATGAAGGAGAAGCCCCTCTGCAATCAATCCGGTCTCCACAAAAAATATGGCTGAATTGCACACCCCAACTGACTCGGAGTGGCCATTACGCTTCACTTTCATTTATTTTCAGCCTGTTTCACAGTGTTACAAACAAGAGGAGTAGGAGAAGTGTTTCTACAGTCACCATGGAAATACAGACAATTCCCGTTTACAAACATAGGGAAGCCATCGTGGTACCGCCAATCAACACCTTGGGCTGTCAGCAAAAATAAATGGGACTAGGCCTCAGAGAATTATGCTCCAAATTTTTATCATTATTCTATTCCAAATTTCTCCAAAAAAGTTATTATTATGCTTTTATTTTTTTCCTAATATTTATAAAAAATATTTGACTTTTTCAATTTGTAATGTTTAGAAAGATTTTGGAGTATAGTAAGCATTCTGTTCTATTAGACAGGAAAGCTATGTTTTAGCTGGCAAGATGCTTAATTACTGTTGCAAGAGTAAAAATTATTCCGCTGACCATTCTATTAGAGTAAGTGACTGCTCTATTAGAGTATCTCGATCTCAAATTGCGTGAAATTGTATGGTATGCCAATAATGGTCTTTAATCACTTCAAAATGCCAGAATAATCATGCATGTATAAGTAAACTGATAGATAGTAGTACATAACAACATTCTATACGGTGGTGTGCAATAATAATAATAATAGGTATTATACTTATGCATGTTCATTGGTGAATGCATATAATATATTATGAATCTAACCTGGAGTTTCATATTCTTCATTTTCAATGTAATCAATGGATGTGCTGATTTGCCAGATTTTCAAACTCTGTGGTTCTACATTATCTTGTGATACATAATCTTCTTTTTCCATTACTTCCAACAGTTCGGGAACTTCAACTTCAGAAGTAATATTGCAAATACTGCATTTATTAATTTTTTCCACTGTTTTAGAAACACTGTCGGTTTCCAATTCAGTTTTATTGCAGGTAACTGGACGATATATGCACAATGGCTCAATGTGCAATTGCAAGTTAACCCCTTTACCAAGATCTACTGTTTGCTTCCTATCATCACACTTATCTACAAAAAGAAACACAATAATAAATCTATCTACAATAATAATTTATGACTGCATCTATAAGAACACTACTTTTGTACACAAGGGGTTGTCAAATGTCACTAATTAAAGTACAATATTCAACCAGTCGTAACTTGAGATGGGTTAAGGTGTTAAGGTTTACTGTTATTGGACCACAGCTTGATAAAACACTCACACTATATTAGCTACTTACAGATATCATTGGCTACTTATAATGATCCTGTAGATCCCTTATTTTGCCATCTCAATAGATTATATGTATCCCTTTCATGGTGGCAATTTAAAACATGGGACTTACACATCTATAAACCAGTGGTAATTCATGGGTATTTAATTGTGTTCTATTTGGAGTAATTATATAAGGTGTAATGGGCTTGCAACCACTACTTAATGCTATATTACTTGTGTTAAAGTAGCTGTGAAGGTAAAGTTGCCTGTTGATTTCCCACCATTTTGGATAATTATTTCTGTCGCATACAAGTACCCTTAGAAAGATGCAGACAGTGTGTTGGCAATTAATAGTAATCAGAAATATAAGAACAACACATTGGCATTGTAACACACAAAACAGAAGTCCTGAAGCCATCCAGCACTATTGTGATCTTCCTAACATAATTTATAGCTGAGGAAAGCTCTTCTTGACATAATTCAGAGCTGGGAGAAGTTTTAGATCACCATTCACACATTCAATAACTTCATACACGCAAAAACAGCCCTGGGAAGCAAACAAAGCTCCAGAATCTGTCAGAGCACAAAGTTAACTATCAAATTGCAGAGTAATTATAGAAAATCAGTACTAGTGCTTGTGTTAACAAACCTGAGTCTGGAAAATTGAGTTACAGTTGTGCCACATTTCTCATACACACAAACAAGTTACACAGTCCTATAAATACAGTGTGATCACATTCATGCACACATAACACACATTTTTGAAACTAGGAAATTTTGTGAAATTAGGAAAATCTGGTTACCCAGCAGAAGAGCTGTAAGATTACTTAAAGGTACTGACATGGGCACATCTGGACCTCACCTGATACCGCAAGTGAGGAAGTATGCTCAAGAGTGTAGCCCAGATTTTTTGAAAAGGAGTATTATAGTAGGTCATGTAGTAGGAGCAGATCCAAGGGGAAAAGTGGTTTTTGCACTGTATCTTTTTTGTCTTTAACTCAATTTCTTTCAAATCAAAGAGGGTTGGGGTTCAATAGTTAACCAACTGTATATAGAGAAGACAGTCATCAGCAAAAAGACGTAATTGTGAGTGAATATTCTTGGAAATATCATTTATGTACAGAAAAATAATTAAAGGACCAAGTACAGTTCCCTGTGGTACACCAGATTGAATTGGAACTGGATGTGAGGAAATACCATTCAGGACTACACATTGAGATCTTCTAGTAAGCCATGTTTCTATCCAATTATACGTAGATGTTGGTGCTTATTCCATAATGTTTAAGTTTCTTGAGAAGTCTTTGGTGAGGCACACTGTCAAATGTCTGGGAAAAGTCTAGCAGGATAACATCAACCTGCCTCTGATGGTTCATAGCAAAGGATAGGTCCTCCATCAAGTCAATTAGCTGTGTTACACAAAAATGTTGGGATCTAAAACCATGTTGATTATTAATTAAGATGTTGATTGAATTTAGATGTTCTATGATGGTGTGATATATATTATGTGTTCCATTACTTTGGAACAGACAGAGGTTAGAAAAATAGGCCAGTAGTTTGAAGGCTTTGTGTGACTTGCTTTTTTGTGGATTGGACATACATTGGAAGCTAACCAATCAGTTGGTAGAAATCCAGAGTCAAGAGATTGAGAATAAATGATTTGTAAAACTGGTGATATTTCTTTTGCACAATGCTTTAATATATAAATTATGGAGATATATGGTCCAGGCCACTGGCTTTGTTGGTATCAAGTGTAGACAGCAGATGTTGTATACCAGAAACTGTAAATGTAATATTAAGAATACAAGGTAATGAACTACCAGAGGTGACCATATGAGAAATATGCATAAGGTTTACTTTGGTAAAGACTGATTTGAAGTAGTTATTCAGGATGGTGGCTTTACTTTTAGTATCCGATATACATTGACCATGCACTGTTAAGGTAGAAATTTCATTGTTGTCTTTGCATTTTGCTCTGATATATTTCCAAAATTGGCAATGGTTACCGCCAAAGGATGCATCAAATATTCTACTAAAATAGTTATTGTGTGCTGCTTTTAGTTTATTATTGATTAGACTTTTCATTTGCCGATAGTTATTCCAGTCAGTGTTAGAATTAGATCTTTTGGCTTTTATATAAATGCTTGCGAACTTTCATGTCCTTCTTAATTTACTTGTTTATCCAGGGTAAGTGATTACTTGACTATACAGTTTTGTGTGGTACATGTTTAGAAATTGTCTCACTGATTGCAGCTTTAAACCTCAACCAGTTCTGCTTGACAGATCTTGATAGGGGGTCACTCGTTATGAAGGTGTTTTGAAATTCCATTAAATCACTTTTAATGTTTAAGATGTTTGCCTTATTGTACAAGGGTGATTTGTACTCTGTTTTATTCTGTGTAAATTTGCAAGCTGAATTGATGCAGAATGTTATAGTTTCATGATCCGACATTCCTGGAGTGACAATAACATCTGTAATATTTTGGTAAGTCAAGAAGACAAGATCAAGTGTATTGCTTTGTCAAGTTGGTGAATTGACAAATTGTTCAATACCAAGGTCGTTTACTATATCTAAAAAAGTGTTATTTACTTCCAATCCATATGTTAGTGGTGAGGTAACCTGACCACCAACGTCAGTCCAGGATATGCTTGGGAGGTTAAAATCACCCATCATGATGATGTTGAGAAACTTTTTTGAGTTATTAGATAGTTTGTTTAATGAGTCTTTCAATTTGTAGGATAGAGTCAACAGATGTACTGGGTGGACGATAATATGAACATAGGTAAATTTTTTTTTTTTAGGAAGAGCTCCAAATTAATTCAGCATTTGTATTCAGTTCTGGCATCTCAGACATGTCCAGGTTTTTTTCAACACAAATGAAGACTCCTCCAGCACCTTCGACTCGACCTTTCCTAAGTACAGTGTAAATAGGGGGAAAGATTTCAGCATTAAAAATATGAGTTATTGAGGTGGGACTTGCATCCACATATGTGACTGGATTTTGGAAAAATGATCCAAATCGCACATTAGACGTTTCGAGATAAACGGTTTTAAAGAATTCAAGCCACCATAACACTCCAAGGATAGCAAGCACGCATATGAAATTTACACATAAGATGCATCAATCTATTACCTTTCAGGCCACTTCCAGTACTTGTAGCTGCTTGTAGAGTTTCCTGCCAAATAAGACAGAAAATCTGAGCAGTTGGACGAGCGAAGTAGTATCACAAGTGCTCACAAAGGGGTGGAGGTTAGGGGTAAGGGGCGGAGGGTAGGGGTAAGGGGCGGAGGGTGGGGGTGGAGGGTGGAGGGTGGCGGGGTGGGGGTAAGGGGTGGAGGGTGGCGGGGTGGGGAGCAAGGGGTGATGGGGTAACAGGGTGGCAGGTGGCGGGGTGGGCAAGGGTTAGACCTCAAAATGGAGGCAGACCACGATTAGAGTCCAGAGACGAGATTACAGGGCTGTGCTGGCTCCTTAGTGGCTGATATGTAGCAAAGTCCATAGAAAACTTCTCCCCAACATTATCAGGCTGTCCACCAGTAAACCACTGGTTATTGGCAAGCCAGGTCCTTCACAAGGCCTAAAACCACCACTCGAGCTCTACACACCACTCAGAAAAGACATCTGTTGAAACCAGCCTTGAGTAGTTTGAGTGGTACTGAGTAGTGTCAAAATTACTAGTACAATAGTGTAGCTATCTACTGGAGGTGTTAATTTGACTTTGCCTGATGTGCGATTTGGGTCGGTTTTGTAAAATCTAGTTACATATAATGTCAGGCTTGTGTTCATCTATTAGAGCTAGAAATTTTGCTTTCTTACTGACACTTCTCAAACTGCAACAGTTCACACTCAGACATTTTAATTGATATCTACATGTAATCCAAAACAGCCAAACTGTAAAAAAAGAGTGCAGCCCTCAAAAAGGTTGTCATGGTGAATAAAGATGTGAAATCCAAGGTGGCGGCCAAGGAATGACTGTGATGGTAGGTTAATGGTAAAAAATTTAATAACGACAACTCAGGTGAAGTTTGTGCCAAGACCAAGCAGCACCAAATTCACCTGAATTGTTATTAAAAATTTTACCCATCACAGCAATTTCTTGGCCGCCACCTTGGATTTCACATCTTTTTTCACCATTGCCTTTTTAAGGGCCACACTCTTTTTTACAGCTTGGCTGTTTTGGATTAGATATCACTTCTTTTTGTATTTATATATACCCAAAGCCAGCCTATGGCCAGCTTTGGGGCTTTTTTAACCAAACTTTTTTTCCTTACCACAGGAAATGTACAAATTATATTATATATAATACATATATTTATTACAGAATTCTCTACATGGTGGATTCTTTGTAACTGAACACTCTACAAGGTGACTTCTTCTAGCTGATCTCTCTACAGGGTGGTTTGTTTGTAGCTGAACTCTCTACAAGGTAACTTCTGCTAGCTGATCTTTCTACAGGGTGATTTGTTTGCAGCTGAACTCTCTACAAGGTGATTTCTTCTAGCTGAACTCTTTACAGGGTAATCTTTTTGTAACTGAACTCTATACAGGGTGATATTTTTGCAGTTGTACTCTCTACATGATGGTTTCTTTGTAGCTGAACTCTCTACAAGGTGACTTCTTCTAGCTGAACTCTCTACAGGGTGATCTTTTCGTAGCTGAACTCGTTAAGGGGCAGCGTTGAAACCGGGTCGGGTCATCCGGGTCATCTTGGTCTGACCCGGATTGGATCACGTAAGAAACGAAATTGTTCGTTTGACGTGGAAACTTATAAACGCTATCGCGTAGCTCTTTCGTGAGCCACGCCCACTTATCGCATTATCAACATACGCTCAGCCACGCCCATTCGTTAGTAAGTGTAGTATGTAGCACGAAACTGAGGGTATCTATGGTGAGGGGTAGCTATTGTCAGTAGGTGAAGACCTTTTTTTTTTTTGGTCTTCAACCTACAGCTAGGCTGAAGTTGCAATATTCACTCAACACGAATGGAACGCTCAAAATGTAGAATCGTTCGCTCACTCGAGACTAGCTGAAACACGTCTCGGCTTTAATTTATCCGGGTCACATCCGGGTCTGACCCGGATTGCTATCCCGGTCAGTGGGTCATCCGGGTCAGCAGTAGTGACCCGGTTTCAACGTTGTTATGGGGTGATTTTTTTTTGCAGCTGAACTCTCTACATGATGATTTCTTTGTAGAGACAAGGTAACTTCTTCTAGCTGATCTCTCTACAGGGTGAATTGTTTGTAGCTGAACTCTCTACAAGATGGTTTCTTTGTAGCTGATCTCTATACGGGTTACTTGTTTTTAGCTGATCTCTTCAGGGTGATTGCTCTGTTAGTATGACTGCTCTATTAGAGTATCTCGATCTCGCACTTGCTACACCCAGTTGGATTTCGTGTTATAACTCCGTGGCTTTAAGTCTGATTCTTCTACACCATTGAAGAGCCTTTCTAAGATGATTACTCCATCTGTACAGCGATTTTCAAAGCAGTACTTCAAGTGGTTTTTCTGGTAGGTGTGGCAAGTAGTCGTTTTTTATTACCTAATCTCGATTGCGTAATTGTTACACACTATTGGTTTTTTCGTTGTATCTTCCTGGTTTATAGCTCGATTTCTTTCAAACCACAAAAGGTTTGAGGTTCAATAGTTAATCTATTCATCCACCGATTTTCAGCGTCTTCCCATAAGCGGTTTACCCTGTAGGCGTGACATATTGGTGTTGTTTTTCGTGAATAATCGATAATAATTCTTTGCTTATTTATCGTGTTTCAGCCAAACGTGGTACCAAGATGCGCCATTAGGGTCCGCAACGTGAAATAATGACCTCCGAGAATCAACTACTAAACCACCCACAAATGCTAGGCTAGGTACCACTTAGAAAATGCCAGATTGGTGTTATTTTTCATTAACGTCTTGTGCAAATCGGCGAATATGCTTACAAATTAGGACCCTATTCGGTGATTACTAGTTTCTCATCCAGCCTTTCTAATTATTATGATGCGGGCGGGAGGGTAATACCATTATGCCATTATTTTATAATATTAACCCACTGATGTACAGACCTTGTCCAAATTGTCTATCTTTCTTACTACAAACATTTCCTTCACCAGCTGATTCTAATTTTCGTGATCGCCAACTGTTTTTCAACAGTCAACTGAAAGCCTACTTTGATGAAGTCGATAGAGCACGATTGCAACTGGCACTGTAGCAATTTGCTAAGGAAAACAACAGTTCTCCTGGTGATATATAGCGCATTGTAGCGTTCATCAACAAAAATTACAACAGTTTGGTATCACGTGTTCTTCTGAGCATGCGCAGAGTAAATAGTGGCTTACCATGCGGTAGCTTATGAAGGATGCGGACGGTGGATGAGAAACTAATAATCACCAAATAGGGGCCTTACGAGATATTTTGCTATATCTTCAAGTAAATGTCTTTTAAAGCTATAATATGCACTCTCAACCTTTCTTACTAACTGTACTCTAAACTAAAACCATCATTGGCTGCATTGTCTGGAGCGATTTCCAGCCGCATTATCGCGAAAATGAAATTTCGGACTCGAAAAAAGTTTCGATGCCACTGAAGCACACAATAGCGATGCCAAAGTAACCCTCCCAGGTCAAACTGGCCTGGCATGGGTCCAACTACTACCACACCAAATATCATGGAATTCCAATATTGTTTGCCATCTGGCTGAGCTCGACGGCTGTCAAAAATGCCGATTTTATTCACTGACGGGAACCTTTGCTAGCCAGATGTGCTAGTTTACTTCTGAAAAGCTTACTAGACCCATAGCCAGTAGCTTTCATTCATAGGGTTGTTCTGGCAGCTCTTCTAGCGACCTCAAAAACCGCCAAATGCCGATATCCACGAATTTTGCCGATATCGACCAATTTACAATGCGTTAAAGAAATTTTGCACATCAAACGTGATGCTTTGCCTCTCTAAAGTCATGCTGCATCCTTGTTTAGTTATATTCGTCCATAGGGTGGCACTGGCGGCTCTCTTATCAAGGCCAAAATCCATCAAAACGCCCATCTCACCATTTGTCATCAGTTTTAGGAAGTTTTGCAAGTCAAACATGCTGGTTTACCTCTCTGCATCCTTGCTGGACCATTCAATCACCTTCGTCTGTATAGGCAGGTTTCTTTAGTCTCTTGAAAATGTCAGAGCACGCCAATTTGGCGCAACCACCAATACCAGTTAATGCTTATTTTGTTTCATTGGTTCCACGCAAAAATGACAGGAAAACCAGCAGAAATGTAATAGAGCGAAAATGGAGTTAGTCTAGCTCTAAATATTGTACTCTACAGGTTTATACAAATGATTACCGAAATGAACATTCCGATTATCAAAAACCACAATCGAAATTTCCATTCGTGTAGAGTACCGAAGGGTGGATATTTAAAAACTAGACTAACTCCAGTTGGGTTGTAATATTTCTGCTGGATTTTCGTGGAATCAATGAAACAAAATAAGCAGTAAGTGGTGTTGATGGTTGCTCCCAAGTGGCATTTTCAAGAAACTGAAGAAAGGTGCCTACACAGACGATGGTGATTGAAATGTCCGGTAGAGATTTAGGGAGGCAAACCAGCATGTTTGACTTGTAAAACTTCCTAAAACTGATGACAAATGGTGAGATGGGCGTTTTGATGGATTTTGGCCTCGATAAGAGAGCCGTCAGTGCCACCCTATGGACGAATATAACTAAACAAGGATGCAGCATGACTTTAGAGAGGCAAAGCATCACGTTTGATGTGCAAAATTTCTTTAACGCATTGTAAATTGGTCGATATCGGCAAAATTCGTGGATATCGGCATTTGGTGGTTTTTGAGGTCGCTATAGTACGTTCGCGTTGAGCTGAACCCTCAAAAACGATTAATAACTTACGATTGCTACATCGCATGGGGCTCCTGTATAGCTCGATACGTAGCGCTTCTCGATCCGCTAAAAATATATTAAAAGCGCTTCATTCGAATGCAAGACACTCCCGTTATGGCACTGTAAAGTTTCGCCATACATTTTCAATGGGGAAGTCTCTAAAGCGCGGTCCTTTGATGGTCATGTTGACACATGTTTGTGGCGAAGCCAGACGTCACATACCCGCCCTCAACACGCATGATTTCACCATCCCTTATGTAAGAGGCTGTAATACACTTTTACAAGAAAAATAAAACAGATTTTGTGTGTGTAAAACAGAGTTGCATAAGTAGAAGAGCTGGGGCCACTGTTGCACTGTAATTAGAAGATAAGTGGCCTGCTTATATTCAGGTAAAAACTTCTTCAGCCTCAAAAGAGAAAAAAACCATATAACAGCTCAAAATCCGTTATGTAGCATTGGTGTTCCTGCAAGTGAGCCAAACAACGTGTATTTTACTTCACATTCACCACAGCTGACTATCGTCTTCTGTTTCCATTTAGTCAATTTGTCATTTTAATACTTTTCTCATCACTTCGCCACACATGTACACAGTTTTTCCAGCCAGAATTTTGTTTTTGAAATTACATTCCCAAAAAACTCTGAAAGTTTGAACAAATGAAATAATACTGTTTGTATGAAATTGGGCTGATAGTACCTGTAGTGACTTCCAAACACTCCTGCACTGATTAAATATACAAGGGATGGTATGTTCAACTTCGGATAGCACAATAAAGCAATGATATTTTTTATTAAAGTGCACACACTTACACGTACTTCATCTGTATTTTTATGTACTTCACAGAGTTTAATCCCAGCTACCTGATGACTCCTGGGAACAAAATCAAGTTATAACACCAATGCTGCAAATATCAAACAATCTTACATCAGATTAAGTAAGCCCAAAAGAAGACTTGGACCCGCTGCTGCTAGTGGACAATTCATTAATACCACCATCACCATCTTCACTATCACTGCCGATTTGGATGAGGAATTGCTCTAGAAGTTCTTCATTACCCAAGTCTCATCCAAATACACAACTGGTCTTCCTTCAGTTCTGTTGCACCTCGTTCGTCTTTAATATTTATGATACTGATGGACTGTGCAGGGCTGCTCATAGCATACCCTGCATATACGTGTAGTGAAATTAAAGCACAAACAGTTTCAATGCTAACCTCTTGTCATTAATCGTCTTGTACTTAAATCCCATATCACTCAACACTCTTTAAAGCAATGTTCTACCCCCAGAGAAAACACCATCATTCTTAAGTTTGGCCTAAGACGGAGTAAGTGACAAAGTTCCAGGTTTCAAAATTTAACTTACCAAAACCTTTGAGAGCGATAGATTTCCTCCCTTCCGTACAATGAATGGATCTTGTCTGATAGTATCTGGGTTAAAACTGTCTGTATCAACAAGGACTCGTGAACATTTGTACCTGACGATTACAGAATTGAGCGGGCTTGTGCAAAGTGCATTTTGTATCTTTTTCTTGGCGTAAATAAATCGCCTTTCTTGCGGTGCTCCATTCTAATGGATGTCCTTGAAATCCCTGCGTGGCGTAATGTATGACAAAACCCAGCAAAGAAGGCATGATACAATACCGGTGGCCTTCGAGATTCTCTCCGTGATGTTGATAGAAATTTTACATTTCTTCGCTTCTTGCTTAAAGTACTCCCATAGTTTACTTCGTTTGGCTGCTTAACGTCTTCCCAAAAGGGTTTCGCTCCGCACTCGCTGACGGTACACTGGACGCCATATTCTCAACAATTAAGTGCGCGCCCGTAACATGGGCTTACGAATAAATGCGTCATAAACATTATGTTTAAAGCCTTTGATCTTGTATGGCTTCTTAATCAACAACTCAGGATTCAGCTCAACGTGAACGTACTATAGAAGAGCTGCCAGACCAACCCTATGAATGAAAGCTACTGGCTATGGGTCTAGTAAGCTTTTCAGAAGTAAACTAGCACATCTGGCTAGCAAAGGTTCCCGTCAGTGAATAAAATCGGCATTTTTGACAGCCGTCGAGCTCAGCTAGATGGCAAACAATTTTGGAATTCCATGATATTTGGTGTGCACTGTTAAAAATGAAGTGCTATGGTAGCACCTCTAGGTGCTATTTTTTGACTGGAGCAGTCAAAATATAGTACTTTTAGGTGCTACCATAGCATTTTTAGGTGCTATAATAGCACTTCATTTTTAACAGTGTGGTAGTAGTTGGACCCATGCCAGACCAGTTTGACCTGGGAGGGTTACTTTGGCATCGCTATTGTGTGCTTCAGTGGCATCGAAACTTTTTTCGAGTCCGAAATTTCATTTTCGCGATAATGCGGCTGGAAATCGCTCCAGACAATGCAGTCACTGATGGTTTTAGTTTAGAGTACAGTAGTAAGAAAGGTTGAGAGTGCATATTATAGCTTTAAAAGACATTTACTTGAAGATATAGCAAAAAAAACTCGTAATTTTTACGTGTCTTTTACGAAGTGTATATTTAGCCGGTACAGGTTTGCAAACACTAACGGCTATTGTGCCGGCACTAGTAGGTTGCCCCGAGCATTCAATTTTAGGGCACGCGTCTAGTAAGTTGCCCCGAGCATTCAACTTTAGGGGATGCGAAAAGTAGTTCCTTAGCGTTAGGGGTAGGCTAGGGTTCAGCTTTGGTTTCTTCTTCACTCTTGTTATATATAGAAGTCACTTCAGTCGGATGTTTATAACGTAGAAACTAAATAATATGACTAACTGCAGCACCGGTGGTATAATCGTTACAAACATTGCTTATGAGTACGGATGCCCGGGTTCGAACCCTCGCTTAGACAACTTTTTTTTTCGCTTTCTTAGGTTTTTTGTGCAAGTTTTTTTTTAATGCACGTAACATTATACCCTCCACTGCCGGAAAAATAGCCGGCAAAACAGTGTAACCGGTACTGGCTCTATATAACCTGCCTAATTTTTAAGCATATTCGCCGATTTGCACGACAAGACGTTAATGAAAAATAACACCAATCTGGCATTTTCTAAGTGGTACCTAACCTAGCATTTGTGGGTGGTTTGGTAGTTGATTCTCGGAGGTCGAAATTTCACGTTGCGGACCCTACCATTATACCCCCCTTCTGTTTGCCAAATTTCAAGGTAATCGGATATGGCGTTCGAGTCTTATGGCAGCTTTTGTAAGTGTGCGAAAAGAGGAAGAAAAATAAGAAGAATGGGAGGAGAAGCACTAACATTCTATCGTTGTATGGCCGACATGCTTTCTCGCCGCAGCTCAACATCTTATAGTGGTACTCTGGCGTGGATTCGCTGCACATTGTCATTTTCATTACTTCGTTCTGCTACAATGTGCAACCCAGGGAACACGATCCATCCTTCATCGTTCCAACCAGGCTTCCCCGGAAATGGGCCATATTGCTGGCCCTAGGGACTTCTAGTTGTCCCCCTTTCAGTTGTCCAGTACACTTGCTCCTAGGTGCTGGGGGTGGTAGGCAAGGGCAGTACATCCAGCCCGGGAAAATTTTTTTTAAATAAGAAGAAAACGAAGAAACTAAACTAATGTTTGAAGTCGCATATCTCGGCAACGCTTGAAGCGATTTCACTCAAAATTGGTATGTGGAGTGCTGAAGCCGGCGGCCGTGTCCACAACAAAAATCGTCTTGTTTCATCAAGGCTGCAGGCAGCGCAGAGTTACGAAGCTGCCAAAATTGCGTTTTCTTCCTGTCAATATACTTACCGCACGACACACTACTGTGTGTCTTGATAACTGTGGCGCGCGACACAAGAATATATGATCTATGGCATGGATTGCAGAGGTGCTTTTCGAACAGTTCTTGATTCGAAAATGCTGCTTAACGGGTTGAACATAGCTCACAATAAAGCGTAACGGATACTTTACTTTTCAGACAATAATTAGGGCGCGCGGCACCATTTCAGATGCGGTATGCATAGGTTCACCAGTCATAATAATTATTTACAAAAAAGTTAACAAATACACAGAAAAATATGAAATTTTCAACTAGAGTAGGGACCATAGCACATCGATAAAAAGTACTGAAACAAGCTGGAGTAGTGCACGATATTAAATCACAGTAAAACAATAAGAAGTGTTAGCTATCCCTACTGTGCCCAAGATACCATAATGGAAATGCACAGTAGGGATATAACATTTCTTATTGTTTTACTGTGATTTAATATCATGCACTACTCCAGCTTGTTTTAGTACTTTTTATTGATGTGTTATGGTCCATACTCTAGTTGAAAATTCCAAATTTTTATGTGTACATGTGTACATAAAAGGATAATACAAAATGTATAACTTGGGAGAAAGTTTGGGTAAATACACTTATGAAAGAAGTCTTGAAGGAGAGGTAGATTATCCTTAGAACTGGACGTTATTCTCTCCACGGCAATATCTCTTGGGGTCCAATCACAATAGTCACACCAAGAGGACTCACCTTGACCCTGTAATAGCATTGTATAGTAATAATTACAATTCACACAATGATGTAATTAAGGATATATGACAAAGAATTATGTTACTGGAGTTAGGTTCAAAGATCCTGCTGGGTTGAGTGCTATATTAGAGTTACATGTTTGGTAAAAAATGAATGCTCCATATATAAGAATCACTGACTACTCTATTAGGTAATATCCTGATAGGTGTAATAAATCTTTTCTTAATAAAGCCCTTCCTCCACTAAAACCAGCTTAGTTACTAGCACTCGAGTTACCGCTGAATTAAGCCCTTTCTATTCCATCGCACAGACACCATTCTACATTGTAGCCAACACTTCAATTCTGGTATCTTCAATTCAGCAGGATCTCTTCCGTTAAGCAATACACCTGCTATACATATCCTTCTCCATTCTTCTTGAATAACTCGCAGAGTAACTGTAGTAGGAACGTTCATCAGTAATACGGTATCATAGCAATGCCCCCTTACCATATTCATTTTGCAAAAGCGCCATTGATGGTACTGTTACAGTTGGTCAAGTTCATTTCCCTGGATATGTGTGGGGAAATCAATTCTCTGCAACAAATTAGACTGAAATACGAAATTACACATTTGCAAATGGTGAAAAACTACAGTGCCGCTCAAATGCAACGTAGTCTCACAAAAGTGTGAGCAATTAAAAAACTCACTAATTAAGGGCATGGCATCCATTTTGCTTGTAAGTATTCATCCCATCTCATTACTCACAAATAGCCATTCCCTTGAATTAGCAAGTTTTTAAATTGCTCGCACTCTCACGAGATGACGTTACATTTGAGAGGTACGTATTGTAGTTGACCCAGTTAAAGTAGCCCAGTTTAAATGTGAGACATTAAAATAACCCATTTCAACTAAAGTTGTTGTAATATTTTTTTGAGAAAGTGCAATCTCTGATTTCCATTACCTACCATACTGAGATTAATCTTTCCCAAATCAAAGATGCAAGTATGTTATGTTAAAAGTTACATACCACTATAGCAGGGAGCCAATTGCAATTGTACTTTGCTTACTTAAACAAAATATTTTATGGTTTTGCAGCAACAGGCACAGATAAACACCTCTTTAATGACAAGTATAATATGTGACCAGCTGAGCGAAAATAACAATCATTTTCATACTCTTCTAATGTACATGTGCCACATAAAAAAGTTATGCACATTTTAGTTTCTTCAGTATACATATTACATAAAACAAAATTTAAATCAATAAAACCTATACACCATTGGATTTGCCTGCTCATGGTAATAAATAAGAAAATCTTTGTATGAAAAGGCAGGTGAGGTATGGATATTTGTGAATGCAGTAGAATTAAAGTTTATCATCATCAATTCTTTGTTGGAATGATCTACTTTCTTGTCATACAGGGGAAGTACTACACCTTGATGGATTTGTCAGTTCATAGTGAACAGATTGTGCAAAGTCCCATTTTCACAGCTTCATTGCTTCAGTCATGAGTTATGGTCAATTAAGTATCAAATTTACTGCTGTTCCAACTGTCTAGTGCTATACCGTAACTCAATGATTATTCTTCATAAAAGGTTGCTGTCAACCCTTATCATAGATAACAGAAGAGCAATAAAATGGAATTTGAGGAATGCGTGAAAATGACAGTCAGCCAGTCATACATACTCAAACATATACTGCTCGCACTAGTGTACATTATTGTTGGTTACCTGATGATCATGACATTTGTCTGTACATTATGATCTACCTGTTTACATCATATGACAGACATGCACACTTGCTGCATTTATGGTTACTATTGTATGTATACATGCTTACATAATACAAAGAAAAGAATAGTGCTCTTTAGTGCACCTCAGTTAACTACGTATCTTTCGTATGTATTTTAGCACATTCTTCATGAGAGTACATAATAATACCACAGTTATAAATCTATCAACTATAGATTTTCACTATGTCACTCAGGTAATTGGCATTAATGTCAAAATGATCATACAATGTGTAAATGTCATATACGAATCCACATAAAAAATATACTTACTGTTTTCTCCTGGAGACAGGTAGTTATTATTGTCAACGGCATTGACAAATCTGTTTGATAAGTCAGTCACGTTGTTGTTTTTACAACCATCAACTGCCATTTGAGCCCTTGAATCGCTTTGTTGTTGTTGTTGTTGATGTGGTTGTTGTTGTTGTTGCTGCTGCTGCTGTTGTTGCTGCTGCTGTTGTTGTTGCTGCTGCTGTTGTTGTGGTTGATGTTGTTGTTGTTGTTGTATAGCATTGTAAACTATTTGAGTGTTCCTATGTGTAGCCATTCTTACTCAGCACTATGAGAACCTACAGAAAAATAACCAAGTGTTATATGTGTAATTTTCTATAAATATATAGCAGGTGTTTACCTTTGAATGGCATCTTTAACACAACCAGCCAGAGAGGCATACCAACCAGCATTTATTTATGACCATGGTACTATGTATATATGCACCACAATTCCACCATGAGGACTGAATACTACACTTTCCAAATGACAGAATTAAGGCTGCAATGTTAAACACTTTAAATAGCATTTTGAAATAAACATTAATTTGATGAATGTATGGCAAAAATTGGCATAATTTAATAGGCAAAAAAGAATTTAACAGGCAAACTAAAGTGTGTGACAAACCTTGGTTGGTAGTGCCATATCAAGACACCTGGTAGTGTGTTGTACGGCTAAGAAAGCTGATGCACCATGACAAAACTGGAGTGCTATACCATAAGTATATTTACAGGAAGAAAATGCATTTTCATGCATAGGTAGCTCTGTGCTCCCTTCTCAAATTGAAATGACTTCTGTACTGCAAATGATTTTCACCTTCAGCACTTCTGCATAAAACAGCCAAGTCATGAAAAGGTTGCGGCCTCCAGTAGCCAGGGTAGAAAGTTGTGAAATCAAAGATGGTCACCAAAAAATGGCTGCAATGATATTAGTGACCAGCCAATTTACTATCTAATATATTACAAACTAACTTTTTATAGTAATGCATTGAGTAATTATAGTGACAAATCACTTCGTTGACAAATAATTCCATTCTTTAATCTTACAATCTTAAATGTATAAAAGAGAGTTCTAATAGTCAAATCAAGTGTACTTAGTATTTTTCTTATATTAAATAACATAATAATATAATGTGACCGGATTTAGCAAAATCAACCATATGCGTGCAAGAGCCAAAAGTGAGATAACACCAGCATGAAGTTGCTGCATTATCAGGCTAACAATTTCCATATCACTCTTACCTTCAACTTGTCAGGTCTGATTTTGGTGGACTGTTCTCTGGTGGCCTGTATAACCACACCAGACATCTGTACAGGTCTGTGAACAAAAGGGAAGTGCATTGGGGGGTTCATACACTCTGGACAGATGGGCAGGGAGCTGAATGTGTGATTTATGTCTGTTTTGTGAGATTTCAGTCAATTTCCTGCCTCTGACGTGCTATTTTGTGGTCTGGTGCCTAGGCATGAGGCTATTATGCTCCAAAAATTGATCATTATGCTTTTGAGCAGTGCTAAAAAAAACTATTATGCTTTTTGAGAATTGCCCATTATTCCGAAAATTCTGCCACCATAATTGGCTAATAATGCCAGTTTATTTCTGTATCAGACCATTTTCATTGATGTTTAAGCTTCAAATAGCCTTGAATTCTTTAGCCAGTTGCTGAATTAGAGTATTTCATTTCAATGTAACTGCTTTATTAGAGTAAATAATATTCAGTGACTGCTCTATTAGAGTTTCTGACTGCTCTATTAGAGTATCTCGATTTTTTACCGGAATTGTGCAATCTGCAGATTTTCCTACAGTTAAAGCTTTGTAATCATTTCAAAATGCTAGCATAGTTCCTGATTCCCACACATACCTATTATGCTCGAAATTATATTGGCATAATCACCGCATCCCTACTGATGCCTTCTATCACCATCCTCTTTCATTTTGTAGTCTATCTATTGCCCACCCCACCACCCCCAACCCTCAGCCCCTTTTTGAAGACTCGTACGCATGATACAGCAACACTAGTGAAAAAACTTATATAAAATGGCTGGAAACTCTACAGGGATTACCTTGGCCACCAGGTTCTCTTAAAGGTTGTGAATTGCTCCATCTTTGGTGAAAAATCCATACATGTAGCTACAAAGGCTGGTGAGTAACAATACTTTAAATTATTAAAATACGTTTTTCTCTGAATCAACAATGCACCTATTAAGATGACTTTCCAAAATCCAGTCACAAAATATAATGGTCTAAAGACTTAGTTTTAGCCACTCAATCACCTAATTTCTAATTTAATGGGTGTCTCACACATGTGAAATTACCACATGGTCTGATATAATCATCCATATCTTCTAGCAAAAAGAAGCTTTGGTGTGTAAAACTTCACAGCAAGACAGTTCATCAAAATATACAAAGAAATTAATTTCTGAAACTTTTTAATTGAGTTTTCCCACAGCTTTTGCATGTGCTCAATCCAAAATCTGGTGATTATTTAATTTAATTTTTAATTTAATTTATTACTTAATCAAATTAATAGTGGCTGTGGATTATTAAAAATAATTTTCACTAGCATCGAATTGGCTGCCACCTTTGATTTCATAACTTTTTCACCCAGGTTGTTGAAGGCTACACCCTTTATCACAGCTTTACTATTTTGTGTGGATTAATTTCACTTTTTGTACTCTATATGGCCCCAAATCCAGCCTATAGGGTTTATTTTTAACTAATTTTCTTCTTGTCTATAGACACAATAATGATTATAGACAGAAATAATGATTTTATTGTTTTATTCGATACAAGTTTAACAGCAGGTTAAACAGGGTTAACTAGCAGGACGAGCTTGCCTGGATTGTCACTATACCCAGACCAGTCATACAGGTTTTGACCCAATCCCCCTAGCACTTTCCAATAATTTAGGTGCGCACTTCAAGAGGTCTATAAGGAGGACCAGTCTGACATTCCAGCACATTTGCAATATAGCAAGTTGTTGTTATCTTCCCTCCCACCCACTTCCTCTATCTCTTCTTCCATTAACTACAAAATAGTTAATGTGACATGGGCGGTGCCCTTTTTGTCTCAGAGGAAGTTGGGTGGGTTATCCCCAAAGTGCAGAGGAAAACTAACTGATGTGTTATTTCAGGAAGCACTCGAACCTGAAACAATAAGAGGACAGACATGCTTGCTAATATGCTGATAGACAATTGCCCAAGGGTAATGTCCTGCAGGCTCGGGTGTCAGTTGATTCTATTTACGGAGCACCAATATCAGGCCCACAATCCCATCCTTTATAATGCATAGCTTACACGGACACATTCCAGGATTCGTGTTTGACTCATTGAGTCTGGCATCTAGTTAACTGTTTTGGAATATTATTTGTACTGTAGTACTCCAACAATGTGCATATTTTTTAAAGAATTCTAATAGAACGTACATAGAATGTTCTAGAACAATCTAGAATTTCCGTTGGCAGATCTATGAAATTATTAACTTTTACTACTAGTAGACTTTAGCTAGAATTTTCACTATAAAGTAGAAATTAGGTGAGGTGATTAGCTGTGACAGCAGTGGCTCAGCGGGTTAAGAGTCTGGGTAATCGGTATGTAGGTCAAGTTTTAAACGTTTTTAGTGCACATTTACCCTGCGATGACTGTTCTATTAGAGTATCTCAACCATGTGATTTACAGTTAATTTTGCCTATTGCTTCGTAGCTCTATATATGCGTAACTGTCACTTCTTCATTTTTCTAACCATCAAAAGGTGCAGCTATGATGGCTAGTCTATGTACACACCAAATTTCAAGTGGTGGTTTACCATGTACTGTAGCTGTGACAGAAGCTTGATCTTTCTCATCAAGAGTGTTGATCTTTCTTTGACCTTTCGTTCTTTTGAGCTCAATCTTTCTATGACATCAAGAGTGTCGTGAACTTCCAGGTCAGATTACATGCTTAGGAATATTGTATTTATCTCAAATTTCTAGGTTGCATTATACTATTCCACGAAGTTAATTAGTACCAGAAACAATTAATGCAATGCTTACTATGTTATATGTGTATTAATTAACATGCATGATGAAAGCTACGGTGTGACTGACTGTTTGTCCATGGGATGGGTATATGTAACAAGAATGCACAGCTTGTTGAAGACTACCAGAAATTTCCACATTCATATATAGTGACAAGTCACAAAGGTTATAATGATTGTAATACACCAAGTGGTACTAAATAGAGTCTACAAGTTGAAATACCTTCCCTAGGGAAAACGTACGTTCTTGACACTTTCACAACTTGTTTATAAGATACTAGGGCCTGTGTCATTTTATCAAAGAAAATTTACATAGGAGCAAACCATAATTAACATGGATATGTTCACTGGTATGATGTGATGGTAGGTGACCATAGGTCTAACACAAAGGAGAGAAATAAAGAATAAAGTGAAATATCTCTAAATACACTAGCTCTTATTTTCTGATTTTTATTTTAGAAGAGTCGTAAGAAAACTATAATGATGACAACAACTAAAGATTTTGTTATTACATAATGCAATGCAAATCTATAGTAAAATTTTGCATAAGCCAGGGCTAATATTGCAAAACCATCCCTACACATATAACTCACCGTAGTGGCTGTGTATCTTTTAATTGTGGGTGTGCACTTTGTAGTTTCTGGGCCGCGTGACTCTGAGTCTTGACCACTAAGGAAAAATTTGAAAATTAATATAATTATTTGAGTAGGGATCATAGAAATAAAAAGCAAGGAATCAAGGTATAGAGTATAAATTATAGCCATGACTGAAGCAGTGATCAAATGTAGCTGCAGGTGTAGATGACCTACTTGTTTCCTTACTCAAATATAATAAAGTTATGCACCATAGTATGGCATGTTTGGCCTTTATCACAGGAGCAATGCTTATAAATATATGCCACTTTGACACCTAAGATCAAAAGAAGCCACAGGGTTTGCTATCATATCACCCTAATCACAGGGCAATAAAATTAAAATTTAATATTGTCATGATATCACCCTGTGATTAAATTAAAAATGATATTATTATTATTATACTGAAGCTGAGGTAGCACAAAGTAATAGTCACCTTCATCTAAAATTTTTACATTGTGGTTGATATATTACCTTATAAGTGTTCTCTCAAGGAAAGATGTTGTATGACTTATCATTGTCAAGAGTTAATTAACTCTTGGTATTGTGTATATAGTTCAGAAAGTAGATAAATAATCATTTTTGTGATGTGGGGATTGCTTTACTACACCAACCACAAAACAAGATGGCTCAGACATTTTCAACATCATTAACATATTATTAAGGGCTATTGGAAACAGTGGAAACAGAACCTGGAAAACGGACTATTCCATGACTTTATCAAAACAGCTAGGCTCTTACGGTCCTAGGGTAAAACCTCACTTAGTGTCACTTTAAAGACCACCCAGTGCCACCCACAGGGGTGGGCAACTGGGGCATTTTTCCCTGGGCCCCAGGAGGCCCCATGCAGGGCCCCTTGAATACCTGTTTAAAAGATCGATATACTCTAATAGAGCAGTCAGGATCTAGATACTCTAATAGAGCAGTCATAGTATTTTTCAGAGGAGCAGTGTAGCAAGCTATGTGTGTAGTTATAAATAAGGAGATATGGTTGGTGAGGGGCCGCTGTTGTCATTGTCAGAATGTAATGACTTTTTTGTTTTGGTCTTTGACTTAGGCTGAAGTTGTGATTCAGAGTGGAACCCTCCTTGCCCCTGGGCACCTCTTTAACTCTTTGCCCTGGGTCCCCTGATTTCTCTGGGCGGCCCTGAGACCACCTCTGCACAAATACCTCTTCTATA
The DNA here is from genome assembly GCF_963678975.1 of Dysidea avara. NCBI lineage: Eukaryota > Metazoa > Porifera > Demospongiae > Dictyoceratida > Dysideidae > Dysidea > Dysidea avara. The sequence goes on from NC_089273.1 coordinate 12,766,354, forward strand.
CAAAGACTACATTGTAATTAGATTCTAAAGATAGGTAAGGCCACTTCATGGTCACCTTTTATAAAGACCATCTCTTTACATGGTAATATTTGATAAGCTTCAAACATGTATTTCATGACTCATAGAAAGAGGTCATTGTCATCTCCCATATTTTGGTCTAAACTTCACTTACCATTATCGCTTAGTTTGTACCAGAATGTGTCGAGTCCTTAGTCCATGCAAGTGAAATGTGACTAGTCAACTACAACTGACTGTATCAACAAAAAATGAGGTCTCATAAAGAGACGATGACCTCAAGAGTGTAGCTGACCTAGCTATTTTGATAAGTCATAAAATAGATGTTTGGAACCTAGGTATTATTACAATGTGAGAGGTGGTCTTTGTAAAGAGAGTGGTCTTATAAAAGGTGACCATGAAGGTATAAGGTCAGTATGCCTCACCCATCTTTGAGATCTAATTACAAAGTGGTCTTTGTGTGGAGGTGATCTTTGTAAGAAGATGGTCTTTAAGAGGTGGCCACTAAACAATGGTTTACTCTAGGGTACATATGTATGACGATTTGGCCATTTCCGTCTTCCATTTCCACTTTCCGTTTCCAGTTTCCATTTCCACTGTTTCCAATTACCCTAATATTAATTACTTACCTTACTTAGGTGATGTTATATGGCTAGATATTAGGGATGGGAAGTATTAGACCTTTAGAACCTGGTATACCATATAGTAATATTACAATTTTATCATTAGATGGCTGTTATGTTAGAGTGGTTGACTGTTCTACTATGGAAAGTACTAGGCACTTGTCTCCAATAGCATCACATGTTTGTTTGTGGTACTATTGCTATAAAAAATCTTTTTGACTCAAAAGAGCTACCACAAACACTGATCATTGGTGACACGTACAACTGTGGTAATGTCGACATCATATTTCACTTAAATCTAGATAATTTACAGGCATCGTTGTACTAGAATACTGCAGTATTTCCATAATAACACCTAGCCCTACTAGCAATGATAACAGCGAAACCCACAATTGCTTCTTTAGAAATGCATTATTTATAGCATATAAAGAGCATTTTGCAAGTATTATGGTCCACATTTTAAACCCACAATCAATGTTTAGATACCTTTGTATAAACCAGTGGGGTTTGTTTTTTCAACTATTAGGTGAGCATGCGTGAGTGGTATATATTACTAATACCATAGCCAGGAGAGATTCACTTGATTACAGTATATATACCAACACCCTTGGGCTTCGGCAGGCAAATCACTTGTGGCCATTACTTAAAATGCACATAATTACTTAATGGGTCCACAATAGGGCTAATTAGTTGGCTTAGAAATGTAGTGATCCACACAAAACAGCCAAGCTGTGAAAAAGGTGCGGACTAAAAAGCCTAGGTAAAAAAGTTGTGAAATCAAAAGTAGCAGCCAAGAAATGGCTGCGATGATGTTAATGCTAATAAATTTTAACAATGCACACAGCCATTATTAAAATATTAACATCACTGCAGCCATTTCTTGGCAGTCATTTCTTGGCAGTCATTTCTTGGCAACCACTCTTGATTTCACAACTTTTTTTAGCCAGAATTTAGACCGCAGCTTTTTTCACAGGTTAGCTGTTTTTGTGCGGATATTACTTCTTTTTGTAATTCCAAGTTCCAAAGCCAGCCTATACATAGTTGGCCTTGACATTTCCTTTTAACTCACCTTTGTCCCTTTACTACAAGAATCGTTGAAGACTGCAAAGAACTGAATTTTGAAGGCGCAAAGATAGAATAGCAGATTTGACTAATAGGAGGTGTTCAACTCACAGGAGATGTCCTAGAAATAATTTATTACCATTCAAGCACTATCAAGCTACGGATACATGAAAACGGCATTTTCTTGGTTCTGTTAAATGAATATATCGCCCACCCGCCCGCACCGGCTATACTTGGCTGTACAACACACGCTATTTTCATAATTTTTGTAGTACTCTAATAGAGCACACATTTTTTTCTGAGCACTTCAATGCAACACATATAGAATGTTATAGAATTCCCACTGACAGGTCTACGGGTTGTGTATAAACTGGAACTTTCATTTATAAGGTAGGAATTAAGAGAGGTGAGCAACCGACAGCGGTGGCAGAATGGTAAGGGCCTGGGAATATAGGTGTGGAGGTCTGTGGTTCAAATCCTGGAGAAATTTTTTCGACATTTTTTTTCACATCTCAGTGACTGTTCTATTAGAGTATCTCAATTGCACTTTTCACATGTTTGATTTTATGTTATATCTCCTTAGTAATATTCTCAGCACTTTCAACCCACAAAAGTTTGCAGTACGATAGTAACTTCATGCACAGACTGATTGTCAAGTTATTCCATCAAGAGGATTACCCTGTTGAATTTAAGAGATAGTGGAAAAAATATATATTAGCTAATTATTCATCATCATTACACTGTACGTATGCTTGGTTATTGCTATTAATTTTCCATCCTGCATGTATATTGCTGTTATTGCACACATTCTAACCCGTGACAATAAGTCACTTTTGTAATTTTCAAACTTTCCGTTGTTCTTAGTTTGATCTGTATGGAAATTGGGCTTTACATGTGCTGCATTATGTTCTTAATGCCCTCCAAATTTGAGGTCAATTGACTAAAGCATGCACGAGTTATAGTGAGTGGAGCAAAAAGAAACAGATGAAGAAAAACACTAAGAAAATAAGACGAACTTTGAAGGCAAATATCTCAGTGATGGCTGGGAAAATTCAACTCAAACCTGGAACAGGCAGTACACTACCCCAAGGGAGTTTCCGCACCAAAACTGGTTAATTTCCATTCAGGCAGTATTGAGTTATGAATGCGTGAAAACAGCATTTTCTTGGTTCCTGCAAAATACACACTTGTCTGTCATGCGTCCGCATAGCTGTACTCGGCCACACAAGACCATCGTGTGTCCTGATATTATATAAGCAACACTATAATTGCTTGTATGATATTCAATTCTGTGCAACGTACAGTACATATTAATTAATAGTGTTTTGAGTTTCCAGCAAGTTTTAGTTCATGATCAACCATCAGATTTAGAAAACAGACTTGTTAGATTAGATGAATGCTCCTAAGTATAGTCCTCATATAAACCATGATTGTAATATTTCCATACTTGCTTGTCACAGGACATTTCCCACAAGACATTCGTTGAACACCAGCACTATATATCCTGGAAACTGTTCATCCTTACCTTCATGGTTTCAGATGTGGCACATTTATTAAATTTAGAACCTTTGGTGTAAAGGGGTTTTATTACAAGTTTGCCCTTTTGTACAGTCTGTAATATTTATTATTAGACATTAAATAGTTCAAATTCAGAAATAATTTTCTTTTTGTTATAGCAAAGAGGAAAGTGAAAAGTTTTGGGACTTATAATTCCAAAAATCAATACCAAACCAACTGAGCTATGAAAAAAGGGTGCGGCATCCCAATTGGCTAGGATGAAAATAGTTGTGAAATTAAAGTATACAGACAAGAAATGGTTGCAATGATACTAATGTCAATCATTTGTAATGAACGCTCCTAATAGATGATTGACATTAGCATCGTTGCAGTAATTTTCTTGGCCGCCACCATTGATTTCATAACTTTTTCACCCTGTCCTTTTTGGTGACTTTACCAGCTCAAATGCCTTTGGTATGCTAGTTTCACTAGACCATACTACAATGAAAAAGCATTTTTTAAATAATATAGCAGCAGTAACATACTGTACAGTGTTGGAAAATTGCCTGCATTGCTGATTTACAGAATAAAGCACTCTATACAGCTACAGGTGACTTGTTTGTGTTTCATAATGAACTCGCTGTAATGGGTGACTTGTAATGTAGCTGAACTTTTTAATGGGAAATTTGTAATGTAGCTGAACTATTAACAGGAACACATGCACATATACTGTAGCTATAAAGTCTTTACTGAGTTGCAAGTAATGCAGCTGAACTCTCTATAGAGTTATAACTTGATGCAGCTGAAGTGTGACTTGTAATGTAATTGAACGCTGTACTGGGTGACTTGTAATGCAGCTGAACTCTTCAAGACACTTTCATACCTCAGATCAAAGGACAAAAATTCTTAATATTTCTTACAGAGTACATACATAACAATACTCTAAAACATTAACCTACATAAAGTCAAGTGGAAGAGAGAAGTGGATACAGGGTGGCCAGGGAGGAGTGGGAACTGGTAGCCACTGGAGGCACAGTTTGATGATTGAATGAAACCATTATTTCAGTGGGTATGGAGTAGTTCATAAGTAATGGGGATGGTATTACATTCAATCTTTCGCAAGAAACTAAAGGAATTAGAACAATACTAAAGACCCTGAAAGTTTGGGTCGGATGAGCCGAGGTGACAGGAAAAGGTTCCTATTAGGGCGAGAAGGCAAGGTGCAATACAGCAATGTTCTTGGATGTTGTCCATGACAAGACAGTAAATATATTATCAGAAAATAATGGATTGGAGTGAATAGCTATCTCACTGAGGCAAACATATCATAGACAACATTTATAGATCCAAATAATCTAATAGTATGCCAAAATTGGACAAAAGAATAACCAACTGGTAGGTTACTGTTGTTGCATGTCATAGTGTCACTGACCAAGTAATTTTGACAAGAGTATTTTATTTAGCTCTAAGACGCAGTAAGACAACTGTGTACTACGCAAACCAGCTATTTGTCGCTAGTACAGAGACTTACCATTGAAGCTACTAACATGCACAGCTGCAACTCCATCTGCTCCACCCATTGCTGTTACTGATACTGGAGCCATGTCCTACATTGTGAAATAGTGTAACACAGGTATACTGCATCTGTTCACTACAGCTGCAACGTTTGAGATGATGATGGTGGAGTTTGGTCCCAATATACATTGTATGCGCGAACTCCAGCTGATGAAAGGTGCCAAGGCACAACTATAAATGTGATGTATTGGTGCATGAAGGATGAGAAAGTATTTTACAGCAATGGACAACAGAAAATTTGTACACTTTGTATTGATAAATTTGTACTGTGTAATGTGCATATTTCATGCTGCATATATATATATATATGCGATTGCTCTGGGTTTTTTGTCATAACGCTGCATAACCAACTGTATTGTGTGGGCTGTGTGTTGTAGTGGCATGTTTGCAAGCATTAGAACTACGGCACTGTTTGGTAATTCATAGTGGCCATTTTTTACTGATGGTTGATAATACGTACCTCACATGCCATTACATTATTGCATGCTATTTAAAAGTTATAAACAACAATCAGATATAAAAAGATCACATGCAGAACAGCCAAACCGGGTGCTAATAGGCTGGTCCTGCGTTGAGTTACATTTTGAGGTAAAAACTTAGTTGATAATCTGTCACTTAAACTACATATATATATACCTTTAAACCACAAAACATTATAGTGCAATAAACCACAATATACAATAAAATCAGCTTACAGCGGAACCTCTCTTATCCGGATGAGCACCTGTCTTATCCAGACGGGCACCTCTCTTATCCGGACGGGCACCTCTCTTATCCAGACAGGCACCTCTCTTATCCGGATAGGCACCTTTATTGTCCAGACAGCCCAAAGTAGTCATGTGGCTTGTAGTGTATTGACCGTAATGATGTCTGAGGGAGCCTAAAGGTTGCTGTTTACCTTTTGGTGGCTTGTTTATTCTAACTACCACTTGGTTACTAGGTGACAATGCATTTTTACAGCCTAGGGGAGTGACCATGAATGCTTTGTAGTGACTTCCTCCTATGTCCACTAAGCTGCATTTTATAGTTATAACACACTTACAAGGGATATGACAAAAATATACACACTCGCACCTGTGGCGTTTGTGCGTACATTTAGTCATATCCCGAGTAATCGTGTTATAACTGTTATATTCTACACCCCAGTAGATGAAACGATGAGAGATAGTAAGGTGTAGTGAAACACATGCAGCACCTGTTGAGTAGACATCTTTGATGGATCAGACATTTTAGATTCTTTTGCAGTGCCATGCCCACCTACTCGCGATTAGTGAAGGAGACAAGAGTTAATTAATTAATTTTTATTACTGTGCAAGCCTCCCAGGAGAGCATGTATGTACAAAGTAGGTACATTACAAAAATTAAGAATTAAGATAACAGTCCTGTTATTCCTTGTTTGAAATGATTGAGGTCTGAAACAATTACAACATCATCTCGTAAAGAGTTCCACAACTTAATACTGCTTGGAAGAAAAGAGTTTGAGTAGGCATTAGTTCTTGCTGGTAACTGTAAGAATCTCTTCGAGTGTCCACATGTAGAGTGGGTACAAGGGCAAGCTGGGAGTAAAACATCAGCGTTAATGTCTACAATGTGATGAATTATTTTGAATAGCATTATTAATCTATGTTCATTTCGCCTATCAGCAAGAGGACTCCAGCCAAGATTAGTAAGCATGTTGGATACACTGTTATAAGGTGAGTAGTCGTTGAATACAAATCTAGCAGACCTCCTTTGCACAGACTCTAGGGTTTGAATGTTTTTCTGCGTGTATGGTGACCAAATGGCCGATGCGTAATCAAGAATTGACCTTACCATGTTTTGGTAACAGGTGACTTTGATGTTGACGGGGCATAATTTTAGATTTCGCTGGAGAAAGCTCTTAACATTGTTAGCCTTTGCTGTAATCTGTCTTACATGCTCATTCCACGTTAGGTGTTGGTCTACAGTAACTCCTAGGTATTTAGCATGAGGTACTTCTTTAATCTTTTCATTTTGGGTGAAGGAGACAAGAGTTCATCGAAAAATTGCTCAGGTGAATAACTGTTGGTTGATTTAGGCATTTGTTATTAGAGACCTGTTTACCGTTTAGATAAGGATTTCACGGAATGTGTGAAGTTACACCATATATGGTAAGCGTAGCCACAAAGCATGGTATATCAGTTATATACTACAGCGCGGTGCTTTTGATCTCAACCACAGGTGTAGTATTATAGCATTATATATAACAACATTACTTGTATATAAGTTAGTCACTTTAGCATAATAGCATGCATGCTATTCTTAGTTTCTGAGATACAAAGGGTAGTATGTACCAGACTGCCCAGATAGGAGAGGTTCCACTGTACTGAAGTAGTTAGCCACAACTAGCCATTTGCATAAGTGAATTACAATCCTAGCTACAAACATGCATTACAATCCATGACATTACCTTACATAACCTCTTTTCCACTAATTCAGTATTACACATGTGTAGCTACAATGCACACAACTATAGCATGTATTTCTGAATATTGTGAATAATCACTTAGCCCATCCATTGAAGTTGAAAATTATAACTTGAAGATGAGGAAAACTACCCTATTCAAATAATAAGCAGAAAGGTTAGCAGTATAACATAGCTAACTTTCCACCAAGGCAATAATTATGATGCAAAGGATCCAGTTACGTATTGCACAAATGAGACCAAATGTGAGAGTGCATGTCTGACCAGAATAAGCATGTTATTCTACAAAACATATAAAACCCCAAGCAAGTTAAATTATATTGAGAACATGTTTTATAAACATGCAATTAGCTATACCGCTTTCAGTTTCTATCCTATTGTGGCCAGCTCTGTGAAAATAGGACATGTAAGCACAAAACTAATTATTTGCATATTTTTTCAAATTTTCATGATTAGTTTGTGTCTTTGTAACGCTGAGCATAGCTACATAATTATGTAGGATGCATATATTTATTTATTTCCAATGCTAATTGTATTAGATATGACCTGCCTTAAGTGATGAGTGTAGTTTGTGCCCACATAGCCACATGCATAGCTGGTTTTTGCAAACCTGGTCACAAAATGCAATGAAGGTAATAGTGCTGAGCGATAGTAAAATTTTACTATCACGATAGTTACTCATTAAATATCGCGATAGTGAATACTATCCCGATAGTTTATGAAACACTTTGCTCTTAACAAAGTCTTAGTTGTATAGCTATGATTTGCAGTCATATAGAAAGTTATTTTGCATGCACAGGACATTTGTTAATTAACTGCGTGGGCGGCCGATGGAATATGGACTTTTGGTAAAGCTTTTACAGGCCACTCCTTTGTAAGAAAGCTGGTAATACCAACTGTAAAACAGTATAGAAGGGTTGTTAATACCATTTTAATGCAGATCTGAGCTTATCATAACTATCACGATAGTGATATCCCTACTATCGCGATAACGATAGTGATTTACTGTCGCGATATATCGCACTATCGATACTATTGCTCAGCCCTAGAAGTTATTATTATTATTTTTATTATCAATTTACCAAAAAGGAAGGCATACACAAAAGGCAAAGCCTGTACAAGGTGTCCGCCTACAAAAATCAAACATACATACCTACAGTACACTACAAACTAAACAGTACACAACAAAACACAAAACAGTGATTAAGAAGTTACTTGACACATAAGTAATTATAAAGGTGATGCCGGAAAGACTTTCGATTACTGTCTTCAAGGATATGTAATGGCACAGTGTTCCAGAAGAAAGTTGTGTTGACAAAAAAGAATATCTCCTAGAATTAATGGTGGACTGTGGAGGGACTAGTGAAAGATGGTGACTTCTGGTAGATGCTATGGAATTAAATGAACAGTGACTATTAAATGTAATAGATGTTTGCTGGTGATATATGTCATTGAGGAAACTGACCGAAAGGAAACTTCGTCTTGACTGGAGAGAAGGAAGGTGAAGTTGGGAGCAACAATCATTCGAAGAAATGGTCCAAGAGCTGGTAGATGGACTCCAGCGACTCCCACAGATCCATCGAGCTGCCCGCTTTTGTAGGGACTCTAGTAGTTGGATATCTCCCAAATTATGGGGATTCCATACGACTGCAGCATACTCTAGCGTTGGCCGGATGATAGCTTTGTATGCGGCACACTCAGCTGCACGGCTGCAACCAAACTTTGATCTACGTAAATAGTTCAAAGACTTGGTGCCTTTACTGACAACATACTTGCAATGCTTAGACCAGTTTAACTTGGAATCTACCTGCACACCAAGATACTTCACAGGATTACTCCATGAAATAGGTTGATGGTTAATGGAGTATGTAAACGGAATTGGTTTGCGTTTGTTAGTAATCATAAAAGCTTCACATTTGGTGGGATTTAACTTTAATTGCCGGCGACTAGCCCAAGAAGAAATGGCAGCGAGGTCATTTTGTAGGGAAGAACATTCCTTGAGAGTGTTAGCTGGAGCATAAAGTAAAACATCATCAGCAAACATTTTAACAGTGGAGTGTTTTACAACAGAAGCCAAATCATTAACGTAAATCAAAAACAAAAGTGGACCCAAGTAGGGACCAGTCTATTTTGCTTTTTTCCCCACCTATTTTTCTTTCCAGCAATTCTTTTATTTATCACCTATTATGCTCCATATTTTGCTCAAGAATTATAAATTTTGCTCAGCATTGATCTTTGTTAATTGAATATTTCCAACTGCAAAGCTACAGTTTCGCCTTAAATTGACTGTTCTATTAGAGTATCTCGATCAGCAATTACTTCTAACATGTAAAGCAAGAAGTTAGCTAATATTGCTTAACATGTGTGACTGTTTTATTAGGGTATCTCGATTGTCACTTGTTGTTCCTGTAACAATTAGCTATGCATTGTCGATATTTTAGTGCATCTGACTGTTCTATTAGAGTATCTCGATCTTTTGTTGTCCACTTCACAAAAAGTGCACCTATTATGCCAGCATTTTGCTCATTGCTTTTACCCACCCATTATGCCAAAATTTTTGCCGGCTAAATCGACGGGTCTCTAGACCCAAGACAGTTCCCTGTGGAACCCCAGAAGTAACAATGGCCCAATCTGAAAAAGTACCACTCTTTGTTTTCTTTTAGTTAGAAAAAATCTAAGCCATGACAGTACTTTATCATGAATTCCTAGAGAGCTTAACTTAAGCAGAAGGCGTTCATGTGGTACAGAATCAAAAGCCTTCGCAAAGTCAAGCAGTAGACAATGTACAGTGCTTCGTTGTTCTAAACATTGAGACCAATCATCAACAGCCTCAGTTAGAAGAGTTACAGTAGATCTTTTATTTCTGAAGTCAGATTGAGAAGGACTAAGCAGTTGGTGACGCTCCAAAGCAGAAACTAAGTGTCGGTGCAAAATACGCTCAAAAACTTTGATTACAATAGAAGTGAGACTGATTGGTCTGTAGTTACTAGGATTATGCTTGTCATTACGCTTGTGTATCAGAACAATATTTCCTGAAACCCAGTCAAAGGGAAGAGTACCTGTTGATAGTGATTTGTTGAATAAGTGACAAAGAGGAATGGAAATATAATCTGCAGCATTTTTCAGTAGAAATGAAGTAATATTATCAGGGCCACAGGCTTTGTTAACACTCAAGTGGCACAGTTCAGCATGAACTTCTTCAGGTGTTATAGAGATTGAGTCGATGATAGTAGGATGTGAGGATTCAGGAGTTAGTGAGTCAAGATTAAAGGTATTTTCCTTGGTGAAAACTGAGCAGAAATATCTATTAAACAATGATACCTTGTCAGAGTCTTTGGTGATTGTATTACCAGAGTCATGGAGTGGAGGGATGGGATTACGATAGCCTTTCACTGTATTAATCCACCTCCAGAATTGCTTTGGGTTGGTATGGCTCTGCTGACACACTAAATTAGAATGACTAGCAGTCTCTTGGCGACACTTTGAACGGACCAGGTTACTGATAGATTTATACTTTCTCAGAGTGGCTGGATTACCTGAACGCTTGTACTCACGATATAAATGCTTTTTCATGTGGATTAATTTTATTGTAGATTCTGAAAACCAATGCTTCATTTTCCGCTTATTCCAACGAACTGATGGAAACACATAATCCACAGCAGAGAAAAATAAATCTTTCCATTGAGACCATGGTAACTCAATATCACCATTCTCAAAGTCAATAACTTCCCAGGAAACATGGGACAAAACTTCTTTAAAATAATCAATATTAGCTGCTTTATAATTATATAACACACGTTTAATGGTGGACTGGTGTGGTATACTGGCGGATAACATAAAGTGAATAGCATCATGGTCACAACCAGGAAGGCTATCAGTAACCCTCACTGATGAAATCAGATCTGGGTTGGTGGTGAGTAGCAAATCAAGAATATTGTCACCTCTGGTAGGATGAGATACAAGTTGACTGAAGAAGTTATCACAAACAAATTCACATAAAGTATCAGCAACTGGAGATTTAACTTTTGGTGATGTGGTTAACCAGTCAACATCAGGAGTATTAAAATCTCCACAAACAATAAGTGGTAAGGAAGTGGAAGTAGCACCAAGCGCAGAGTGCAGTGATCGTAGCGAGTCTGTTGTAGCTGTAGGTGGTCGATAATAAGTCACAAAATTAATAATGCCTCGAGAAGTGTGCAACTCTAGCCACAACATCTCACAATCACTTTCTAAGTCCTTACAATGAACTGCAGCGATTGAATTGCGAATCAAAACCAAGACACTGCCACCATGTCGATTACGATCACGACGAAAAATAGTATAACCAGATGGAATAATATGAGCATCAGGAATTGATGAGTCAAGAAAAGTCTCAGTAACTGCCACTATATCTAAGTAATGCGTGCACAAACACGCAATAAGATCAAAGTGTTTTGGCAAAATACTTCGAGCATTAAAACAAATGCACGATAAGTAATTACAAGGTGTTGAACTACTAACTTTAGACAATCAGTCAATACTGGATTCACAAACTGAGCATATCCACAAATCTTCAGACGGTTGATTCACCATATCCTGATATTCTGAATGTGTAATCTTCCGGTCACAAGAGACATGAATCCACAAATCACAAAAATCACAGCAGACAGCTGGGTCCGAGTCCGATACTTCACAGTTACAAACTCCACACAGGAAATCAACACTAGATGGACCTGGATTAACGGAAATGTCTCCACATAGCAGTAATATCATGATGAGATAGCGACGCCAAGTGCATTTCCATTCTGTAATGCTCACTACGGCAGGTGGTCCCGTCGATCGATACAAAAACACCGTCTCTCCCAACAAGCCCAAAGGATCTTCTTCAATGCGAAAAACAGCATCTCTCTTAAGATAACATCCACGGTATCTTGCTTCTCCAGATAGCGTCCTCACAAGGACGAGAAAATACAACGCAAAATACACAACCAACCGCGACATCATACGCGTGCAGATTCATAACACAAGCTATAGCTACCTATAGTGATACCGAGAAATTAACTGAGTATGTATACATAGGCAGAAGTAAATAAGCTTGTGTGTAATATTTTATATTGGTGACCGCGGATTTGCGAAAAGGAGTCTTCCACAGACATACAATTCTATGACCTTGGGAGGCCATAACTTGCTGCTCAGCTAACATATAAACCTCCCTCAATTAAGCTATGTATGTTGGTATTCACTACTGACGAAGTTTCAAATCAACAGCATTTTCCAATCTTAAATTACTGTCAAATTGTGTAGATTGGATGTGTGTGGAAGACCCCTTTTCGCTTGTAACATGGATGGGTCACACAGTTTGGGTGTGTGCTCTGGTAAGGAAGAATGGCTTTGCCAACTACCGTGAGGTTAAACTAAAAAGCAATCAATCAATCAATCAAGTGATTGTATAACTGTAATGTGTTCCACAGGATCTAGATATTTCTCCTTACTTGCATACCACCCCAGCAGTAAGTATTGACATGATGGACACTAATGAAATTAATAATGCCTGTTGTGTTATAAACACATAAGACCGGTACAGCACTAGTACTGGCCGATATTTCACCAAATTTTAGGGCGTGGCTATATAGTGAAATGTTTAATACGCACTGCACTGAATACTGAACCTTGTAGCAGCATACACCACTCACTCACCTCGAATAAGAATGAACTTAGTAGTGGATGCCCTCCGTAAACGAAACAGCTGACGAAATATTACTGGACTGAGCCGGGTAGTTAGGTAGCACCAAAACACACCGTGCTGAAGAGAAAGTTCCACTATTAAACTATATGATCGGCTTCAGTCACTTCCCGGCAGAATAGCTGTAGATTCTAACAGTCCGGTCACAAGCAAACGTACGTGGCGACTTCACTAGTGAACGCAAGCTGCAACTAGCGGGAAGCTCTGGTATAATTTTTGGAATGCCATATTTTTTTTGTAGGAATGTCACAGAAAGGCTTAATTTCGTTATTATCGAACCGTCTGATCGCTTGTGTGTGTGTGTGGGGGGGGGGGGTATATTTCTTTAATTTGCAAAGCTGGCAATGTTATTATCAGGCTATAATATGCGGTATTATCAGGCATCCCGATGGCTTATACACTTTTATGACTAAACACGACCACAATACCGACCCACGCAGTCATGACGTCAAGGGAGAGGCCAGGGGTATTTTTTAACCGGAAGTTTGTTGGCTATGATAACGTAAAGAAATATTTGCACACGAGGCATTCTGTAGTAGGGTCACGTTTCCACTCAAAATAGGAAGGTGCTTCATTTTGTTGTTTCTGGAGATTTTCACACAGACTAGTTTACTTTACTTGGTTAGCAATCAATTAGCTAGGTCTCCAAGGTGAATATACTTGGGTGTTGTAATCAACTCCAAATTAAAATGGACAGATCACTGTCAGAAATTTGGTTAGAAAGCTTCATTGTGGTGTGTAGCTACTGATGCTGAAAAAATAATCATTCTGTGGCATACAAGGCTCTAGTAAGATTCTATGACTGTTCTCCATATACCACCAAGAACAATAACTGTTCAGCGTAGAACTGCTTGATAGACCAAGTACAGATGTGACTTTGCTATATTCAAGTGGAGTAAGAGCAGCGATGACTATATACAGTGTATGGAGGAACTGAAGTGGCCTATGCTGGAGTGATGACAACAGTATCAGAGTACCATATTGTTATAGCTCATTCCACAAGAAAATAATACGAGGGATTTGCCTTCTGATATTGAATTTAGTAATGATTTTGACTGAATAAACACTAGCTATATGAATTATACCATATGTTGAAAGAGACACATTATTAATTGATCCATGTTTAACAGTGGTAATTTTAAAAGCTCACATGCAGAGGGCAAAGCGCCCCCAGGAAAAGTTTGATAGTTTTAGCCTCCTGAGAGATTGTAGCTAATTGGTAACAATAAGTGATTACGTGTTAAAAGAAAGTTCATTATTCAATATCAGTTTCTACAATAATGAATCTGCATAACATGCAATGGGACACAGCAAGCAGCATGATTTCAAGAGACGTACAGTATATGTAATTTAACAAAAAGCTCACAACCAGCAATGCTAATCTATAATGTTGTAACCAGGTAACTAAGTACCTCCCAGGTATATTTAGTAATTTAACAAAAACTAATTACAGCATTAGTGAAGAATTTTGTGACTTCAGTGAATGGTCCATTAGAGTACAGTAAGTAAACACAGTCTCACTGATATATAGAACACCTTCAGAATGCTTGTATATATGTATAGGCACATCACCAATGAAAGTACTATATACATCATATGGACAAATGAAATGAATAACATTATATTTAAGAAACCAAATGTCATCCCTATCTCATTTGTAAATATACTTTAAGTACCATTGTTTCTGGTATAATTATAACAATTATTTTGAAACACTCTAATAAAGCAGTCAACCAGGCCATGTTTTGATTGTATTTTCAACAGTGAACAATAATTGCTTGAAGAATAATTGAAGGATTTACGTTTAAGACAACATGTGCACTGTATGTACTAATGAATTTCCTTCAATAATAATCATGTTAAATCAAATGTGACATAGAAAATGCTTACTCTCACATCTATCTTACCATATGAATATAGTTTGCATTTGTATGGATTTCATTGATTAGCTAGGCAACTGATCAACAACTAAAGATGTCTGGATACACCAATCAGCTCTCAGTAAAGCTATCCTATTATATGGTAGAAAGATTTTCAAACACTCTAATAAAGCAGTCTGTTAACATTTTTGTATAGAATTCTTATATATAGTATACATTTTCCTAGACAAGAGTAAACTTTTTCATATCTGCCACAAACATTGTGACTAATGTGGGATCAAAACCTCATTCAAAGATGCAATGCAGGACAAAAGAAGCTAATAGCCATATGTGTTATGTACTATGGTGTTTTAATAGCAGACAATAACACTTAACATACTGTCACATAACATAGCACATATTGTTCCTCGTCAACATGCAGGCATGGGAAATGATATACATATTGTTATTCAATAATATTAATTCAAGGAGATCATGAGGAATGCACAACATGCACAACAATAGAGCAAAACCTGCAATAACACATGGCATTACATTGCAGACAAAGACTGCGATCAGCGGCGGAGGAAGTAGTTGATATGAGGGGGGGCTCCGCTGCTGACCCAGACTTATTTCTATAGTTTGGTAAGGTGAGACCAAAAAAAAAAAAAAAAAAAAAAGGTCACAACCAACTCACAAGAGCTTTCCACCTCACCAGCTACCATTTCTAGCTGATAAACTACATAAAAATCCTTACATAGCTTGCTACACACTGACTACTTTATTAGAGTGACTGCTCTATTAGAGTATCTCGATCTTTATCACGGTTTTCAGCCCCACTCCAAGAAAGATAATTTCGGTGTGATATCATTCTGAGGGGGGGCTAAGCCCCCCCTCAGCAGACCTAGGGGGGGCTTTAGCCCCCTAGCCCCCCCCCCCCCCCTTTCCGCCGCCTATGACTGCGATACAGCCCTAAGAATTTCCAAGTGCATCTTATAATTTACATAAAATAATTTAGCTAGTATGTACAAATATAATGTAAACGAAGGTTCATAGTGGCAAGAATTCAAGGGAATGTGTCACAAGTATCATGTTGTCATCAATGTTACTGTATTATGATATTACTTTTACCACCTACTGACACAGTGTAATGGCCATGTTTACAATCAGAATCAGTTCATTTACCCAACTTGCAGTGGCCTTTCTAATTCCTTTTTGACATCTAAATCTCAACCCATAAGTATCTGGCGTGCACCATTCACAACACTTCAAAGACCATTATCTGATCTTTAAAGTGGCTCACATACAACTCCCTTTCTCATCAATGTACATTTCAAATAACACACTTGTCTAATCTGGCTGCATCTAGGCTGGGTCACCAAACATCTAATCATGGTAAACTTTAATTTGGTCACATCTCTTGGTGCTGATGGCCAATTTTGTAGCTGGTGTCACAGAAGTATATGTATTATAAGGCTCAGAAAAGCAAGCATCCATTTACCTCATCTTTACTTAATTACATTATTATAATATTTGCATCAATTTTTCCATAAACTCTTCAAGAAAAAATCATAGTACTGACATTTTAATTTTGTTTTTCAGTCAATGAGACTGATATTTTTGTAGATTTGTGTGCAGAGCACATCTGTTTGTGTTTTAGCAGATACCTAAATAAATACCTCAGCTTAGTATGGAAACCAGCATTTGCAGTACCATGTAATAGACATTCTTAGTAATTGATATTACAGCACTTCAGTCTTTGAGAATTCTCACTATGTGCCATGCAGTGACTTTTCTATTAGTAAATTTTACTGTTCTATTAGAGTATTTCAGCCTGCTCTGAAGTGTAAGGGAGTATTACAATGGCGGATCCGGGATGGGGCATTTGGGGCAAATGCCCCTTCCCCCCCCCCCCCCCCCCCCCCACACACACACACACTCACCTCAGTGGAAGAGCCATACTTCTTTTCATAGAAATACTATACACCTTGTCATAGTTGTCAGACCAAAATTAATTTGCATACAACTGCATATTATCATCATTTATTGCAAAGTCACCTGAAACTAAAGTTAAAATAGCTGTCAAATTGTCATTCAGCACCTTTGGACTTACTAAACGCCTTTAAAATAATTACCATGTGGCTGGTATATAAGACTTACATAGCCTTTTAACAGCTTTAAGACTTCACAACCATCTACAAAGGACATAACGACAAAAATCAACCTACTAAGAAGTGATCATTGCTGCTTAAAAAAATAATACAGCAGAATCTGCTCTCCCAACCACCTACAACTTAGCCTGTTTGTGCACCCCCCTTGCAAACTCCTGGATCCACCCCTGTATTATACCTCCTGAGTCCAATCTGAGTCTGCTACTATACTGCAATTATCACAAAGGACTATAAGTAAGAGGTATTTGGTGTGACTTTAGCATAAGGTCAATTATTCATTTTAAGCATCTTCATATCTTCAATTCAATTTCATGAGTTGGTAGGAGAACCATCAATAAAGGATTGAGATGGTATGTAGACAATGATGTTACCTGATGCATGTAATGCTCACATAGTAGCTATAACCTTTGACTGCATGTATGCATGAAATTAAAGCTTTAACACTGTGTGTTGATGGTAACTTATGCCTGTATTGGAGTACTAGTCTTCCCTGCACACCACAATACCAGCAATTAGGCTCTTGATTTTAATTCTCTGAGTCATACAAAGCTAGACTTACAGCTGGTTGGTGATATGAAAGTGCCATGATACTTTCATAGGTCCACATCATTGCAGTTGGTCTTTTGTGAGTGTTAATTTATGTGTTTGCTGGTTATGCAGAGACTGCACCTGTTCTAGTACTGAAAAGCTTATGACTTGTGTATGGATCAATTCCCTTTCACCACCACCACCTTAAAATCACCTGTGGTTGACTAGTTGATGTAGCTAAACATTTTACAGCTACAGCAGTAGAATTGTATGCGAAAGTTCTACAGGTGGTATTACTGGAAATGGTCCATCGTATATTGGGTTTATATGTTTGAGTGATAATACGGTTAAGCTAATAGTTAGCTAATTTGTTTTTACTACCAATATTTCTTGCTACTGCTGCATGGCCACAGCCAATTGTAGCTATAATAGCTAAATATATAGTTATTTCAGAAACAAATAGATTTATTGTACAATTAAGTGCATAGATACTGACAGGTGAAAGTATTCAAATTTATGTACCATCTATTATTACACCAGTCTGGGATTCTGGGTGTGTTGGTCAGACTCCTTCCAGGGGCTGTCCTTGAGGGAATTTCCAATGTGGGCACTACAGATTTACACTGAAAAGGTGATGACTAAGATAATGATATTTAACACCAACATTGGAAAAGGCTGCTCAATCTTCAAGTGCAGAAACAATGATGGCCAGGATGTATGTATATAGCTAGCTCAATAATATATTTATTTATTTATTTATTTATTAATGCTTTACAGCACAAGTGCTGAAGGTCTGTAGGACACCTGGTTCTACAGCCTGCTCAAAGACTTTAGCTACTTAAGGTGTGTTTGAAAAGTTGGAGAAAGGAGAAAAAACCCATGACTGGACCTAGGTAGCCTCGAACCTGCAGCCATCCGATTTACGCTCGAACGCTTACAGGAGTCTACCAGGTGGTCAGGATGCTTTCTCCTTGTTATTTTCATGTAATTATATCCATAGGAATTCTAGAGAGTAACTCATTATCTCTAAGTACCCCAAGTAGAACCAAATGGACACTAGTTATGGCTAGAGGAATTTAAGTCATACAACCATGATTTTGATAAAGCATAATGCATGCTAAAGTTAAATCCCTTAGTTGTGTTCTCAAATCTCACCCTACAATAAACCATATACCTCTAGTAATTTTGTAGCTAATCACCTTCAAGTGTAAGTTAATACCTATAAATATATACTGTATCTTGTTTTAATGAATTCACTAAAATAAGATTACGTTAGCTCTATCACTATGCCAGTCCATTAACTAATTTTGAGGACACTTTCTAGCTACTTTACAGGGGTTGATCCAGGGGGGGGTTCCATGGAATCCCCTTTTGAAAGAGCTTCTCTTACTCGAGATACTCTAATAGAGCAGTCACAGTAGTCTTTTGAGGAGCAGTGTAGCAAGCTATGTATACAGTTATAAATAGGAAATGTAGTTGGCGAGGGCATCTATGGTGAGGGGCAGCTATTGTCAGTAGGCGATGACCTTTTTTTTTTGGTCTTCAACTTTCAGCTAGGCTGAAGTTGCAATTCCAAAGTGGAACCCCCCTTTTTAACAGTCTGGATCCACCCCTGCTTTACTACAACTATTGAATTGTTGGATGGATAGTTTTACATGATAACTATAGGTGACCAAGCCTGCAAAAACAGGGCATGTGGGCACAAACTACACCCCATC
This sequence comes from Dysidea avara, assembly GCF_963678975.1. Lineage (NCBI taxonomy): Eukaryota > Metazoa > Porifera > Demospongiae > Dictyoceratida > Dysideidae > Dysidea > Dysidea avara. The sequence continues at coordinate 12,785,567 of NC_089273.1, forward strand.
ACACTACAGGTCATATCTCAGTACTGGAACATGATATTTGCATTCTGTAACTTGCATCATACCGCCAATTAAATGCTTGCTAAGTTCTAAAAATTCATTGCCATAGCCTATTGGTATAAAGAGTTATGAGTCAAGGAAGTTTGAAAAAGCAGGCAAAATTTGTTTGCCCACATGCCCTATTTTTTGCAGGCCCAGTCACATAGGATGATAACACATTCAACTTATAAGTAGCTAATTAGCTGTAACTGAATACCTGAATGATACGCAAGACATTGGGTATATGCACAAAAATAAGTAGTGAATACCTACTTTGACAAATAGTGCACGTCACTGTACATTTTAGTGACCATCACTAAGAATGTCCATTGAGTATTTGACGTTCACTATGTGCCACAGAATTACTGTGTAGTGAGAGCAGAGTGGTCAACTAGATATTGTTGAGTCTCAATCCAAAAAAGGAGTTCCAGAAACCCTAGAAACTTCCGTAAAACCACCTATATGTAAACACCTCATAATAATATAAATTATTTGTATTACTGAGCTTGCTACTTGTGTTTGTCTTAGGCACTGGAGGGTGAACACACTCAGTGATGGCAGATGTAGTCGTAGGAATGAACCAAGTGGTCTGGCCACGATAGGTTACCGAGTATACCACCCTCCTCATGACCAATGGCAGGCTATTGCAGCAGTATACTTTCTGAGATACCGTCTTTGTTAAGAAGTTGCATTATCGAAAATGTTCAACTTGCCGGGAGCCAAATCAGCAAAGGAATTAACAGCACCGTCCTGGAGGGAAAGTGGGAGGGCACAGTGGTCGCTGTTAAACAGGTTCATTTCAGTTATCTAAGCGAGCAAGAGCAAGAAATAACGCGAAGCAAATTTTTGATTGAATGTGATCGAAGTAATCGAATGCGTCACTCCAACGTCGTACGATTTTTGGGAATAGTTTACCTATCTTCTCAGGCAACAATACCAAGTGTGGTGATGGAGCGCCTCCACTGTACCCTTAACAGTTTGTTAGAGCAAAATTCCCTTCGTGTTCCTCTCGAGGTGAAAACGTCAATTCTTCACCAGATAGGGCTAGGGCTTCGTTATTTGCACTCACGTGTACCTGCCGTTGTCCGTGGAAACTTAACGAGTAAGAACATCTTAATTTCAAAGGGAATGGAAGCTAAGATCGCTGACCTGGGAACTATCCGATTTTTCGATCTTGTTCGAGCAATTGGGGCATCTGCTAATCAAGATTTCATGGCTCCTGAAATACTGGTAAATAACCCAAACATCAAATACGGAAAAGAATCTGACATATTTTCTTTCGGATGCATTATGTTACATACATTTTCCCATCAGTGGCCCAAGCCACTACTGCCGATCAAAGACAACAGCAGCTCTGAGAGTATTCAATCGGAAAAGGAGAGACGTGCCCGATACTTTAGTGCGGTCCCCAAGGAGGTTGAGGATGTGATGGTCCCACTGATTGGGAGCTGTCTGGAAAATCTTCCCTTTGACCGTCCCACTGCTGATAAAGTGTGTAACCAGCTAGAGACTCTAGAAAGCAACAGTGACCATACTTTACCAGATAACTTACTGCAGGCACAAATGATGTTACACGATGCTAAATGCCAACTAGAGAGTCAAGCTAGTATTATCCGTGAGAAAGAATCAGAGATAGAATCACTGAGATCTATATCACAGACTGCAGTTTCTCACCAATCATCTAAAAAGGTGGAGTTTAACTATGTATGTTATAGTTAAAACAGTGCCGCGTGTGTGTATATGGAAGATACAGCGTGTGTTGAGAGGCCAATACAGCACAAAGTGTTAAAAACTGTAGTTTAGATACCTGTATTTTTGTTCTCCCTGTATCAAAGGTAAAAAGAAAGTATTTATTTGGCTTCCAAGTATGCTAGTACCTGTAATGTCACATATGATATTGCTTGATGGCATGAAATTAAAGGTGCATGCAACATTTTTCATGCTGGATATTTTAGAGGCTGCACCCTTATTTCACAGTTCAATTGTTTGGTTTAAAAAAACCTCACCACCAATTTGTAGAGGCTCCAATCTACTGCTTCTAAACTGCTATAGCTTACACACCATACCATATAATCCTATAAAACTATCAATTTACTCACTATAAAACAAGGAATTTGATTATTGAGTTGCTGTTTACACAAGAGTAATCACAAAGCCATTGTATAATTTTATAGTGCAAAATCGATCTAAGTAAAACCAAACATGAAATTTCACAACCTTACAGGCTAGCCCCGTTTATAATAATAATAATACAATAAACATTCCTAACCTTATTATTATTACACTTTACAGTGACCAACACTGAAGGTCTGATAGCAACATGTGCCGCAGCCTTAGTTGAAGCCATTATCTCTAAGTCTGGTTTTCTGGCATTTGAGCAAATACGCATGCGCATACAGGCACAAGGTCACTGTTTCGAGGCAAACAAAAGTAGCAACATGCCACTCCAACCCCCTCTCCTTACTGTTTCTCTTGATTAGTAGTGCCATTATCACTTCGAAGGATCGTCTATAATAGTTATTATCGACATTCCAAAAGTACGTGATTGCATCATCTAGCCACCAGATAGTGAGCAAGAGACCAGTTTTCCCTGTTCTCATTCACTTAAGGGTGTGCCCACTACAGGATAAGTGCAAGGAATACTAAAATGCTCGACTGAAGTTACAGAGCACTTAGAATGTGATGCTATGGTTGTTTATATATCAAAACTGCCATGTGGTGGTGAGAGGGTTAACATACAATACTATGCTAAAACATATTATGGTAGTTGTGGGAAGAACTGAGATGACATTTAAAAATAGTCAAACTGAGATTATGACATTTAAAAACAGTCAAATGCATTGTTATATAGTATACTACCTTATTGTTAGGTAGGTATAAGATACACAACAGTGAGCATATACACTTGTATTACTCAAGTACTTTTGTAAAGTGTACCTTACCTATGTACTATTTGATTTCAGCCAACCATATTGCTTGTACTTTACCTCAGCACTTATAAATTAATACAATTCAGTGTACATACAAGTGCTCATGTTTTTTTTGCCTCAGTGTAGTTGATGTGAGGGGGGGAGCTGACCAGCGTATAGAATCTCTGGCAGAGGGGGTGGGAGGGACAGACCCCAGAAGCCATAGCCATTTTAACACTATCTCTAAATTTACCAGAATTGATTTAATGGTACAATTTGAACAGGGTTAATATAAACATATAGCATTTATAGGCAGTACAAAATAGCCTTTAGACACCTGGAAACATTTGGTGCAGTGGTAATACACCAACTCTCAAGGAGGAGGCAAGTAGTTTGATTTCTGCTGTAGGCAAAAAAACATTTCATCTTTAAACTACTTTTAGGAACACGTTATATGTGTGTTCTATTAGAGTATATCGATCTTTTTCATGATTTTCAGCCTAACTCCAAAAAGAAGAATTTTGGCAAGATATTATTCCAAGGGGGGGCTAGGCCTCCCCCCCCCCCCCCCCCCCCCCCCCCACACACACACACACACACACATACCTTCCCCTCTGCAGCCTATACCTTGCCTCATCCCCTGTCTTAAGTTTTGTTTTAAGGCTGACAGTTGATCTCAAGAACTCCAGTCACGATATGCCTGAATGTATGCATTTGTACATATCTATGAGTTGTGTGACACAATGAACCTTAAAGTCTAATTAAATGTGTGGGTGGCTGATAAAATATTACCAACCATTGCACTGTTATGTAACTTCAGTACTGCCTGTATTATTGACAGGTTGAAGTAGGACTCCTTTTGCTGCAGGTAGCTAGTTACAGCTGGTAATCTCGTAATTTGCAAATAGATACCCCAACAAAATTTACTGCCACTGCAAGTGAGAGTGCAACAGTTAGTCCAAACATGTAACAGCAGTTTGCAAATTATTTTGAAACTCGAATTTTTACATTGAAATCGTAGCTATTAGTTTGGACTTCCCCGTTGACTCTTTTATTGCTAATGCACATTTTGTGCAAAGAATATCCCATTTTAATATTTGTTTCATCCTTACATGTAGAAGTACACAAAAAATTTAGAATTTTCAACTAGAGTAGGGGCCATAGCACACCGATAAAAAGTACTGAAACAAGCTGGAGTAGTGCACAATATTGCATTACAGTAAACCAATAAGAAGTGTTTATCCCTACTGTGCATTTTTATTATGGCACAGTAGGGATAAACACTTCTTATTGTTGTACTGTGATTTAATATTGTGCACTTCTCCAGCTTGTTTCAGTACTTTTTATCGATGTGCTATGGTCCCTACTCTATATATAGTCAAAATTCCAAATTTTTTAATGTACTTGTTTGTTAACTTTTTTGTAAATAATTATTATGATTGGTGAACCCACGCGTACCGCATCTGAAATGGCGCTGTGCGCCCCAGCTATTATTAATTATCATCTCAAAAGTGAATACTCTTTGTTCTTAGCTATGTTCAACCCGTTACACAGCATTATGAATCAAGAACTGTTCGAAAAGCACCTCTGCAATCCACGCATACCGAAAGAAAGAAATGGTGCTGTGCACCCCAGTTATATCAATTATCATCTGAAAAGTGAAGTATCCATTGCACTTTGTTGTCTGCTGTGTTCAACCCATTACACAGCAGTACGAATCAAGAACTGTTCGAAAAGCACCTCTGCAATCAAAATAGCCACAATGAAAAATACGGATGATTTCCGTTTCGAAGGGAAGACATCACGTCCCACCGCCAAATCGACACTTTTCACTATCAGCAAAGATAATGGGACACAAAGGAGGGCACTGGTAAGTCCATGAAGAATCCATTGTACATACTGCAGGATGCCAAAAAGCACCTCTCAGACTGAAGCGATGTCGAATAGTGAAAAGATCAAGCCTGCAGCCTTAGCAATTATCAAGTTACGCTTGCCTGAAGGCATCAGTCAGCCAGTAGAACATTCTGCTAAATAATTTTTTTTTTAAATTCAATAGCAACTTGTTGAAAGCATTTTGGGTCGATCTGTAAGCTTGTTTGGGCTTAGTTTTACCTAACCAATAATTCCTCATCATCGTCTGGGAAAATTGAGGCTTGTTTTGGTGATGTTATTTCGTGAGCCACGCCTACTCCTTGGTGGTCCCTACAATAGAGTACTATTGTACTGTATGATAAACAGAGATGCAATAAAAGAAATTCAAAGAATGTGAGAACATGGCAGGTTATGCTCAGCCGGTTACAATTACGCAATTGTTCACAGCTATATTAATCGCTCATCACAATCATGTGACTATACCATAAGTTTTATATTGGGTTTGTTGCTACCATTACTGGTATTTGTAACTTTATACAGAGCAACAAAAGCAGTATTGACTTTTGGAAAAATCTCAAGTTAATGTGGCAGCAATGTACTGATCTTCCTGGAAAATTGTGGACTACATCTATTGCTGAACTTGATGGAAAAGTGTATGCAGTGGTGTATGATAATAAAGGTGGTTGGCCTTATCCCTTTGTGTATGATGTCGACAAGAAAAAATGGAGCGTACTACCAGAACTTCCCAGTCAGCATTTTAGTCTAGTATCTGTATCTAGCAGGAAACAACTTTTTGCTATTGGAGGAGTCATTATGAGTGATAATATTGTTGAGGTGACCAATAAAATGTTCCTGTGGGATGAGAAATATGGGAAATGGCTCACTCCATATCCTGACATGCCCACTGCACGGCACAGTTCTTCTTGTGTTTCCTATGGATCCGCAGTGATAGTAGCTGGTGGAGTATCAAGTTTGAATCCTCGGACTATGACAAGAGCTGTGGAGGTTCTTCGATTCACTGACACTGGCACACAGTGGAGTGTAGTTGATCAGTTACCACATGTTACACATGAAGCAGTTCCCCTAACTGTTAATGACCACTTGTACATTGCTGGAGGATACGATGGTGGTGGTACCAGTACATGTAGCATAGTGTCTGCATCTCTACCACAATTATTACAGAGTAATAACAACACTAGCAGTGGTCAAGTGTGGAACAAACTACCTGACATGCCATATTGTTCATTTGCCATCAATCATTATCAAGGTCGTCTGATCACATTTACTGGTGACCATAGAGTGGAACAACCAGACAATGATAAGTCAGTACTTCAACTATCTCCATCAGTCTATCTCTATAATCCTGATACCAAGTCCTGGGACTATGTTGACGATACACCACATGGATACTACTTGGGTAAATCAGTTCATATAAATGAGGACAAAATTCTCTTTGTAGGTGGTCTCACTGGTGTACATGATTTCAATGATGATGACATATTGACCACATGTACAGTATTGAATATCACATCACAGTAACCTGCAGCTGTGTAGTCACTTGATCACAAATACGCACATAGCGCACACGCACAGATGCCCCCTTCCCCACGTACATGTAACAAGAAAAACCCTTAAGATTTTACCTTTTAATTATTTTATCATTAGTGTGCATGCTAGTTGTAGTATTTGAATGGTGTACCTTTCATGCCATATTGTTTGTATGCAAGTGCATATACGTAGATTTAATACACATAGTTTAAACATAATCTTTTATGTCAGATCTATGGTTGTACACACTTTCATATGATAATTTCACAAATTTCTGTACTTTAATATCAATTAACTTAAGTATCAAAATGTAGCTGGAGTATATGTGACCGGATCTGTGAAAATAGGGGGGTCCATATTTTTCGTGACAGCCCTACAAAGTAGCAACAACAGAAAAATCGATTTGTACAGCAAGTATAAGGCGCTTACAAAAACGGTTGTAAGTTACCAACAGATTGAGGTACGCAGCTACAATTTCACCATCGTGTTCGCCATGAACAGGGGAATCAATTACTGGGTAAGTTTTTCCTTTACTCACTCTTCTTCACTGTATACAAAGGCGAAATTCGTGAAGAAAAATTGATCGCATACAATCGCTTCGACGTGAAGTAAACAAACGCTCATACCTTCCGTATCCTTGGGTATACTGCAACAAAACAAAGATTTTCCAACTCCTCTTGAGCAGGCGAATAAGATGATATCCAGGGTTTTATTGTTGGTCCCTTACTTCACTGCGTTCAAAAAATTTACGGAATTTTTCAATAATATACGCAAGTATTTCACCCAATGTATTAAATGCTTTATACTGTAAATTTAGGCTTGTGCGATTATGTCCTGTTTTTGCAGATCCGGACACATATATTTATTAGCAAAAAGGAGATCCAACACATTGGTCACGATCACATGTATGCTATCATCCCTATGTACTATACCACCACTAGTCTGCAAGTTAGAATAGTCTACATGGAAAATTGTAAGAGCACATTCAACCACATGTACAAAAGTAATTTAAGAATTTCACTTAGCTAAACTATTTACTCTGTTTTAATTTCTGGTACAGTGGTACCAAATCTTAATTGTTCCATGGTTGCAGTAATTTCCTAAGTCTTTCTGACTCTGTACACACTCTTTACCATACTATGAAACAATGACTGCTGCTTCTGTAGAAGATTGATAGGTATATCACAAACTCTACCACTTTACCAGAAAATAAAACCTACAAATCAACAACATCTACACTAATATTCACTATCATCCTAACCCACCAGTACTCTATCAGAGTCCATTATTGTTTCCAGTCAGTGAGCAATAGTAAGGATAGTACAATGGTTGAACTTCACGTGAATCATCTCCTGAATTATACCATCTGTTCTGCACTTAATACATATCACCATCATACAGCTCTCACTTGAGTAACTCACATTAGGTCAACATTTGCAGTTGCTTCATCAATCACAAGGATCTTGTTCCTCCTCAATAGTGCTCTTGCTAGACACATCAACTGTCGCTGACCCATACTAAAGTTAGAACCACCTTCAGACACTTGTGATTCTAATCCATTCTCCAAATTATTTATCACTTCCTTCAGTCGTACCTGAATGCAGTAATTAATTACAACTTTTTATATCATCTTGTCAAACCTCTTCAAGTGCATCCCATAGTTGGTGATCTTCTAGTTCGTTAAATGGGTCCAAGTTATACCTCACAGATCCACTGAACAGTACTGGGTCCTGTATACTACACACATTAGTCTAAATCTCACTACAATATACATAACACATCACCTGAGGAATAATTGATATCTTTTTACGAAGATCATGTAGTCCTATGTCTGTTATTTGTATTCCATCAATTTCAAACACTCCTTCTGGTTCTGCTAATCTGAGCAATGCTGACAACAATGAAGACTTGCCAGCTCCAGTCCTACCCACAATACCAACCTAATAATAATGTATATATACACAGAACTTGTAACAGTAATAATATTAAAGGTTGCCAACCTTTTCACATGATTCAATTCTGATAGATATTGATTTCAGCACATAGGGATAGTCAGTGACATATTTAAATTTAGTGTTGTGAAGTTCAATAACTCCTTTGTCTGGCCATTCAAGAGGAGGAGTTTTGTCATGTGGAATAGTTTCCAGTTCCGCTTCACTTTCTAGTTTACTATAAGCCATGACTCTCTCCACTGACACCATCTATAGTATAAAATACTTATTTTGATGATGTTTAATTATGCAGGACAATCTCACTAGACTCTCCATATCAGCACTAATGCGGACTCCAAATTGAAACATGCTAGCTAAAGTAATTGAATATACTAGTGTAAGACCAACAAGGCCTGGATCAAGACCTATGTAAATAGAATATTAAAAATGGAATAACATGCACCTAGATTAAAATTACTGTATAATAACCATAATAATAATAATTTTAATATGAATAAGAAACTTAATGTTGTTAGGTAGTTTTACAAACAGCAAAGCTAAACTATAAGAAATTTAGTGTTTTTAAAGTGTGTACTATATAATTTAAACCATGCAAGATAATTATACAACCAAGTACTAGGAATAATACGAAACGCGGTTAAAATTACGTCATAAATAATTAAATAATTAATAATTAATGTTTGAGAAAACTACGAGGCCTAGAGACATGAACTAACCGGGGATAGATTCGCCTGTGAATGAAGGCACAAACGTATAATCGTCGCTCCTGTTTGTGCTGATGACTTGACCATACGTGTAATTCTATATAACGCCCAGTACCACACCCTTGCTTAATTACTTACATATTGCGCGAAGAAGATTAGTGATGCCCGTGCAGGAGAGCCAGAAGCCACTTGTGTAAACAAGAAGATTACAAGTAAGTTTTTATGTTTGTAACATCTCAAGTCTCCATGCCATCTGCCAGTGGATTCATTCACGTAAATAAACAATACAAGAAAACATTAAACTGACATATGCCACGCTCTTTACAATAAGCTTACAGTTACATATAAAATACAAGTAAACAATTTTGTCTTGTGCAGCTGGCATGGCGAACTTTCTTTGTGTTGGTGTCAGGCAATTCAATACGTGCTTAATCTTTTTTGCCTTCACCTGGCGTAGCTACTAGGCTCTAGTGGCTTGGCTGTCTTCCTTTATCTGGTTCATCTGGCTTGCATACGCCTACAGCATTGTGTAGCTATCTCCTGAAAGTTGTGTATGCATAACTATAGTGTGTCACCCATCACTGTGCCATTGCTACATCACTGATAAACCTTACTTAGCTCTAGTTGATGTTGATGTGCATTGCTGTATATTGGTTAATAATTTTTATCTGCATGGTGATTTTGCCTATAATGTATTGCTGCATACAATACTGCAATAATGTATAGTTCTCTCCTGTATGTTTTGTATACATAATTACATATACTGTGTACACATCACTGTGCCATTACCATACACACCAATGATGTACTGGCACTTAGCTACTGGTGGTCTTTAGTTACAATGCCACTATTGTGTTGTATCTGTCACTACTGTGACATATTGAGTTGATTTGGGGATAATGCATTCACCACCTAATAGCCTCACCGGGGGCTGTCACGTTGGTGTATGTACTTGGTTGTATGTGACGCGGTCCTAGATAAAATCATAATAATAATAACACCAGCAAAATGAAGTAATGCAAGTAGGAATAATAAGAAGTGCTTAAACAAGGAGGATCGAAATACAAGTCTAATTCTTTAGCCCATATATGTAACCAGCATATCTATTAAAGTGGGGTCAAGTTCGGGCTTCAACTAATCACACACTTTTTGTTGTAATGATCTCTGTTAGCTTGTAAAATTTCTACTGTTTCCTTGTTATTTCTGCTTTACAGACCAGCTCTGAAGGTCTGACAGCAACTTGTGTTGTGCTGATCAAGTTACCTAACCTAATAACCAGAACTGGAGACTTTAATTATTACTTATCCTATAGGTATTAATAAGGTGAAACAGAAAATGGGTCAAAGACAGACTCACTACTACCACAGGATTTGAACTGCAAGTCACCCAATGTCTGGTCAGGTGCCACACTCAGTCTCCTCCAGGAGGATAATTCATCACTACAATATACAGTATGTGACCGGATTTGTAAAAAGGGGTCTTCCACACACATCCAATTTATGAACTTTGACGATTCATAATTTGAGAGTGAAAAAAGTTATTGACTTGAAATTTGGTTCACTGTGAGCACCAATATAGGTTAATGGATGGAGAAATTTTCAGGTTTGTATCATCCTTGAACACCAAGTTATAGTCTCCAAGTTCATAGAATTGGATGTGTGTGGAAGACCCCTTTTCGCAGTGAACTTACTGCAAACATATGAGACTAGAATTGTACAACAAAACACACAACCCAATATTAATTACTATCGTTACTAATAACCAGCATACAAAGCCATTTCTTGTGGTTTTCAACCATTTTTTGCCTGTTGCACAGCCCTACACATGGAGAACGATAATTATGTGAAGCTATCCTATAACCAATTTGCTACTTTGACTGTTGAAGGTAGGAGACATACATGTATAGTGTAAGGATTATCAGTTTCTGTCATATTAGAAACCAGTAGCCATTGGTGCACTAGCTACCATGAATTTACATTATTGTGTTGTCAGTGAAAATAAATAGGACACAAAGGAGGCGAAAGGTAAGTCCATGATGCTGTTAATAGTACAATACTGAGGTATGCTAAAAGGCACCTCTGTCAGCTGCAGGCTGTAGTAACAGTGAAAAATCAAACCCATAAATATATATTATGTAACCTTAGCCATTATTGGGTTATGTTTAGGTGTCAGTCAGGTAGTGAGTCAGTCATGATCAGCTGCAGGTAGTGAGTCAGTCAGCGAGTCAATCAGCCAGTCACCAAGTAGAAAATCTATATTTTGTATGTAGCAAATTATTGGAAGCGTTTCAGGTCACAATGAAGCACATTTCAGCTTGACCAATACTGCCAAGGCACTGTGAAGTATTGTAACTATGGTACCTGGTCTATATATTTTCGAGGAAAAGTGTAACGTTTCTATACTAGTAACTACTATTATATTATGATACAGCTGCTTACTGTCAGCTAAAGGAATAGCACTGAATGTTACTATAGCAAGAAATATTGCACTGATGAGGTCAATCCTCATCCCAAACCATCGATTTGTAGCAATATACAAGTACCATCCCTTGGTATGTTCATCAAGGTAACAGTGGAGGTCTTTAGAAAACTTCTCTTCCTCCTTGTAAGCCCTAATAGTAGAGAGGCCTTGAATAGTGGATGAAATGTGTGAGTATAGTGGACTACGAGCTGTAATGGAATAAAAGTAGTTTACAGTTAAATGTACAAGAATACATGCAATTGTTACAATTGATTACCAAGTGTCTCCAGTCTTTTTATGTGTCTTGAGGTGTGTAAGAAGAACCATCGAAACACAAACAGCATCACAACAATGATGGTAGCAGGGATAAACAACCAACAGTTGGCTACACATGCTGCTATTGTGATGGCAAAGAACCTTAAAAACAACTGCAAGAGAAAATTAACAAATTACATGTTATATGCCACTCCATAATGAGTTAACTAACAGTGAGTACTTGAAGAAATCGAACTGGCAGTAAATCATCCATAAATCCAATGTCTTTAGAAAATCTGTTTAGCACACGTCCTAATAGAGAAAATATTCATAGAAAATGTAATAAAATTACATGACAATATAATCTCACCAAGGCCACACATTGAAAAGTTAGGAACTGTATGGCCTGTGCATCAGGAAACTAGCTAAAACAAACAGGAGGACCTTAAAACAAGCTTTTTTTAGTACTGCAGCAATGTAGACTTAAATCTATGCCCTCAAGATTCCATATTTCCTAAATTGTTTTGTGGCAGGGATATAATATAGTAAGGGTTTTTAAGTCATGCTGCATGCACATAATTTATTGGTATCTCTGAATATACTGTCTTTCCATTACTTTTAGGGTTGAGATACTGAACCTACTGCTTTGAAGAGATTATTTTTATGATTAATTGTTTAGCAATTGACAACAAGCCATTTGGTGCACAGAGGTAGTCAAGTTAACCAAAAAGCATGATAAATAACTTTTACCAAAGGGACTTGAGTCGATATTCACTGCTGCTATGTCTGTAACTGGTCTTGATATCACTCTCTGTATACATATTAGTTCAGAGATTTTCATACAAAATACAGTCAAACTTGCATTCCAACCACCATGTCATCTAGCCTGGTAATGCATTACAATATTGTTGCACACAGAATACAACTGTTATGCTGGAGCAAAACATTACTATGATCACACAGCCACACATCAAGACCAGCTCACTTGTGGCATATAAAGTCTATAATACAAGTATTATGATCTCTTGCAATTGGTGGCAAACCCAAAAGGCAAAAAAAAAAAAAAAAAAAAAAAAAGCAGGACACACGTGAAGTAGTCATGCACAATGCAGCCATACCACATTCTAAGGCCCATAACCATTCATTCATCTGCCAAAGAGTCCCAATATCTGTTTTACATATACAGACTTACACAGATTCTAGGCCTGCAAATCAGGAACCACCACCAGAGTGGTATATATACAGTATCAAAGTCAACAAATGTAGGAAAAAGAACAGTGTTAAAATAACAGTAAACCATTCTCATTGCTAATCAGAATGAACAATCCGTTATATTTTAATTTCAAGTTGTAGACAATCATAGACTCACGTTGGTATGTATATATGGTGCACACAGTTCATAAACAAACTTCATTGCCATTATACCGGCCAGCAACCTACCAACTGGGTTAGTGTCAAAAAATAATACTGGTGCCCTCAAGATAGCTCTAAACATCTTCTTATGTAAGTGACGTGATGTAGCAATACAAATCAGAAAACAAAGCACTGATCTTGTCATGACAAGAGAAAATGATCCTAGTACAATTCCACCATACGTAGATACCAATCCTTTGGTTAATAGACAAATCATATGAATCTCTCTCTGATGAATTGTCACTGTCTACAGCACATGAATCACCTCCACCAGTCCTAATACAGTAACAACCAACCATTGTCAAGTGGTGGATATACAGTAGACATTAAAAAGGGTGGGTTCCACTCAAAATGCCCACATAGCTAGCCGACCAGCTACTAGCTGCAGCATACATATTTAAGTTACAATGAGCAAAATGTCAATAAAATTCTTGGGAGCCACAAACCCTAAACCTGTCACTATTGCCTTACCAGTTGGACAACTACCAGTCTGCTACTACTGTATTAACCAGTCTGCTACTACTGTATTAACCAGTCTGCTACTACTGTATTAACCTATAGCAACTTTACAACCTACAAGGAGCTTTCATCGTAATACGTACCTCAGCTATTAAGAAAATAAATACAAAAGTAAGCAGAAACAGATTTCCTGCTCCTTCTCGTAGATACATATAATATGTTTTGTTAGAAATGGTTCCACAAGCTCTCTCTTCCTCCGGTAGAATGTTAAGTTTGTTCTACAGCATAAGAAGATACTGTGCAGTGTTTTGCAATCATATATATATGCACCACTTTAGAGTGTTTAGTACTAACATCATCAGGTATGGACATCAAAGAGAAAATGGAAGGTATTGAGCATAGTGACACCACATCTATCACTGGATTAAACTGGTGATCATACTGTAAGTATTTTGATCTAACACATCTTCTTGTCTTCTCCACTGGTAACAGTTGTGCATGATTTGACTTTCTCTCGGGTTCTTCATCTGTTTCTTCTGTTACATCATCACACTCCTCTACTACAATATCTGGCAATACTAAATCTGCTGATTTTCTTTTATCCTCTACATCATCAAAATATAGTTTAGTAGGGTCAACACCACTTGAAGTTAACTCCTCATAATTTCCATATCCTTGTACACAGCCCTGCTTAACCAAATAACAAGTTAATAACAATATCTTTACAATGTCTAACTCAACACACAAACCTCCTTCAGAACTAGAATACGATCTGCATGTTCAGTATATTTTAACTGATGGGTCACTAAAATCACCAACGTATCAGCTAATGCTCCACATATACACCTTAATAATCATAACACCACAACATCTACAATCTATAGACATGCATTATATACCTATCAAACAGGTGTCTACTCACTGCAGCATCTACTGCACTCAGAGGATCATCCAACAACATGATATCACTGTCTCTATACACAGCCCTACACACAACACATATACTATCTCTGCTTCTCACATGGTCTACACACACCTGGCAAGGTTCACTCTAGCCTTTTGACCGCCACTAAGGTTCACTCCTCGTTCTCCTATTAAAGTCTCATCACCAAATGGCATCTAATCAATGTCCTAAAGTTGATGTTATATTTCTACATGAGATGAAATACATTCATACATACTTAACAAGGCAACAGCACTCCACTACTCTGCTATACCAAGCTTCATCATAACTTTGCCCAAACAAAATATTTCCTTTTACTGTTCCAGAAAATATCCATGGGTCCTGACTAGCATAAGATATACTACCCTCAATGTCTACTGATCCATCCAATGCCTCTAGTTCTCTCAGTACAGTGTAGATACTGCAGTATTGATGACTATAGTAGTAGTAAAGTATATCTAATCCAAAACAGCCAAGCTGTAAAAAAAACAGTGCGGCCCTCAAAAAGGCTATGGTGAAAAAAGATGTGAAATCCAAGGTGGCGGCCAAAAAATGGCTGTGATGGTAGATTAATGGTAAAAATTTTAATAACGACAATTCAGGTGAATTTTTGTGCCGCTTGGTCTTGGCAAAAAAATTCACCTAAATTGCCGTTATTAAAATTTTTACCATTAATCTACCATCACAGCCATTTCTTGGCCGCCACCTTGGATTTCACATCTTTTTTCACCATAGCCTTTTTGAGGGCCGCACTGTTTTTTTACAGCTTGGCTGTTTTGGATTAGATTTCATTTCTTTTTGTATTTCTATACCCCAAAGCCGGCCATAGTGGCTTTGGGACTTATTTAACCTGACTTTTTTTCTTTACCACAGGAAGAAGAAAAGATGAAGCAGACGTACTTTAAATATTTCTGATTTTATCAGTAAATGTACAAATTATATATATTTATAATACATATATTTATTACAGAACTCTCCATGGTGGTTTCTTTGTAACTGAACACTCTACAAGGTGACTTCTTCTTGCTGCTCTCTCTACAGGGTGAATTGTTTGTAGCTGAATAATCTACAAGGTAACTTTTTCTAGCTGATCTCTCTATAGGGTGATTTGTTTGTAGCTGAACTATCTACAAGGTAACTTCTTCTAGATGATCTCTCTACAGGGTAATTTGTTTGTAGCTGAATTCTGTGCAGGTGATGTGTTTGCAGCTGAGCTCTTTACAGAATGGTTTCTTTGTAGCTGAACTCTCTACAAGGTAACTTCTTCTAACTGGTCTTTCTACAGGGCAATTTGTTTGTGGCTGAATTTTCTACAGGGTGATTTCTTTGAAGCTGAACTCTCTACATGGTGGTTTCTTTGTAACTGAACTCTCTACAAGGTAATTTCTTCTAGCTGATCTCTCTACAGGGAGATTTGTTTGTAGCTGAACTCTCTACAGGTGATTTGTTTGCAGCTGAACTCTCTACATGATGGTTTCTTTGTAGCTGAACTCTCCACAAGGTAACTTCTTCTAGCTGATCTCTCTACAGAGAGATTTGTTTGTAGCAAAACTCTCTACAGGTGATTTCTTTGCAGCTGAATTCTCTACATGGTGGTTTCTTTGTAGCTGAACTCTCTACAGGTGATTTGTTTGCAGCTGAACTCTCTACATGATGGATTCTTTGTAGCTGAACTCTCCACAAGGTAACTTCTTCTAGCTGATCTTTCTACTGGGTGATTTGTTTGTAGCTGAACTCTCTACAAGGAAACTTCTTCGAGCTGATCTTTCTACAGGGAGATTTGTTTGTAGCTGAACTCTCTACAGGTGATTGTTTGCAGCTGAACTCTCTACATGATGGTTTCTTTGTAGCTGAACTCTCTACAAGGTGACTTCTTCTAGCTGATCTTTCTACAGGGAAATTTGTTTGTAGCTGAACTCTCTACAGGTGATTTGTTTGCAGCTGAACTCTCTACATGATGGTTTCTTTGTAGCTGAACTATCCACAAGGTAACTTCTTCTAGCTGATCTTTCTACATGGTGATTTGTTTGTAGCTGAACTCTCTACAAGGAAACTTCTTCTAGCTGATCTCTCTACAAAGAGATTTGTTTGTAGCCAAACTCTCTACAGGTGATTGCTTTGCAGCTGAACTCTCTACATGGTGGTTTCTTTGTAGCTGAACTCTCTACAAGGTAATTTCTTCTAGCTGATCTCTCTACAGGGAGTTTTGTTTGTAGCTGAACTCTCTACATGATGGTTTCTCTGTAGCTGATCTCTCTATAAGGTAACTTCTTTTAGCTGATGTCTCTACAAGGTCACTAGTTTGTAGCTGAACTCTCTACATGATGGTTTCTTTGTAACTGAAGTCTCTACAAGGTGACTTCTTCTAGCTGATTTTTCTAGAGGGTGATTTGTTTGTAGCTGAACTCTCTACAAGGAAACTTCTTCTAGCTGATCTCTCTACAGGGAGATTTGTTTGTAGCTGAACTCTCTACATGATGGTTTCTTTGTAGCTGAACTATATACAAGGTAATTTCTTCTATTGATCTCTCTACAGGGCGATTTGTTTGTAACTGAACTCTCTACATGGTAGTTTCTTTGTAGCTGAACTCTACAAGGTGATTTCTTCTAGCTGAACTATCTCTTTTCATATAGTTGCATGAACTCCCTACAAGGTAACTTCTTTTAGCTGATCTCTCTACAGTGTGAATTGTTTGTAGCTGATCTCTCTACAGGGTGACTTGTTTGTAGCTGATCTCTATACAGGTTACTTGTTTCTTGCTGATCTCTTGAATTCTCTTCAGGATGACTGCTCTATTAGGGTGACTGCTCTATTAGAGTATCTCGATCTCGCACTTGCTGCACCAAGTTGGATTTCGTGTTATAACTCTGTGGCTTTAAGTCTGATTCTTCTACGCCATTGAAGAGCCTTTCTAAGATGATTGCTCCATCTATACAGCGATTTTCAAAGCATTACCCCAAGCGGTTTATCTGGTAGGCGTGGCAAGTATAGTAGTTTTTATTAGCTAATCTCGATTGCGTAATTGTTACACACTGTTGGTTTTTTCGTTGTATCTTCCTGGTTTGTAGCTCGATTTCTTTCAAACCACAAAAGGTTTGAGGTTCAATAGTTAACCTATCCACCCACCAATTTGCAGCTTCTTCCCATACGCGGTTTACCCTGTAGGCGTGACAACATATTGGTGTTATTTTTCGTAAATAATCGCTCATAACTCTTTTGCTGTTTATCGTATTCCAGCCAAAGTTGGTACAGTGATGCGCCGTTTTACCCCCCTTCAGTGTGCCAAATTTCAAGGCAATCGGATATTGCGTTCGCGTTTTATAGCAGTTTTTGTAAGTGTGCGAAAAGAGGAAGAAAAATAAGAAAAAAACAACAACGAAGAAACTAAGCCAATTTTCGAAGTCGCATATCTCGGGAACGCTTGAAGCGATTTCGCTCAAATTTGGAATGTGGAGTACTGAAGGTGGAGGGAATGTCCACAGCAAAACTCGTCTTGTTTCATCAAGGCATCACAGAGCTACGGAGGTGCGAAAATTGCGTTTTCTTTCTTCCTGTCAATATACTCACGGGTGTTGCGCGCCGGCTTCTTGGGCCGCACGACACACTACCGTGTGTCTTGATATACGGATCATTTAGAGTAGTCAACTAGTATTTAGCTATGTATAATATAATCTTTCATAACTAGAACATTACCTTTTCTTTTGTGTGTGGGCAGGACGCACAAAAGAAAGGCACTGATCTGGCTACGCAAGACTATTAGCAGACAACACACCTTTCCTGATCCTACTGGACCAACTACTGCCAGTAACCTGATTGACTATATCATCACATTTTTTAGTCTCACTTTGTTAACCAACAAAACACCTCACCTGGTCTACACTAAATTTGATGTCTTTTAAAACAACTTTCTTTTTATCCTACAAACATACATATATGCACACATGAAGATATTGTATTATGTTAGCTAACATGTGTCCAGGATGCTGTTAGATTATTGACTATGATCCTGGGAGGTACTCCAATGGACAATAATCCATGCACAGTGACTTCTTCATTGACTAACTTAAGAGGAGGCATCACATTAAGGGAACCTGCTCTACTAGTTGTCTTTACTGGGCCACTATCTGTATGACCAGATATTGTATCACCAAGCTCTGGTAGTAATAGTAGTTTCTGTAATATCACAAGCAGTAGTAAAGACTCTTAAAAACTACGCCATCTAATTTGGATGAATACTACTAAATGTTGAACAGATGTAATTACGTATCATGTTACTGACCTGTATCCGTTGTATAGCTACTTTCATTTCTGATAAACTTAACAAGAAATCTAAAAAGTAATTTACAAAGTACTGACTTGAAAATGTCATCAGTGAAATAAACGTGAAAACTTTCTTTGCAGTTAGGATATTTCCAGCACCAGCATATGTGGAAAATGTTGTAAAGTTGAGAATATTGATGGAGACAAAATAGACTGCTATGTTACATGCTCGCACCATGCTGGCTTTTGTGATTAACTTGCTTTCTTTCCTTAAAAAGGAAAATTTACTATCGTACAGTACATACACAAGCTAAAGTACTAACTTTCTGATCTTCTTTACATATTCATGAAATGCCCACTCCCAGGCATACATCTTGATCAATCTCATACCACTGATGATCTCATTCATCACTCTCACTCTCTTGTCTGTCACTTTAGCTGACTCCAATCTATGACAAATTACAGTGGCACAATTTACATCATTTGAACAAACACACCTCCATCTGGCATATAATTGTGTTAAAGCATACTGGAGTAGAGCCTGAAGTAGCAACAATACCATAGCAACCAAAGAACTTGGTCCCACTTCTCTCCATAGCAAGTATATAACAATGGGCAGGAACACTGGAATAATCCAAAATTCATGAATGTGGTAGAAAGCCTGTATGGAAAGAATAAATTGCATAGTCACATTCTGCATAGCTTTATACAGCCATAAAAATCATTGCTACATCAACTTTCTACATAATGTAGCTGTGGTTAAAATATGTACATAAACTGGCCTAATAATTTCACCATTATACCCATGATTACATGCACAATGTGTACTTTGTGGGGCATGTAGTAAATGATAATTACATAGTATTGATACATGTGACACATACTACATTTTTAAGTCTAAGGTTTACTGATTATGTTTGGATCAAGATGCTATAGCAACACCCATTATGTTGTTTACCACTTCAAAGCGATGGACATCATTAGAAGTGAGATTTACAATATGTCCAATGGATAACTGTCCAATGGTGGAATGGCTGAGCTTCAAAATCTGTGATGAAAATGTAGCTCCACATTTACAATAAGATGACATAATAATGTGACCAGGCCTGCAAAAATAGGGCATTTGGGCACAAACTACACCATGCCACACTTTCAGTCATATCTCACTACTGAAATGACACATTTGGATTCTGTAACTTGTATCATATAGCCAATTAAATGTTTAATAAGGTCTGAAATTGCACGGCCATAGCATGTTGCCATGAAATGTTAATAGTCATGAACATTTAAAAAGTAAGCAATTTTTATGTGCCCACATGCTCTATTTTTGCAGGCCCAGTTACATATATGCACAACATACCTTATGATAAATAGCATCTGTAGCAATAATTCTCACTTGCATACCATAGTTTAAGGCTGTATGGTAGCCCCATGCATGTGTCACAATTGCACAAATCATTGCGAGGATTAATCCAACAGCATACAAATAAGCATCTCTGGTAGTATCTTCGATTTCCTCCTGTTTGGATGTAATCATATCATTTTCACTGTTCATATTTCTAAGTAAAGTCAGTTCATCTTCCAGCAATCTCTTCATACAAAAGTACTGTGACAAGTATCCCACAAGAATGCTTTGACCGATTAGACAGCTAAGCTGTAAATATCAATGCAAAAATTTTAATCAACTTTACCCAGTACCTCAAACTGAGTTTAAATGCAGTAGGATAATATGTACATTTGGATGAGACAATGAGTTGAAGAGATTATAATAGATACATCTTACAAACATTCTGTTTAGCATGCATACTATCTATTATTGTAGTAATTGATCAACAACAGAATGAGAGGCTGAGGTGATGAGTACTAGATAGCCGAGCGGGCAGAATTTAAATAGTTTCTTTTGAAATAATTACAACCATATGCCATAACATAGAATTTCTTCATATCACAGTATGGTTTCAGCTGGAGAGAATAATCATTGTTCCCTGTTTGCATTAACATGAAAATACAGTTGGTCTGGTGTGAACTGCTTTGCTTGCAGGTACAAATCAGAGTTATATTAAGTACCTAAGTAACTTGAATGTCTACCTTCATAACAAAACAAATGATGCATTTACACATGTGATTATTAAATTGGTGGGGAGAGTGTCTAAAAACACTTCTACAAGTTCACCTTTGATCATAACACCTCT
Organism: Dysidea avara; assembly: GCF_963678975.1. Lineage (NCBI taxonomy): Eukaryota > Metazoa > Porifera > Demospongiae > Dictyoceratida > Dysideidae > Dysidea > Dysidea avara. The sequence continues at coordinate 12,806,571 of NC_089273.1, forward strand.
CTACTGATGATACAGTAGGTGATGATCGGTGGTGATAAGGTCAAGCTTTTGTTCTAAGAGAAACCTGAGGTGTTACTTACAGCAGTGAGTTTGTTGAATGTACTTCAGTTGTAGACACACACCCCCCCCCCCCCCCCCCCCCCCCATAACTCTTGAAAATACCAACTCCATATTTAGTCAGCATTGAAACTACTAGTTCCAAATACTCCCCAAGACCAAGACAAAAATGGACCACAAATCTATAAATGTGACCGGGCCTGCGAAAATAGGGCATGTGGGCACAAACTACAGTCCATCACTTTACAGGTAATATCTCTGTACTGGAACAGCATATTTGCATTCTGTAACTTGCATCATAAAGCCAATTAACCACTTACTAAGAGCTGAAAAGTGCATTTCCATAGCATAATGGTATAAAAAGTTATGAGTGATGAAACTTTGAAAACGTAGGCCCCTATTTTCGCAGGCCCAGTCACAAATGATCCCAATACTGGGACCTGTGGTCTGTTTTTTGTCTCAGTCTAAATGTAGGTAGTATCTAGTTCCAATACTGACATAAATACAGGCAATATAGTGCATTAGGTAAAACAAGCCTTTATTAAGCAATAAAACATTTCAAGTCATCATGCAGTACACTAAGCACAGGAGTAATACTGACCAACATGGTATAATCATACAACAATGACGTAAACTGCATTAGTGTAAACATGTGACATACACTGTAGAATAATTGCATGTACAGGTGTTAACCAACTCACCGCTGCACCATACATCACACCTTGAAATACAAACATCCACCGGACACAGTGAAAAATAGCGAGCCAAAGACGAGGCTCATGGCCGTTTTTTTGTGTGTTTCAGTTCATAAATCCAATGCCTGTAACTATAGGGAAAGTGATCTATTCAGCTACTGTTATTGACTATAAGTAGTCATACACTCTTGGTCATACCCATATATTATGCCACAACACTATAAGTGACCAAGTCTGACAAAACCAGTCTTACAGCCTGAAAATACATACATTGGTGTATCTCCTTTTCTGTAAAAGCTGTAAAATTCACATAAGTAGTAAAAATATTACTTATAGTTATCATGTTCAGAGGGAATGTTACTAGACCACAAACTTGATGGACTATAAGATAAGACTTCTTTTGCAAGACTGGGTCACATTTATGCAGTCTAAAACTGAAATATCAAACATCAACTTCATATCCATCAAAATAAACAACATAGAGTAGCTGAGTGCAAACATTTTGCCTTGTCATCTTATTATTATATATATATAATTATATAATAAACTCTATTCCCATAATTTACTGTATGCATGTAAGAGACCAGTACGGGTACTACATTAATGCCTATACTGAGATAGTGTTACTATATCATTTCAGTTTATACATTAGTAATAGAATACATGTACAATGACCAAGATTTTCAAATTATACTTTACACACTTTTGGTGATATTGAGCCCACAAGTGCCAGTGGTGGGTCTAGGTGGGTTTATTGGAAACCATGCAGTGACAGAAGAATTATCAAAGAAGTTGATGTGAGGTGGGATGACCAGAATATAGAATCTCTGGCAGCAGGGGCTGTGGCCCCCAGAAGCTGTTACTATTTTAGGTTTCATGATGTCTCAAAGTTCACCAGAATTGATTTTTTGAAACATTTCAACTAAAACACCAACATTTTACTCAAAAGTACTTAAAACAGGATGTTTGCAGTTAATAAAAAACTCTTTTGGCAAAGGATTTAGCTGTTCATTACAAAGTTAATAAACATACAACATTTATAAGCAGTACAAAACAGCCTTTAGACACTTAATTGGTACGGTCACTATTTTTGCTGTGTTAGGAATGTGTTAACAAGTTATAATCAATAATATACAGGTGATATCAAAAAGATTGCAGAGCAAATGCCTTTGTATGACTACTCAGTTCCCTTGCAGTTACCACAAGTGGGAGTGTACTCAGTGTTGTGCTTCTTGCATGAGCACCTTAGTATACTGCAGTCAGTCTGGCAGTTGCATCTGATCACCTGTAGCAGATGTTCAGGAGCAGGAGCTTCGAGGTAGCAATGTTTGAAGTGGCACAAGCCCCTCTTCACACTTCTGCCAACCCCAGTCTCTGAGATAAAGTTCTGCAGCTGATCCTTCCATTTTTGAACTTGAAGGTACACGCGAAGGCTGTGGTACTTTGCTGCTGCTGAAGTTGGTGGTAAGGATTGTGGTTTTACGTGGGATGTTTTTAAAACCTCCTTTTCACAGAACCGGAGGGAATCTATAGTGTATCAGTTAACATTCCATTGTAGAATTGTAGAATAGTACTAGAGCTTTCTCTCCTGCATCTGTGTGAGATTTCTCTCCTTCTTCTCTCCTGCATCTATCTGTTGGTGGTAATGATTATGGTTTATTTGGAATGTTTTTAAAGCCACCTTTTCACAGAACCGTTTATGTCAGACGGAATCTAGTGTGTCAGTTAACATTCCATTGTAGACTAGTATAGAGCTTTCTCTCCTGCATCTATCACATCATGTGTGGAGGCTGAATCAGAATGGAACACCTTTGCCTGCTCATGGAACATACTGCTTGCTTTGAACTTGCAAAATTGCTAAGGGATGTCTCCTTTCCAATCCCACAGAGATGTGATGTTGTGTCACACCCAAGAATAGCATGGATGAAGAGGATGCTGTTGCAGATGTCTTGACCAAGCTTTTCTTTTGTGGCTCTGATGCTCTAGATGCAAAGCTTTTTTGCATTTTCTTTGGCTCAGGATGAAAGAAGAGGTCAAGACTGCATGGTTACAGAGCAGAGCAATGAGGTCAGTCTCTTCACTAACTAGTACAGTGGTACTGGTGATGGCAGATTGAACAGCCTTCTGATCAATCAACAGATCAGTATCTCCTGGTGCATGGTAAGTTTTGCAGCTGCTCTTCTCCAATCAGCATGAAAATAATTTGCTGCTTATTCTTTTGGTTGGCCAAAAACTAGTCCTTCTTCATTCTGGTGGTCATGTTAGCAGCAACCATCACAGTTGCACCAGCCTTTCCTTTTGGCCGCCTCTGATGTGTCATATCTTTTGTGTTCATATTTTCATAGCCATCAAATACAATTATGGCATCCTTGTACTTTCTTGCTACATATTCTGTGTACTGGTGGCAGATATCTCCATGTGTAGAACCACCAGACCATGCATGGGATGCATTGTAGAAGTACCCCACCATCCAGGACATACTGAATGCCATCATCTGGGATATCTGCTAGGACACCACTTTCACAAATCTTCTATATTGCATCAGCAAGTGCTGGCTTGTCTGCTTCATGGAGCAAAAGAAAGTAATCAATGAGAGCAGGTGGATAGCTGCACAGCTCATGCTTGAAGGCTAACTCCAGATCATCTGATGATTGCATGACAGTAGTAAGTCTCCAAAAGAGGAGCAGTAAATCAATCCGAATCCCTCCAAAGATGACCAAAGATAACCAAAAATTTTCCTCCTCAGATGACCGAAGTACAGGTCTGCCATTGCTTGATGTGCTTAACATTGGCTCCTCTTGGTTGTTGTCTTGCTATTTGCTGTGGGTTACAGTATTTGTGGTGACATTGCTGATGTACTACATCTCCAGGCATAGTATGAATGCTATTGTTCCTGGCAATACTGACCTCATTGATGGTTGAACTACCCTTTGCTGTTAGAGTAGAAGATGGGATACCTGTGTCTGCAGAAGTCTTGCAAATGGCACACAATACAGATCGTACATCCATTGTTGAAAGAAGAATTGAGAATATTTAAGTGAGCTGGAACACTGAATGATCAACTTTCCTTTATCTAAAGGTCCCTAGTTCATTCCTGGGTTTCAGCACCTAATGTCAAGATTGAAAAAGTTTGCCCTGGTTCAAGCCTTGTTCAGATAGTTAGTAAGTACTCTTCTCTTGTTATCACCAGCATTAAAAAACACTACAACTACTCTGCCATATATACCATACAACCATGCAATGTTGGGCCTGATTATTCTCATTGGTAGATGCAATATTTCACCCTTCTACAACATAACTTTTCTCCTGCTGGTTGAAAGCTCTCAAGCTCACTCTACTACCCTGTATGCATGCAAAAATATGCACAAAGGCATTACTACAGTAGTTACAGTTGCAAAACATGCACAAAGCAAGAGTCCATAATATATATATTTATATATATATTATGTACTCTTGGTACAAAGAATAAACAAAATTGAGGATATATTTGATTATAACTCGTTAACACATTTTCGTAAGGTGATAATTTTTGTACCAAAAGATGTTTTTATGAGAGCATTTTAATGGTATAAAAAGCTTTGATATAATAAGTATCCTAACTAAGATATGACCATAAACACGTACTGTAAAAGCATCAAACCATAAAGGTGCAAAAAAGTGGATTTGTATTTCAGTGATTTTCACACTTTTCCCCTGTCAGGATTCCTCAGGACGTTTTTCTGTCATTGAGGACATAATAAGGAAACAAAATCTGTTGAGTTTGCTTTTGTTGCAATTAGTGTGAGGTTGACTCAATATTCTTGGTAAAATGCCTGTACTAAATCCTTCTTCTGTGAGACAAATTGACTTGGTAAGCAATTCTATCCTACACGGTCTAATGGCTGAAACAATAATTTTGCTGAATGTATAACTAACACAAGCAGAACAGTATACTAACAAGAAATTATGCCTGGTGGGTAACTTCCTAGCTGTTAGTGATCACGTCACATGTACATACCATCTCAGCTTTATCATTACATGATTTTCCTTGTGATCTTTACCATAAAGCTGATTATTAAAATTATTATTAGTTTAATGGATATACAAACATACTGATAGAGGTTTAGGCACTAGGTGTTTGTCCATATCCTGTGTCCTACAGACCTTCAGCACTTGTGCTGTAAAGCATTAATAAATAAATTTGTGTCCATTTGGTTCTAATTGGGGTAGCTACTTAGAGATAATAAGTTACTCTCTAGAATTCCTATGGATATAATTACATGAAAATAACAAGAATAAAACATCCTGACCACCTGGTAGACTCCTGTAAGCGTTTGAGCGTAAATCAGACGGCTGCAGGCTCGAGGCCACCTAGGTCCAGTCATGGATTTTTTCTCCTTTCTTCAACTTTTCAAACACACCTTATGTAGCTAAAGTCTTTGAGCAGGCTGTACAGCCCAGGTGTCCTACAGACCTTCAGCACTTGTGCTGTAAAGCATTAATATAAATAAACTTAAAAAAAATCCAAATCCTGTAAAAGGTCACCACCTGGAATTGAACTCAGACCTTGCATTTAGGAGGTGTGTGCTTTGACCACTTAGCTAAATTAAATGATTGATTAAATACAATGGTTATTTATTAATAAATTATTATGTGATATTACTTGCTAGGCACATTAATCATCCTACCCTGATCCAGGCACAGCCTCTGAATATGTAGTGCTCTGCTACATGTAATTAACCTCACAAGCAGTAGTCAGTGCATCACATAAATTATATTATCATTGTACTTGCTAATAAAATATTTATATATATATTATACAGATGATGAGGCACATACGTATAGCTATACTAAGTACCTAGATATACATACTAGCTACATAATTAATATACGTATATGACTAAATATATCCACACACTGTAGCTACACAAGTAACAAAACTTTTCTCACAAAAATATACACATGTATGACTTTGTATTGTTAATAAATCAGTGTCTGCCTCGCCAAAAAAGTTTAAATATTCCTTTCTTCTCCTTCTCTTTACCTAAATTCCAGTGTCATGGAATGGTTACTGGTCAGTTCTGGAGGTTAACTGCATGGTCGGTAATTCAAGAAGAGGAGGTTCTTTAAGTGGTACTATAATCATCAGACTACACAATATTACAAAAATCATAAGACATGTCATGTACCAGACAGGTGGTATTTATGCATGTTGGTTACCTAATCAATTGACTCTTGATGGTGTCCACTGATATTCGACGTAGACTTCTGGAAAACAATGCACCACATCAGAGAATGATTATCAGCTAATTGTATAAACTTACACAAGCATGCAACATCCTGTTTCAAATAACCACATGTTTTATTTCAGTTCATGTTCACTTTGTGCATTAATTCAAATAAAGTTTTGTCAGATAATTAGACTACGATTTATTATTTCAGCTTCTGTAGCCATAGGTAAATTTACAAGTATAAGAAAAATTAGGAATTTTAAACTAGAGTAGGGAATATAGTACACCAATAAAAAGTATTGAAACAAGTTTGAGTTGGTGTATTATGACAGCAAAACAAAAAGAAGTGAATATCCATACTGTGCTGTGGAGTTTCCGTATATGAAATGCACAGTATGGATATTCACTTCATTTTGTGTTACAGTAATTTGCTGTCGTAATACACCAACTCAAATTTGTTTCAATACTTTTTATTGGTGCACTATATTCTAGTTGATCCCTATACTCTAGTTTAAAATTCCTATTCTTTTCTTATACTTGTTTCTGTTCTTTTTATAGAACTGGTGATCAATCTACTTACATAACTAGTTTGTTTCATAAAGACGATTTAATGTAGCTATGGGAAGTTAATCAAAGAAGATGCCATCAATTTTTTTTTGTTAAACATAAATTGTAATTTTGCACATAGATTGGTGTACTGATATTCTACAACAATTGATTTAATTGATTGATTTATACATCTTATATGGTTTAAGACAAGTGTACAGAAAATAAATAAGTGACCTAGACGCAGGGGTACCAAGCTTTAAAGCAGCTGGAGCCCTGGCAAGGCAAACACAATCACACACACACACACACACACACACACACACACACACACACACACACACACACACACACACACACACACACACACACACACACACACACACACACACACACACACACACACACCACACACACAAACACACAAAAGAAATAAAACACACATGTACATCAATTATTACGTTAAATTAATTAGATCTGACAGATCCCACAGATCTAAGGAGCAAGCACTGAAAATTCTGTCAGTATGAGCAGGAGGATATTGCAATTCTGGCAGCTTGACCAAACAATGGCTTAATGGTAACTTTCATGCACAAGATAGGTTGGTCAGTGTTGCAGGTGTATGCCCTGAGCAACCAATCTCAATTGTAACAAGCTGGGCATACAGGCCAGTACATCAGTGTTCATAGAATAAAATAGCTTAGTACAAAGAACATACACAGTCAAGCAGCACGAAATGGTGCCAACTAATCAGTATGTCTCTGTTCTACTTTGCTAAGAACAGAGACGTGCTTTATCCACCCCGGTATCATCTGGAACAGTTAGAGTTGAATTCAGACACACAAGACTAATCAGTACATGCCTGTTCTACTCAGCTAAGAATGAGTTATTATCCACCCGTCATTTGGAACAGTCAGTTGAACTCAAACACACAAGAAACAAACAATTAACAGTGTCCATAGGATGAAATACCTTAGTACAAAGAACTTGCAGTGCATTTAGAAACGCAAGCGATTTAACCGTGCCAACTAATCAGCACCTGCCTGTTCTACTTTGCTAAGAGTGAGTTCTTATCCACCACCCGTCGTCTGGAACAATCAGATGAACTCAAACACAAATGACCGGCCTGCACAGAAAGTCCAGCAGCGCATACTAAAAAAATTATTAGCGCTAATTTGCTATCGCGAATAAATGAACTAGGGCTCAAACGAATATTCTATTATTCAAATATTCAGTGACTATTCAAATATTCGAATACCATTTTGGGTATTCGAATATTTGTTTCAAAGGGAATATATAACATCAGGTGTACAGTACATGAAAATTCTTGATTTCACATACAGCTCTCTGTAAGTAATCAAATCATTTTGATTCTGTATTGTATTAAGAAGGCATATTGTATAATAGGATTATTGACATCCCAATCACACGTACTGGAAAAGAATATTCGAATATTCGGTAGTTGTGAATAAAGATTATTCGAATAGTAAAAACCACTATTCATTTGAGCCCTAATATGAACACCTTGTGTTGTCAGCAAAAAGAACTGGTACAAAGGAAAGTGCATTGTACTGTGGTTGGAGCAAAGGCAGATCTCGGGATGAAGCGACATCGAACAGTGAAGAAATCAAGCCCATAGCTATATCCATTGTCGAGTTATGCTTGGTTGAAGGCATCAGTTAGTCAGAATAAAATCCTGTTAAATAGAAAATTTTTTAAATTCCACAGAATTGTTTTGGAAGGATTTGAGGTTAATCTGAAGACATTTTTTGACTTGGGTGTGCCTAGCCAATACCGCCTAGTTCTAATGAAGGGAAATTGAGGCTGGTTTTAGATGATATTTTGGGCTGGAAAAACTCAGTTCTGCAAGATCCCTACTATAGTGTACAACCGTACTTTAATGATATGAAGACATTAGACTACAAAGATACATTTCTTTAAAATGATAATAAATCACCATTTGCTGCTTGAAAACAACACTAAATGCTACAGTGACAGTGAATAAACCTCTGAACACCATTTTGAAGAGTGCGCAAGCCAAATGTTAAGCTGTAAACACAAAACTAGCTAGTTTAGTTTCTTTCCTTCTCAATTAAAACTGCACAAAACTGTACACAAGCCAAGATACAAGCTTCAAGACTAGCTTATTGAAGAGACACTGTTACTTGGAATTGTACTCAGGTTAATTGCTGCAACTAGTTTTACAACTGCTTCTCAGTTTAACAGGTGACAGCTAGTGATGGGCAGGATTTGAGGTCACGCTTTGTTGTAGTTCATCGGTTGGCAAAGCTGGCTGATACAATTAGCAGCCATCATGTAATGATACAATGTCTGGTTACTTTGGTGATTACTGTACAAACTAGTGGTGTGCAATATAGGATATTTTTCTATCACGATTATTGCGCACAACAGAATTATTACGATACAATATATATCACGATATACAACTCATCACTCAGCTAGTGTATTTACACTGATGACATTTGTAGCACTGATGTACTAGAAGACAACATGGTACATGACTAGCATACAACATTGCAAGCTCTTTTATCAAAAAAATTAGTAAAGTGTACAATGACATCTTGGGTACATTTTTCTCTAATTATAGATAAAATCTATACCTTATATCACAAGATTCTATATCATATCACGATATAAAAAATTTGATCATGATATATCACATATCACACATCACTAGTACAAACCAGATTGAGTTAACTTGTAATGGTACACATGTAACAGTGCTACAACCATTTAAAACCAGTTTGTAAACATGTATGTAATAGTAACTCTACCAGGGACGTAGCCATGATTTCTTGAAGAGGGGTTCCAACAACAGTATTGAGTTACCAGAAGCAGGGGTATGGGGGCACAGCCCCCAGCCGCTGAGAGACTTTCCATATTTTAATAAATCAAAACTCAGCAAATTACTATATTTTATGCAAAAAAGCTGGAGTACATTAATTATAATGCATATAAGTGCCCCTGGGGTAGAGCTCAAGTAATACTAGGTAAAGCTATAATACCACGTGCATGGAAACAGACAGCATAACGCATAACTATAAGCTTAGAGACACATATAGATAATTTCCCCACTAAAGTATAGGATTGGAACCAAGAACCAACTGATACAAATAGAATGACTTACAATCAAAACATTATAACTACAAACATGCATAGCATGGATTCCGGCATTCTGCATGCCCAAGTGATGGAGTTCTATATCTTTTAACCAAAGTATAAGGTCATGCTCAGTTTTGCATTTAACAGAATGTCTTAGAAACTCCACAAATGAAGCCTTTTAACATGGATATTACAGTTAGAGTAAAGGTGACTGTTCTATTAGAGTATTTACCTGACTGCTCTATTAGAGTATATCGATCTTTTCAAAACGTTTCCAAGAGGGCCCAGTAAATCCTTCCATTGCAAGCTTTATCAATTGTTGTGCTGTGCCATACACTATTACTCACTCATTTTGATGCATTGCATGTACTAAATGGTGCGGAGTCCTGCTGTAAACCCAGAAGCCTGAGTCAGAATTTTTTACAGGGAACCCCCCAGAGCCCCCCCTCCCTACACCCCTGTCTACCTTAATCTAAAGATGTTCTTTTTCTTCACATAATCGGTGGCTAGTTCACATTGTCCTTGAGTGATGGATAGAGCTGCTGGAAATTCCTGATGGTAGAAAACAGGATTAAGGTAGGTAAACACCCAACACCTCATTGTAGCAATAAAACAGAGATTCCAATTTTATTCATGGAATAGTAGTTGCCTGCCCCCTTACTATTATAATTACACTCAAACTCATGACAACATTAGGTGTCAACTGATAATGCATGTTATACTGTAATGTCTATGTAAACAATTCAAACCCACAATCAATTCTTCAATACTGGGCTATATAAGTCATAGCATTTGTAAAAGGTACTCGACTATCATAGGTGATCAGTAAACCTCACATAGTAGGTAAAAACTGAATTTTTGGCAAAAGTCTAACAAAAAAGGCTTTTGAATTGTAGTTATTAGTGTATATTGTACTTTACGTGGGAGGATCAAAGCCCGTGTAGTGTATTGTCCATACAGTACTTATTAGCTGCATAACTGTACTGTATGAGTCATACAGAACAGTTATGCAGCTAATTGGACAAATACAGTACAGTTATGTGGAGAATTTATTTACGGAATGTTACGAAAACAACACACTGTAAATCACTAAAACCAGCCAAACTAATCCTATCAGTACATTCTACGGCTAGAAATAGATTGTATAAACACTTACTGATTGTCTGATCATGAAGCTATTTAAACACGACTCCAATAAGACAGCGCGATTGATCACGTGTGTGACATTGTAAATCACTACAACTAGCCAAACTAATCCTACTAGTTCATTCTACAACTAGAAATAGATTATATAAACACTTCCTGATATCTTGATCACCAAAAATTGCAGCGGTTTGAGTATTAGAGAAAATTGCTCCAAGCTGGACAACCAGGAAGTACAATACCCCTGTATAACAGTAAAGCACTGCCTATACTTGTGTGTATGAAAAATACAGCACTCGGGGGGTGTCTTGAGGCAAATAAAGCACTCAGCTTCACCTCATGCTGTATTAGCCTCTCGACATGTCTCCTCATACTGTACTTTCCATACACACATGCAGCAGTGCTTTAACTATAACATACAGCACTTGTAAATAATTAAATTAGTACTGTACAGTGAGGGATAAGTTAACTATGGAAGTAACAGTGCTACAACCATTGTAAACCAATTTGCAAATAATTTGCAACAATAATAGTGATGACAGCCTTTAATATTACGGTTTCAATTTGTGTCGTAGTGTAGCTGTATGATGCAATATCGTGACTCTACCTTAATCTAAAAGATGTTCTTTTTCTTCACATAACCAGTGGCTAGCTCACATTGTCCTTGAGTTAGACAGAGTAATGGAGCTGCTGGTAATTCCTGATGGTATAATAGAACACAGGAGTAATACACAGGTAGATAAACTCATTGTGGCAAAAACAAAACAAAAAAAAACAAGTTTGACTGGTGTGCTATGGCCAAAAATGATGGTTTCAAAAATTGGATGACAATTTGTCTGCCCCCTAATATTTGCATATTATAATTACAACATTATCAGGCTACGTAGGTGTCAATTAATAATGCTACTAATGTCTATGTAATTCAAACCCACAATCTATTGGTCTATATAAGTCAACACCATTTGTGACCCAGTCTGCGAAAATGGGTCTTATAACCTTTTCAATTACATGTACTTGGCAACCTGTAACTTGACTTGTCAATGTGGTATCACCCTGAAATTTAGTCCCCTTATACCCCTAACATATCACTATGACTTGGTGCTATATGAAGGGGATAGGTTGAAAACATGAGGAGTTATGATTAGTCAAACTTGACAATTTGGAAAGGCTATAAGACCCAGACCGGATCATATTTGTGAAAATACAGGATTATCACAAGTTATCAGTAAACCTCGCATAGTAGAATTTTTGGCAAAAGTCTAATAAAAAGGGCTTTTGAATTGTAATAGTGCATACAGCACTTGTAAACAATTATGTTTGTACTATACACGCAGTGAGGGATAAGTTGACTACGTAAGTATAATCTATAAATTAATGACGATAATAGTGGAATCAAATCACTGAATGTTACCTATCTAGATATGGGCTATCTTGGCTTCTTCCAAAACAGTATTTATTGCAATGGTTAAACAAACATAAACTACACATGTGGACACATGTACACACATACACACACATGTATGCATGCACGCACGCACACGCTATACAAAGCAGCATCCTGTTTTGAAACAGTGGTCACTTTCAATTTCAGAGTCATTATGTAGCTAAGGGTAATTTTATGTGAATGCATTCAAACCACAGGTATCTCAAAAATGATAACTACATATTCATCCACATCATAAACAAACAACCATGAACATAGTCCAGCAGTCTCACATGTAAAGCAATAATGTATCACATACCAGTAAACCGATTAAATCAGTCCCCACTATTATCAACACTTACAGATGGTTCAGTTTCTTCCACATCTTGTCCAGTAAAGCCTATCGGTGGTGGAGGTGATAATGGTAGATCAGGAGGTGTGTTACCATCACCACTGAGCTGCTGAGTAAGGGGTGGTCCTAATATAGAGTGCAGTGAAATAATGATACTTGTAAACATTGACCATACCTCTACTCAAGTGCTCAGTTGAAACATGTGATCCTCCAGCTGCATAAGAAATAAGAGAGATGATTTGGAAACATAACATGTATATATATTATATGATGGATGTATACCACAAGTCCAAAACATGCGTACAAGTTTTCCATAAGCATGGTAACATAAATAAATTGCATGTTAGTAGGGTGTGATAAATGGCAACGATGGTGACAGCTTAACTCCACAATACATAATATGTATGTAGTGTTGCAGTATGCAACATAGACTCACGTTTCTGTATGGCAGTGTTGATGTGGTTGATCCATGATATACAATCTGCTTCATCTCTGGCAGTGAACAAGTACGTACTCAGCTCCATTGAATAGCTAAAATGTGTACACAAGAATTAGAGAGTTGAAGTAAGAAAATATTGCAGTACGGTACACACAGTAAATGTTATCAAAAATCTATGCTAGTGACACTACACACATCATGTGGACCTCAATCTGAGGGTGTTCTTTTTCTTCACATAATCAGTGGCTAGTTCACATTGTCCTTGAGATAGACTGAGCTGCTGATAATTCCTGATGAGGACATTACAAAACACATACATATGTACAAAAATAATTGCATCTGGCTGAGCGAAAACTGGTTGGTTTTGCACATTCTGCAAGTTCCATTTTACTGCTTCTCTGCTATATATACAGAGTAACAAAGGAGTGGACAGCCAAAGTTTTATCCTATTGTGATGAATAATCTTGGAGTTACAGTACCAGACAGTTGGAACAGGAGTGAATTGATTTGTACAGCAACAATATGGCAAAAAAATTACATGCGCTTAATTAATCAAATATAAAAACAAGCTATGAAGATGGAACATGACTGAATCTGTTCACCATGAACTGGCAAATTCATCAAGTCATAGTATTTCCTCCATATGCACAAAGAAGGCCATTTCAGCATTGGAATGCGGACAGTGAATTTTATTTCTACCAAATTGTAAATAAGTACCATAATGTCTAGAGTACCTTTTGGCATACAAACACTAAACAAAGATTTTCTTATTTACCATGAACAGGCAAATCCAATGGAGTATAAGCTTTATTGATTCGATACTGCGTACCGAAGCGATTAACACATGAGTAAAATTTTTTAAGCGGCGCTTGTACATGTTTCAATACATTTCTACAGCAAAATAGATTTGCCAAATCAGCCAGTGTTTGCTTTAACTGGACACAATTAAGAACTTTACACACCTGTTGATAATCCTTCCTGTCTTTTGTAGAAATAAAGACAATACAGCATAGTACTGTCTCCATGATCATGATTTCATCACAGCCTGTATAACAGCATTAAAATAACTGTATGCTTTATAGGTATATAACTATTTTACACTCTTAGTATATAATACGTACCAAATAATGCTGATAACTTCATGATACAAATGAACTGATATGTTTTGTAAACAAACACGAAACTTAGAAGTTGATATGGCCACATTAAATTGTGTATATTGTATTACAAAGCACACCTTCCTTCCTCCTTCATCAAGGTCTACAAAATGCACTAAAAATGCATTACAGTAGTTTAGTGCTTGCGCAGATACAAATAGTGTCAAGGTATGTCAGTTTAGTAGTTGTATATAAGGCTTTGTCAGTAAATACATGCACTAGGGATGGCCATGCATTGCTATGTTGATAAAATATAGTAGCTTTGTGTGGCATGCTGATGTCAATATAACTCTGTGATCGCTTAGGAATTTAAGAGCAAATAGTCAACAACTGTTGCCGAACAGAGAGTAATCTTTCTGATAACTGGTTACTATGGTGATTACGTACCATACAGTTTGTGGTTAACTTGTAACAGTGCACACAATAGTGCTACAACAATTGTACACCAATTTGCAGGTGATTTGCAACAATGACAGCCAACTGATTTGTATGTGCTAGTGCAGTATTGTGTCCTTGTATGTATGCAATAGTGACCTTAATATGAGGGTGTTCTTTTGTCACATAATCTGTGGTTAACTCACACTACACTTGAGTGAGACTTTGGAGGTTCTGGTAATTCCGTATGGTAGAACACAGGATTAATATTATAATTATACAAGGTATAGATAACACTCGACCCCTCACTGTAGTAATAAAACAGAAATTGACCAATGTACCAAAAAGAGTGATGCTCCAAAATGTGGTCACAATCTTAATCATGGAAGTGTAGTTGCCTATCTCCTTAATATATGCATATATAATATTTTTAATGCTAAAAATTTGCCAAAGTTATCAAGCTAGTGGTATTACATGTTTTGCTATTATGTCCATGAAAACAATTCAAACCCACAATTAATTCTTCAATACTGGTCTATATAAGTCACAACAGATGTAAAAGATACAAGATTAGAATATCAAACTTATCAACTAAAAAGCCTGATTAAAGGCAATTTTTGGAAAAAAGTCTAATAATAGGCTTTTGAATTGTTAACAAAAAATTCAATTATACATGCGTACAACACCTGTAAATAATTATTTCATTACTACTGTACAGTATCTTATCTAAGGGCCAAGTTGATTATGTAAGTACAATTACATCCTACATTGCAATAGCTCGTGGTATCAGTTCACCTAACAAATTCAGTAACCAGAATTAACTGCAGTGGACAACTTTCCTGCTGTCTCAATAATCACATACATTTTAACTATTTTCTCAGCTATTATATGTAGCATAATGTTCCTCACCATATTGACTGTAATATCGATTCTTAGTTAATGAATAATAATGGAAACTGTACTTTCTCTGCATGCTGCTATCCACAATATTCACCCAGCACAATCACTGATGATGTAGTGTTCTGTATGCAGCCCATATGTGAATCTTACAGTCTCACTTGTAGCAATAAGCTATAGACTACATATTAGAACACAAGACTTATAGTACATGGTTAAAATGCACAATAGCAAAGTTATACGTAAGTATATACGTTCACAAAATATACGTGTGTAATGACTACGTTACAAATCACTGTCTGCCTCTTTGAAATAGTTTAAATCGTCCTTTCTTCTTCTCCTTTTCTTTACCAAAATGTGTCATGGAGTGATCACTGGTCAGTTCTGGAGGTTGACTGGATGGTAGTTCAGGTGGAGGGGGTTCTTTAGGTAGTGCTAGAGTAGCTGGTGGCTCATCAGACTAAACATCAGGATAATAAACATGTTACTAATAATATTATATTGTTGTCTACCTGATCTACTGACTCCTGGTGGTCTCCACTAACATTCATTGACTTCTAGAAAACAATTTCAAGAGAGTATTTATTGCAGCAATGACACAAGTACAAACCTACATATAAGGACACATGTACACACGTACACACAAGCACTGCACACATGCGCATGCATGACACTGCACACAAGCAACATCCTGTTTTGAAAGAGTGGTCACTTTCAATTTCAGGTACTATAGATGTGGTTATCTATTAACTAAGAGTAATTTTAAGTATCTCAAAAATGATAACTATTCACCCACAGCACAGACAAATGTGAAAACCTTACACAATCACACAAGCCTAAATTTACAGTATGAAGCATTGAATGCAATGGGTGTAATGCTTGCATACTATTGAAAAAATTCCGTAAATTTTTTGAACCCCTCTGTCTTAGTGAAGGAAGGGACTAACAATAAAAACCTGGATATCATGTTATTTGCCTGCTCAAGAGGAGTTGAAAAATCTGTTTTGTTGTAGTAGACCCAAGGACCCATGTTATGAGTGTTTGTTTACGTCACGTCGAAGCGATCGTATGTGATCAATTTTTCTTCATGAACTTCGCCTGTATGCAGTGAAGAAAGGCGAGTAAAGGACAAAATCACCCAGTAATTGATTCCTCTATTCATGGCGAACACGATGCTGAAAAGTCCAGCTCTGTACCTCAATCCATTGGTAAGTTACAACCATTTGTGTAAGCACTTGTAATTAATTTTCCCTACACTTGCTGTACAAATTTATTATTCTGTTGTCGCTACTTTGTAGGGCTGTACCTCCCAAAGTTATTGGCATATGAGGCTGAAACTTTGCCAGAGGGTACACTTGGCTAGGTAGATTATAAATATTTAATAAACAGGAATTAGAAAAAATGCACGATTGTGTTGGGTTTTCGTGGATCTGGTCACAAATAACCATGAACATAGTCCAGCAGCCTCATATGTGAAGCTAACATATGTATCACACAATCTATTGCACAGGTAACAACACTTACAGATGGTTCAGTTTCTACCACATCTTGTCCAGTAAAGCCTATCGGTGGTGGAGGTGATAATGGTAGATCAGGGGGTGTGTCTCCACCACCACTAAGCTTCTGAGTAAGGGGTGGTCCTAATAAAAAGTGAAGTGAAATATAATTACTTGTAACTAAGGACCATACCTCTACTAAAGTGGTCAGTTGGCATATGTGATCCTCCAGCTGTATAAGATATAAGAGACACAATACAATACTTTGCTGCTACAAGCTTGTCAATAAGCATGGTAATATATGATGAATAAAGTGATGGTGACAAACACAGTATATACAACAGATTTTCATGTCACTTGGAATACATAACTCCATCATATCTACATTATGATGTGTTGCGTGTACCATAGACTCACGTTTCTGTATGGCAGTGTTGATGTGGTTGATCCATGATATACAATCTGCTTCATCTCTGGCAGTGAACAAGTACTCAGCTCCATTGAAAAGCCTAAAATGTGTACACAAGAAACATCAACCAAAAAAGAATCGTCTTATCCACTACACATAGTACAATGACATGACTTTGCAAAAATGTCTACATGATAGTAACATGTGTTCACCTTAGCCGAAGGGTGTTCTTTTTCTTCACATAATCAGTGGCTAGCTCACATTGTCCTTGAGTTAGACTGAGTGATGGAGCTGCTGGTAATTCCTGATGACAAATTACATGATAATAGGTACACGAAATTTGTATATGAAAACTGTTATAGAAATGGAGAATAACTTGTACACACCTGTTGGTAATCTTTCCTGTCTTTGTAGAAATAAAGTTGTTGACCAGACAATACAGCATAGTACTGTCTCCATGATCTCATTGCAGCCTGTATGGTAAAACATAACACTTGTAGATTTTATTCTATTTTGTTATAATACAGTACGGCAGTAGTACTGTATAGTAGGGATTGTGGACATTCTTTCCCAAGAATATCACCCAAAAACCAGCCTAACTTCATGGTGATCATACCTTCATGGTGAACAACCCCATCTTCGTACCTATCTTCAATCTAAGTTACAAGTACACAAAAAAATTGGAAGTTTCAACTACTAGAGTAGGGACCATAGCACATCGATAAAAAATACTGAAACAAACTGGAGTAGTGCATGATAATAAATCACAATAAAATGATAAGAAGTGTTATATCCCTACTGTGCATTTCCATTATGGTATCTTGAGCACGGTAGGGATATGACACTTTTTATTGCTTTACTGTGATTTAATATTGTGCACTACTCCAACTTGTTTCAGTACTTTTTATCGGTGTGCTATGGTCCCTACTCTAGTTGAAAATTCCAAATTTTTCATGTACTTGTTCGTAAACATTTTTTGTGAATAATTATTATACAGTGTATATGACTGGTGAACCCATGCGTACCGCGTCTGAAATGGTGCTGTGCGCCCCAGCTATATCAATTATTGTCTGAAAAGTGAAGTATTTACTATGCTTCGTTTCAGCGATGTTCAACCAGTTAGACAGTATTTCAAATCAAGAACTGTTTGAAAAGCACCTCTGTAATCCATACATACTGAAATAAAGAAATGGTGCTGTGCGCCCAAGTTATATCAATTATCATCTGAAAAGTGAAATATCCATTACGCTTCGTTGTCGACTATGTTCAACCCGTTACTCAGCAGTACAAATCAAGAAATGTTCGAAAAGCATCTCTACAATCAAAGTACGTAGCCACTATGAAAAATACGGACAAGTTCCGTTACGGAGGGAAGCCATCACATTCCACCGCCAAATCAACACTTTTTGCTGTCAGCAAAGATGAATGGGACACAAAGGAGGACACTGGTAAGTCCATAGAGAATGCATTGTATGCACTGCGGTATGCCAAAAGGCACCTCTTGGGCTGAAGCGATGTCGAACAGTGAAAAAATCAAGCTCGTAGCAGTAGCCGTTATTGAGTTACGGTTGTCTGAAGGAATCAGTCAGTCAGTTATTAGAAAATTCCATTAAATAAACTTTTAAAACAATTCCGTAGCAAATTGTTGAAAGCATTTCGGGTCG
Source organism: Dysidea avara (assembly GCF_963678975.1). Taxonomy (NCBI): domain Eukaryota; kingdom Metazoa; phylum Porifera; class Demospongiae; order Dictyoceratida; family Dysideidae; genus Dysidea; species Dysidea avara. The sequence goes on from NC_089273.1 coordinate 12,825,557, forward strand.
ATCTGAAGCTTGTTTGGGCTTAGTTTTACCTAACCAATACTGTCTCATTGTTGTCTGCGCAAATTGAGGCTGGTTTATTTCATGAGCCATGCCTACTCCTTTGTGGTCCTTACTATACAGTACGATAACAGTACTATCGTACTGTATGATGATAAAGTTATCAAGCATCCGTAATTGCTGTCAAACAAAATATTGCTGTTCCAACTATCTAACTCTAAACCTTGAATACTATGTATTCATAATAGTCTGAAACTTTGGCAGTCCAATACTTTGTTACTATACATAACTTAACAGAGAAGCAATAAAATGGAATTTGTACAAACAACAGGATTTTGCTTAGCTGGTCACAAATACAAGCCGATAGCTTTTATGCTTGGTAACAAACTGTAAACTTTGCAGTTGACATAAATTGTGTATATATTACAAAACATACCTTCCTTCCTCCTTCATCAAGGTCATTCTTTCTCTGTAACATTCCTTCCTTATCACAATCACCACCAGGATACAGATCCATTGCATCCTACAATGAAAAATACCAGTAGTGTATAAAGCAGTGTATTTATATGGTGCTTTCCATACAGGCCATACAATGTCCACCTATGTAATTCTATCATTCTGTCTCTGTCTTGCACACACAGACATGCATCAGCACACGCAAATGTAAATAAAAAACAAAAAAAACTCAAATACTTTTGAATGCTGTAAATATGGTCACACCTGTCCATTGATAAGCAAGGCTACCTCACCAGGTACTTATTTAAACATCTGAGTAGACCGAATTAATGTGGGTAGACTTTCTTGCTCATAGTAATAACAACAATTGAGCAGTACTGAGGATTGAGCTTGGACATAGACACACTAACTTGTTTACCTCAACAAATTCAGGAGGTGATGAAGGGAAGGACAATATATCCATTGGTGGTGGAGGTATGAAGTCTGACTGTTGTGGACCATCAGTATCTGTGATATCTTCCTCTTCTGGTAGCTACAGAGAATGTGTATTGAGCTATTTGATGAAGACATTTTGCTCTTGTTTATTGTAGACATAAATTAAAGATGAAGGATTTTGAATGTGTTAGAAGTAATACACAAATGAAAGTATACAACTTCTGTGAAATATGACTGCTCTATTAGAGTATCTTGCAGAATGAAAAAGCTAGATCTCAATACATACATACATCTACATCTATACTAAATCCTATAAGTGGGCAGAATACAATATTCCCAGATCTTCAGGCAGTCATGACTTCCTTGTCTCTCATATTATCAAATATGAGTCCTCTGCAAGTTTCAAGGTAAGTGCAATCACTATTTTGTATCTAGTTCAGTTTACCAACATACATTACACAAGTTACCTCATTGCCTTGGACAGCAAACAACATTTCTGTCTCCGTCTAAAATACTGTATAACTTAATTTACCAACACAACGTTACTCACTAGTTCCATTACATCTTTCTCCATTTCTAGTTCATGGTGTTTATCTTCCTCTTGTCTAGCTATTTTTGCTTCAGCAGCTAACTGCTCCTGCTCCTGATATGGAAATATGTTGTATAATTTGTATGTTCTAACTAGCATTAACTCTACTGTACCTCTCTACGTTTTTGTTCCTCTAAAAGTTTTTGTTTCAGAATTTCAGCATCTTTCTGCATCTTTAATTTTTGTTCTTCAGCCTTCAAAACGTAAAGTAACACAAATAAATAAAGTACATCTATGTGTGCTATGTACATTTTCAACTTACCATTCTTTTGTTTTCTTTTCTGATCATTTCTTCTCTCAACTTTTTCTTTCTCTCCTCCTCTTGCAGTTGGTGTTGACGCTGTAATTCTAGTATTTTTTCTTGCTCTTCTAACTGTCTACGTTTTTCCTCTTCTTCTCTGGTCATCCGCTCTTCAGCCTCCAACTATGCAGGCATAAAAATTTATAAATTTGACATAATTATACTAAAGTTAGTTTTAAAAACTATGTATATGCATGAGCTTCACCTGTGTTTCTCTGTTAAGTTGTGTGAAGCGTTCCTCTTGTGCTAATAACAGTTTTTCAAAGTCTTCATGTTTCTTTAATAATTCTTCTACTGCATCCAGTGAATCCTGCAAATGCAAAGTACATATAAAAAATTCAGCACAGTGTAACACATAACATATACATTGAATTTTCAGGTGCATGTGTACTTTAACCCTTAAACCTGCAGCTGCTTTTAAAAAACACAAGCATTGTCCAGTAAACTGGAGACTTTTTGCGTCATGAGCATAAAACTAACTAAAAACTACAAACAATCTTTTAATCATCGTTAAATATGGTTCCATTCTTCGTTGCATCCTTCCAAGCATGCTGTACCTTGAAAATACAAAAGTATCATCTATTTGTCTCCCTTCTTCACACAACGACAGATAAAAGGTCATAACTTGGTCGTGCTTCATCTTGTCAATCTTCTCTTGACATCGTGTTGCTCATCATGACATAAATATCACATGATTTATTAAATGGCTGTAGAGCACATGCAGTGATGATACGTATGAAGGTGAAAGGAAGCGAAATTATTTAACCTTTTGTAGCGAGTTCCTCATTGTATGGTAATCGTTGGTAATCTGTAATTTTCTTAAACACTTTGTTCTTTGTGTTCAAAGTAAAACTATAAACTGGATATTATCTTATTTGCCTACTCAAGAGGAGTTCAAAGAAAGCACGATGGTGCAAGTCTTAACTCTTTACGTATATCGTTGCATTTACAACTATTTTAGTAAGTGCTTATAATTAATTTTATTTGCTGTACAAATCGATTTTTCTGTTTTTGCTAATTTGCAGGGGCGTATCTCCAAAATTTCTCAGCATACAAGGATGAAACTTCACCAAATAGTACATTTGGTTAAGTAGATTATAATTATTTAATAACAAAGAATTCAAAAAAATGTTTGATTATGCCAGGTTTTCACAAATCTCTCACTAGAATAACATAGAAAGACTACATGTGGTTTAATCAGTAACAACACAATAAAGTGATATTACCCCTAAGTCTTCAGTATTCAACAGTTGGTCTCTCATAGCTATCCATTGTTCTGCTTGTTCAGCTTCCCTCTTGAAATGCTGCATGTCCAGACAATGATTTATTTGCTTCTTGCGTTGCTTCAGTGTCTCATGTAGTTCAGCATGTCGACTACTCAACTCCGACATTTTAGTTGATATCTGTATTGATAGAATTATGCAATCAACCTTCACTATACAAGGTGTATATATAAACTAATATTAACTATTATGTATCAACTACTTCTTTTTCTAGAGTCCTTAATTGTAAAATGTGACCTAATTTTAGAAAACCGTCGATATACGCACATTTATTAAAATTCACTTTATTAGTTCTTTGTTATCTACGGGACAGAGGAATGGATTGGCTAAGTTTCAGCTTCATAAGATAAGCAGTGTGGGAAATACAGTAGTAGACGTCCGGATGAGCGAATAAATCAATATGTATAGAAGACATCAAGAAAATAATCTACAGGTGCATCATAACTTACTGATACAATGGCGTACAGAGTTGAATCGTTGTTCATTGTATTCGCCATGAATTGGTGAATCCACCAAGGTATAGGTTTTGCCAAAGATATTCTTCTGTGATCCGGAAGGAAGGCAAATTCATTGAAGAAAAATTGTTCTAAATTCTTTTGCAACCGCAACGTAAATAAATGTCCGCAACTCAGAAACCCACCTGTGTATAAAGATGAAACAAGGCTTTGTGAACTCCCTATGAATAGGGGAACACGTTGATGTCCAGGATATATCCACTGGAGTATCAATTCACCGACAAGCAAGGCAATAAAAACTTGCATAATTTTTTTCTGAAGCTTGCGTTTCTTACCCATTGTTTTTGAATTTGTTTTATTACAAAAGTACTATTGTGTGTAGATCGACGGTTTTCTAAAATTAGGTCACAAATGAATTAACAGTTTAATTATTTGATAAAAATAATATAGAAATTTTACACTTGATTAGGTATCATAGAAATAAAATGCAATGAAACAAGGGAGGTCATCTACACCTCCAACTATACTAAATAATAGTTAGACATCAAAACACAGGGTTCTATGGAATTTAGAAACCCAATAGGCCCTGGATTGTGGTGCATGAGCGAAGTGTGAGTGCTGCTACAGGGCCTGAGGGTTTCTAAATTCTGTAGAATCCTGTGTTTCGATGTCTAACTAAGTTAGACCACAGTTTGTTGTTGTACCTTCGCTGCTGCTTGTAACATGAGAAATGTAGCGTTCATGAGTAGAACAAGCCCCTGTCAACTTGTAACGGTGCTTGTTATCCAGTTAAACAACCATGCATTGCCAATGTTACAGGCACGTAATTGCCATGTTTTGTATCACCCTAAAGACAGGGATCTATTGAGATATGAACAAGGATTTAGATACCTGTAAGTAGCCAATGAATTTCCAGTATTTCACCTTGCTGTGGTCTAATGTACATTTACACCCTACTTTTATACAGCATCCCAATAATTCATATCTATAGTAAAACAGCCAAGCCGCAAAAAAAGGGTGCAGACCTCAAGAAGAAACCAGAGTGAAAAAAGTACACAGTGAAATCAAAGGAGACGGCTTTGCTGTGGCATTTTTGTGAACTGCATATTTTTTTTACAGCTTGGCTGTTTTGGTACAGATCTGATATATTGCTACAGAATGTTGTGATAGATATTGGGTACTGTTTGACCAACTGAGACCATTCAAAATAGGCGAAAAAATTATTCTGAGCATCCGATGTTTTACTTAAACACTAATATAAGATTTACAAATAAACAACTAAACTGCAAAACACTAAATACACTACATACTTCTTGCTTAGCAAAGTGTCCTTGTTTAATCAATGTGTCACTGGTGGACTTGATGTTAACAAACCGATCTTCCCTGGCATCAACCTCTGCCTTAAGATCAGCATGTCTGGCTAGCTGGGACTCTGCTGCAGCAACATCTTTAGCTGTTTCATCACTAACTATCTGAGCACGCATGTCACTAATCCATGAACTGTGGGTAGAAATCAGGATAAATATAACTACTAAATACTGTAAGAAACTTGAATGTAGTATAAACACAGTATTTTCAACTTGCCTTAAGTCCCTGAATTCGTTCAAGAACAGTTGTAGTTGCTCTGCTTGTGTCAGTTTCCTCTTACGAGACTCAGTACGAGACATCAACCCATTCCACACATCATTGATATCTCTCTCTATAGCAATAACCAGTTCTGCTGACTCAGGGTATAACCCACTAAGTCTTGAAGCTTCTTGTGATAACACCTCAACCGACTTTCCCAGTGCCTTGAGATCTCTCTATGAGGAGTGGTAAAGACACAATACTGTATATCACACACACACAAAGGTTCAATAAAATTAAACAACTGTTACGGGCAGGTACACCAATACAGATCAACACCATACTGTGCATAGACCATTGCAATAAACTAATCACTCCAATGTAATGCAGTTATATCTATGACCATCCTGTTGTTTTGAAAAATTTCACTTATACTCCTACTGTAGGCTAACAATGGTATGGCTCCTGATCTAAAATATTAACAATTTCATTCAGTTCGCTTTGATTCCCTGTCTTCCGGTTGTAGGCCAATTACATACCGTAGAGTCGGGTTGTTAAGCGCATATATCTGTTAAGCGCATATTATTTGTTAAGTGCATATTATTTGTTAAGCGCATACACATTTCTTGTAATTAACCATGGATGATAAGCACACATGGCAAAATGTGACGATAGAGCTACACACAACAAGAAACGGCAAGAAAAGCTGAAAGTACTGAAAAATTAATGTCTCCTCAAGCGCTTGCGTCTCCCTTGAGGTCTCTCTTCGCTATATATACAGCAAATCAGTTATCTGGATAGTGATAATTTCGTTCATCACGAAGGAATTCACCCTAAAATGGAGTCAAATATCCTTACATACTGACGTGGTGACCGGTACAAACTATTAACTACTCTATTACAACGTAGTGATTGTTACACTCACCATAATTATTTATTAGGCATATGCGCCTAACAGATAGTATGATTTTTACAAAAACTTTTCTCCAAAAATTATAAGTGCATGTGCTTAACAACCCGACTTTACGGTATGACATACCTAGTATCTACAATCCACACTCTGTTAAAATTCTATATTATGTCACAATGCATTGCATTGCTTCCTGGTATACATTATAGAGATCAGAAATTCTGACAAGGCAAGCACACACACACATTCATACCTCAAATCCTTTGTGATTACGTTGTAATGCTTGTATACCAGCCAGGTCTTTACCATAATCATCAGATGATAAAGATACTTCTTTCTCCTTTAAAGAAAACAGTAGGAACATAACAACATAATAAAGTGACTGCTATGTTAGAGTGATATTACATCAAAACACATACCATTATTCTTCCTTTAGCCTCAAAGGCATCTCTGTTAAACTCGTGTATTTCCTTAGCAGCAGCCAATATCTTATCTCTTGTAAAAGTTTTACTTTCCAAGATCTCCCACAACTTGTTGGTCAGTCTGAGCTGCTTATTGATAGCTGTGGATGATGAATGATCAGCAGCTAACAGTTGTTGACCCATCTCATTTAACATGGACACTCTCTCCTTTGATCTGTTCAGGTCCGTCTTGAACTCCTCAAACTTCTTTTGTAACAACTACAATAAAATTACATGTATATTTAGTATTATCCAACATACAAACATACTTCCACATGCTCTAAATCTTTTCCAGTATCTTCAGATGAAGCAACAGTTTCTTTCTCCCTAATCCATGCTTCAAGTTCAGATGCCTCCCTGTTTTAATTATAACATACAAAGGAATAAAACACCCACACACATAATACAAAACATAACAGTTTTTTTTTTCATTAGTACACGTCCATACACATAGCTAGCTAGTCACACACGCACGCACACGCACACGCACACACACACACACACACACACACACACCTGTTAAATTCATGTAGTTGCTTAGACTCGTTTAGTCGGTGTCTCCTTGATGCAGCTAGTTGTGTCAGCTCCTTGTAATGTTGTTCCACAGTTGACATCTTCTCAGTGATCACTGTACTATCATGATGTTGTTTGGATAACAACCTCTGACTCTCCTTCTCAAACTTATCAATTCTACTCTGATAACCTGCAGGAGGTGCATTAGTTTATTTACACATACATACGTACGTACATACATTAGGATGTACACCTGTATAATAAATATGCGCTGTATCTACACATACTCAAATGCACATAACGCACAAATACATACACACAGGAACATGCCGTATATGTCCTTATTTATCCGTATTAAAGCCATGCTCAAATGCAAGTCAGGTCCTATAATGAAGGTTAGTGGGCACTACCTTAATACAAAGGGTGGTACAAGATTACAATAGCTTAAATTGTAGAATAAGGCTTACTACAAGTAATAAAACCCATGACTTGTCAATAGTACGTATGTCAACAGCAGCTAATAAGGTGCAACAAGATTTTTCAGCTGGATTATGAGTGGACTAACACTGGACAATACATACATGTGTGCATACTAGACATGTGTCATTCCATACAAAACCTTTAGCTAGGTCATACCTATCCAGAAACACTTGGACATCCATGCAATACTCAGGTATTAGGAATAAAAGCAAATCCTCCTAATGTGGGACTGGTACTGCACAGGAGGGTGTAACATGTCTCATGAAAAAAAATGTCACACCAAAAGTTCCATCTGAACCTAACCCATATCCATTATTGACACAGCTCAGTAGACTGATGCAATTATGTGGTACAATTTCTTGCTCAATGAAAAACAACAACTAGGTGTTAGTGAGTATCAAACCTGGAACTGGCATGATTGCATATGCAAGCACACACGCACGCACGCAGACACGTACGCATGCACCCACACACACACGCACACGCACACACACACATGCACGCACACACACACAAACCTATGATGTCTTTCTCAATCACTTCATGTTTCTTGATAAGTGTCTCAGCAGTGTCCTCGTCTTTACCATAATCCTCACTGGACACTAATGGCTTCTTATCATGCATCCATGACTCTGCCTCTGACACTGAAGCATAGAACTGTAATGTACAGCAAAACAAATAATTGAAAGTCAAATAAAGTGGTTACCAAAGACTAGTCCATTTTACGTCACGTGCATGGGAATATGCTGTAGTAATGTTATGGTTGAAAAATAGACATGTACCATATTCTCAAATGAGAAATGATTCTATGTTGCTATAACAACATAACTTGTGGTTACCTGATGAGCTTGTAGACTGTCATTCAGTTTTTCATTTCTTTCACTCGACACTGCTTTAAGTTGTTCCCATTTGTGTTGTAGAGCTCTCTTCTTTAGTACGGCCTCTTCTGATCCAAAGTGACTACTACTGATCAGCTCCTGAGCTCTAGCACACACTAGCTCAAACTGTGACTCGTGATTTAACAACTCTGACTCCAGTAACTGTGGAGAACATATCGAAATAGTAAGACATCGAAAGTTAGCATCTAAAATTGTAATAGTGACTTTAGAGTATGATGCTGTGACTGAGTAACCATCATTTTTTACTTCTACCATGACAGAATCCTCATGTAGTTTCCAGTAATATTATTGTAAACACATACCAGGGTAATTTAATGGGCCTCCATAGCAAGCACTGTAGTCTAATACAGTATATATACAAAGGCTGTGTGGCACACTTTTGCATCTTAACTAGAGCTGCCTTAAATAGTCAGTTTTCTTAAATAGCCACTAAAGAGTGGTAGAGTGGTGCTGCACTACTTCAAAATTATTTTGATGTGATAAAAGGAATGTATGTAATTAACAATATGACTTTGATGTTGGTAGTAAATTGACACCTTTACTGCTCTACTTTATTTTTCTGGTGTAAAACTATGACTACCAAGTCAAACACTGCTACAACCTATGTACATAGCTATCAAGCATGAACTAAACCATGTTCATATGTAAACAATTTCAGAACACAATTTGCAAACCTTTATCCAGACTAAAGTTGTTTGGCTTACCTGATGCTTATGAAGGAGGTTTTGCACCTCAGTCAGGTTATTACCCAGTTCTTCAGATGCTGCAAGTGGTTCCCTATCTTTTATCCATGATAGCTCATCCTCCACATTATGATAAAACTTGTGTAGCCTCAATGACTCATTCAGTTGTTCCTTCCTATATGACGCTGGCTCCTCTAGTTCACAATACCTGGAATGGATAGGACAACAACGTTAAAGTGACAACCATTATACAACATGGGAAATAAGTGGTACACAGATGAATGTATACTTACGTATGTACAGTATGTGTATGTTTAGTTCATGTAGATACTCTAATAATAGAACATTCAGCAAATTAATTTTTTACTCTATTGCAACAGTGCCTACATGTAAGTATCCTGCTAACAAAAATATAGCTTTCCTGTCTAATAGAACAGCATTTATATTGGTCAAAAATGTTTCCTCCAAATATTATACAAATTTTAATCGTGAAATCGGAAAAAAACAACTTTGGAATAATAATTTGAGAGCATAATGTGAACTTTTGGAGAAATTCCTGGAGACCTACTCATATACATATTATACAGTGTTAAGACGAGACTTACTGGGCAACAAGGTCTTGTCCTTGATCTTCAATCTGCTCAATCTGAAAATGGTTTGCTTTCTTGAAGTTCCTAACTTGATCCATAATCTCATCAGTTCTGACCCTATTGGCTGCTATCTCACTCTCCAACAACTATTAATAAACAATGTTCAGGTTTACATTTAATTTCTACCAGATAATCACTATGATACACTTGAAATCATGAATCATATTGCCTTGAATTAGTTTATTTCTTTCAAGCAACTTTTCACCTCAGTGGTGAGATCTACGGTATGACAATACAAGGCTGGCATTTATACTGTACACATAATTCTTTTGTAATCAACACCAATCTCTGTGTTGTATTCTCTTTTTGATGTTTTCCTAAGCCTACGTACTTGATTACTTACCAAATTCAAGTTTAGAAAATAAAACATTTTGTTTCAATGCTAAACCACTGCAAATTATGGCTGCATTGGGAGTTCAATTAAGACCTGGCATTTATATTTGTTTGGCAACTATAGCGAAGCAGCTGTAATTCAAGGTAATACTGTTATGGTGTAATAAAGTTTCTTGTAGTGAGCTGTAGGTACGCAGCAACTTACAGCATGCTTCTTTATTAAGTTATTGACACTGGTTAAATCCTTGCCCAAATCTTCTGAAGACAGTTGCACTTCAACTTCTCTTATCCATTGTTCAATGTCCTCTACTGCTCTGATGAACTGCTCCTGCTGTCTGACCTCAACCAGTTTCTGTCCTTTATCTTTAGTCCTGTAACATGGAGCACACAGCACTCACTGAAATCACAAGGAAGTATGCAGTGTACAAGAAATCAAGCCATTAACCTTTCCAACAACTACTACAAGCTAATGGATCAAAGGCTGTCTATGAAGCAAAATGACGGAACATACGAGTACGTGTAGCCATGAAGAAAAACGTATTGAGTAAACTTAAAATGGATTGTAATCTTTACACATTGGTGACCGGGCCTGCAAAAACAGGGCATGTGGACACATAAAATTTATCTACGTTTTCTAACTTTTTACAGCATTATGCTGTAGCTATGCAATTTTCAGTCGTTATTAAACATAATGATACAAGTTACAGAATGTAAATAGTTTATTCCAATACTGAGATATGATTAGTTTTGTGGCGGGGTGTAGTTTGTGCCACATGCCCTGCATTCTATAGGTAATCACCTACGTACATATTAAATTAGGTATGGTATCCGCAATAGACCAAACGTAAAAATGAAACTATACTGATGAACACACATACACAATTACTTTGCCATTAATCGTTGCCAATTTGCTGCCAGAGATGCCATTTTAGACTCAATCTCAGCGATAGCATAATGTGCTTCATCTATCAATGCTAATCCAGCCTGAGTGTGATCGAAGTTTATATTACACGATCAAAACTATTCATATTCATATACAGGTACATACCTTTTCTACACTATCCACCCTACCAGTATTAGCAGTCAATTCAGCCTCAAACGCTTGATGTTTCTGTAGTTTACCCTGTAGGTTAGTTGGGTCTCTGTAGGACTCATCTAATGCCACTGTCATCTTCTCTGCTATCCATGTCTCTGCCTGGAAACAGCACACAGTGATACAGTGTATATATGTACATTATTTCATTGACTTTTCATTCATTTCATAGAACATATATACATGCAACACAAAAATCTATCTGTTTACTAACTTCATGGACATCTCTTAAAAACTGTTGCAATTTTCTAGAGTCTTGCAATTTCTTCCTTCTTGCAGCTAACAGTGTCTTTAAATTCATATGCCTATAAATAGAATAATCAACGTATGAGCGCACACAATACATTATGTCTGCAGGTGATGCGGTGACACAGTGTATGTAGCACATTAGTACGTTATGTCACAACCTTTCAATGACAGTGTCTTTTCGTTTGGTGATCTTCTTTACATCATAATGATCAGCCAATACTAGTTTAGTAGCTGACTCCTCTAGTGCACTAATTTTTTCCTCTTGAGCATCCAGTGACTTCTCAAAGTCGCCATGTTTCCTGATCAGTGCCTCAACACTGTCCAGATTGTTCTGTGTGGTGGATTATGTTAAAACACATATGTATGTAGAGAAACACAAATATGTCTGAGTTAAATGTCTGAGTATGCACAAGGTATGTAGTTCACTGTCAAACAAGTACGTACGTAAAGTTTTAGAATTGGGAGCTTGCACGTCTACGTATGTATGCGTATACAAGAGCATCACTCTTTGCTTTCAAAAGAGCATACGTAGTAACAGCAGTAGACAATGGAAGACTATGCCATACTACAGAGATGGGGTAACGTGTTACGTAATATAACGCGTTACGTAATATATATTACAATTTACGAGTTGAAGTAATATAACGCGTTACTTTGCGAAATGCAGTAATATAACTTAAGTTACTTTTGGAAACTATTAACTCGTTACTAGTAACGAACAAAGTAATAATATTACGTAACGAGCAGCGAGATGTAACGAGTAATCTATATATATAAAGCTGAAAAGCTGTCTGTCTGTCTGACGGTCACGCTGCTTACTCACCAGACTTGGCGCGAATCGACATAATCTGTACTGATAATGAAGCGCTCATCATCCGCCTACTCTAAGATTGTTATCACGAGTTCACACGTGCTTCCGTTCGGTCTCTACAGCGCGTAGAAGGCCAAGGTGTAGAGAAAACTTGAGCAACATTCCTTTGAAAACCACAGCACATGCTGTTCAAGTGGTAGAACGCCTGACTAGCGTGTAAGAGGTAGTGGGTTCAAATCCACGTGTTGACAGATTTTTTTCTTTCTACTCAGTACCTTTTTGTGAACACCTTTTTAAAACACGACTTTTAGCTCATCATATCTTGGCATGCCAAGTACGTATCGAGGCGGGACTTTAGCGAAATTAAACGCCCATCATCTGGCAACTCGAGTGTTGTTGTAGCAAATCAATACGTGCTTTTGTTCGCTCTTTATAGGGCGATGAAGGCACTGGTGTAGGGAAGGATCACTGAAAAGTTGAGCTACATTCCTGTCAAAACCACTGATAAACAACTGTGGCGATTTGTGCACCTCCCTTAACCCCAAGTTATTATAACCAGCCAGGGTTCAATCCCCGCCTAGGTCATAACTTTTTTTTTCACTTTTGGGACCTTTTTGATGCACCTTTTTGCTGTATCTGTTCCATGCAAGTCTTCATCTACAAACTCTTATGCAGGCCCGTAGCCAGGGGGGGTTCGGGGGGTTCGGAAGAACCGCCCTCTTGGGAAAAAGGTCCACAATTTCAGTAAAAAGGTCCACAATTTTAGCAAAAAGGTCCACAATTTTAGTATACAAGTCCAAATTTTCAGTAGCAAAAGTCCATTAGCTCCAGTTTAATAAACACCACTGATAAGAAGCTAAATTAAGTGCTCCCAGTAGCTGGCTCATTCAGTACTTGTAATGCAATGCAAGATCGAGATACTCTAATAGAGCAGTCAACCACCCTAATAGAACAATCACTCTAATAAAACAATCACTCTAATAGAACAGTCACAATTACGTTTTCTTATAAAATCTGTATGTAATTACTTAATTTATTTACAAAACCATGTTTGTTGTCTAAACTAGAACTTTCATAATATAAAAAGTTTGGTGGGCATGCTCCTCCCATGCAGAGCCCATAAATAGCATCCATGCTTCAAAGCGCTCAGTCTTTCCCATTCTTATTCACTGTGACATTCCAATATATTATAGACACAGATGGTATAATCACAGATGGTATAATTACAGTAGTAGTAGAGATATTTCCCAGATGTCATCCAAATAGCTGGTCTTGAGCCTACCTAAAAATTGTTATTTTTATTGACTGAAATGCCACTAAATTCAACCTTTTAGTGTATATTTTCAAGAAATTTCCTGGGGGGGCATGCCCCCAGACCCCCCTAGATTGGGTGTGCTTCGCACACCCAGTCTCAGTACCTTTATTAATCATCATGTAAGTAAAGGTCCACTTTTGGTCAAAAAGAACCCCCCTTTCAAAATCCCTGGCTACGGGCCTGTTATGCCCAGTTTTTCAGCACTGGCGCTGAATTACCTCACATAATAGGGACTCTTATAGCACTTTTGGGACAGGGCAGACAAATTGCCAACATATTTGTCCATCTGTGTGTTGGTCCAGTGTGTTGTATTAGAGTAGGTAAAAGCTTCTTTCACCAGTATCCAGAATATCTACATCTTTGTTTTAAGCACATAGGTGTGCACTGACATGAAAAACTGTTTGTTCAGACTTACCTGAATACTGCTGTAGTAATAGGTAGCTTGCATGATTGAACAAATACTACTGTGCATCTGAAAAATGATAATACTGGAACCATGCAGATCCATAGTTTACACCGAGGAACTGCATCTGACCTGGCACAACTGTTTCACTATCCTGCTTACATGCTTTCACTAAAGATTCATACATTACCTTATTGGTCAATTACACTGCAGGTGTTTCAAAACTGGGTTTTTGTATGGCAAGAGGTATATGTGTCACTGCAACATCAGAACTGAAAGTGCATAGGACAAGTTCTGAACTTTTGCTTGCCATGCAGTAACTATAACTGCAAATTGTGTTGACTTTAAATTATGCTCAAGTTCATTTCTCTTTGTGACAGCCGGTAAGGTAAACATCAAAATGTAGAAACTGAAACTGTACCATGTGTACACAACCTGTATGTAATGTAGGGTATACTGTATACAATTGCCTTAGCTCGCATGCAGTTTAACTAATTAGCTAGCCTTGCATGCATGTTTCACTATAAATTATTATGTACTGCATAAGGATCACGTACTTTAAAGCACTATCGACATGCATGCTACACAGCAAATATAGGACACTAATATTTATGCTTGGTTCCCAATATATTAATTATTGTTGCATTAGTTCTCATGTAAAGCAGCAAAGATTTCGTTTGTTCTATACAGCACGTTGAAGTCACTGGTAGGGAAGATGCACTGAATAATTAAACTACATTCCTGTCAAAACCACAAACAATAAACTTTAGTGTTTTGCATCATTAATGACATAAGAAAACCTCATGCTCTTTAAAAAATGTGACATCACCATGTACCCTACATAGCTACATTAGCAGTGCTGGTGTTTAATGCTTAGTCCCTCTTCGTGGCATTAAAATGTTTAATGTGGAGATGGTCCTGCACATAGGCAGGTACCAATGCTAGTACTATATAACAATGAGCCAGTAATGCATTATAAATGGCTTTTATACTGCTATTTACTATCCATTAAACTACTCAGTAATCCATTACCTCAATCCATTAACCTTTCACCTATCAAAAGACACAACCCAGTCCATTAGACTGATGCGTACCACATGACTACATTACCTCAATCCATTAACCTTTCACCTATTAAAAGACACAGCCTGGTCCATTAGACTGATGCGTACCACATGACTACATACGTAGACTATTGCTATTAATGCCCACTGTCTGTGTGAAAACATGTGGTTTGCATGCATAGTGTTAATTAAATTCATAATATTAAAGCAACTTAGACCAAATTCATAACATTGTGAAGTTACTAGCATTCAGTAACTTTAATATTTACAGCTAATAATGTTAAGTTACATTTCACAAGTAACTTAATATGTAATATTATTAAGTTACATTTCATTTTAAGTAATATGTAACTGTAATATATTTCATTGTGTAGAAAGCATTATGTAATATGTAATATATTACTTTGAAAAGGTAACTTCCCCATCTCTGCATACGTAGATACTAAAACTATACAATTAACACTGTACGCTCATACCCCAAGATCTTCATTCATAAGGAATGCCTCTTGTGCTCCAATCCACACCTCACACTGTTCCGCATCTCTCAAAAACAGCTGTAAGAGAATAGAAATACCTGCTTAATCCATATCACAAGTCCGCAATAGAATAGCCTCTCTGTTATTAACTCTTGTCCATATAATAGATTAAGTATTATAAACAGAATGGACACACTTACTTACATACAGTTCTACCATAGTTACAAGCCACTGTTATGTTAATAGTACAACACATACTCACCTGTAGTTGATAACACTGGTTGAAGATGTTATGACGTTCTTCCCACAATTCTATTAGTTTTTGATGTTCTAGTGATAAGCTGTCTAGTTTAGACTTGATCTCCTCCTCAGCATAATGACTATTAGTTATCAGTGACTGTGTGGTGAATGTGGTGATAATAATGGTGTCTCTTAGTATAGAAATGTAGGCCAAAATTCTATATTATTATATTCCGACAGATTAATATCACATAATATTATGTATCTTTCAATATACGTAATCCTATGCAACGTAATTATATCCATACCTCTCCAAACTCTTTTATTGCAGTGAATTTTCCATTCCATGCTTGAATTTCATCCTACAAAATCCAAGAAGAGACTTTTATGTAACTGCTCTGAACAAATTGAGGCTTGGCCTGTGTGTGTGTGTGTGTGTGTGTGTGTGTGTGTGTGTGTGTGTGTGTGTGTGTGTGTGTGTGTGTGTGTGTGTGTGTGTGTGTGTGTGTGTGTGTGTGTGTGTGTGTGTGTGTGTGTGTGTGTGTGTGTGTGTGTGTGTGTGTGTGTGTGTGTGTGTGTGTGTGTGTGTGTGTGTGTGTGTGTGTGTGTGTGTGTGTGTGTGTGTGTGTGTGTGTGTGTGTGTGTGTGTGTGTGTGTGTGTGTGTGTGTGTGTGTCATAATGCTTATATTTGAGGCTTCAATGAAGTCCGGCTTATACTATGTACATTTGTTCCCAAGATGGAAAATTAACATGTTCCATCATAAACCAATACACTGGGTGTGAAGTTGTGAAGTGTAACTGCAGTTCTCCATAAGTAAGTACACAACTGATAAAACCCTTTAGGATCGTACTATGTACATGCAGTGATGTTTATTATTATAAGCAGATGTTATTCTTTATTAGAGGGCTTTGTTATTCAACCAGTCAACCACTGTATTGCATCAGCCAACTGTACCTGAATGATGTAATACAAACAAGTTATGATATCATCATTCTAACAGTCAGCACCTGTTTATACCACATTTAATGAAATCAAGGACAGTAACAGACACAACATCTATTGTGTCTCACCATGAGATAACCACATAGCCAGCCTTAACACAAATCAACAGCTATACACTAGTAGGAGGACAAACACCAGTTGGTAGATAAAAAGGGAAATGTTTAGCCTTACTTACGCTTGACTGAAGGCATCAGGGCAGTTATTTAGAAAATGGATAAGTAGACAGGTTCACGAGATGAATTTTGGCTGGGTCACTCTTAAAAGCTAGCACTGGGTTTGATACTGCCAAGTCATCATGAAGAAATGCCCAAACCTTGACTATACAGTACTACGTACCATGTTTTGTGATATTGGAGGAATTAGGAGCAGATTATAGATGTACATACAATACAATACATCTTCAAGGACCCATATTACATAGAGTTCACAACCCACCTTCCTCTCATTATGTTCCTCAATCATCTGGTCAGCTCCATCAACATCCTTAGCTAGTTCTACAGTACTGATACTGTTTGACATGCTGTCCATCCATAGCAGCTGGGAAATGATTACAAGTAAACAAAAACTTTCATAGGAAATGGATATAAGATTGTAATATTTACTAGAGCAAAATAATGGGAACAGCCAAAGGCTATCATTTTTCTGAGATCACATATTCGTTGATTATAACCAAGTCATAAGCATCATGTACGCATGCACATACAGCGTAGCTATATATTATTTTAAGTATGAACACTTCTACTAAAACAATACACACACATATACCAGATCACGATGGTCGCTAAGAAATCGTTGGAATTGTCGAGAATCCTCTAGTTTTTGTTTCCTCTGGTCTGCCTTCTCCATCAATTGTTCCCAGTGGTCAATGATCTCATTCTGTTTATCAGCTATTAGTGAGGCACTGGCTGGTTGTTCCTCTATCAAACTATCTGCCTCCATCGATAACAGCTGTAGTGTGATTAACAAGGTGAATACATTCACACAAATAATAATATTACGTACCTCAAGTTTCTTTTCAAGCGCTGTCAAGTCATGTTCTAATTCTTTGTGTTTTCTCTGTAGAGCCTCAACACCAGCTAAATCTTTACCATAATCATCAGACTGCAAAGCCTTCTCCTGTTAAAAGAGATATTAAACTCATAAACTAAAACACATCTCCATACACACCTTATCATTCATCCTGTCACTAGTTTCATCTACATCCCTCACAAACTGGTGAACATGTTCAGCTCCTTCTAGTAGAACCTTCCTCTCCTCTGTGACTGTCAGTAACCCCTCCCATCTGGTGAGTGAACATACCAATAAAGTAATGGTGCATATAAGGACACCATAGTATGCAGTGAAGTTTACAGAGCACACATAAGTGTATCTACCACGAATATTATACATAGGAGAACAAAAAGATTCTACCACCCAGTGGCGTGTTACAATGTGTTACATGTACCCAACAACGTGTGTGTGGAGTATATGCATGCGTGCAATCACATGTAAATACATACCTTTGGTTCAGTTTAGACAAGGATTGTTGTATGTTAGTAGATCCAGAGTGATCCTGACTGATCAATTTCTGAGCTAACATGTTTACCCCATCTAGTTTAATCTTGTCCACTGATAATTCCTGTAACGTATTGTAACCACATTTCAACTACACCTAATAATATTGTATTTGAATATTTCAATACATCGGTGCTAGTACTGATATTAATATAAAACTAAATGAATAAATTTTAAAATAGTGGACAGAATCCTTTACAAACTTCCATAAAAGTGAACAATGTAGACAGAATGCTGTATTTAATTTCATAGTGACAAAACATCTCAGATATTAATTGCGTATAAGAACATTACACACATTGTTGAGAGTGTACCTTTTCAAAATCACTGAACCTCCTCATCAAGGTTTTACAATGTTCCAGATCACGACCAGTTTCCTTAGAACTAGCAACTGCTTCCTGTGCGTATGATAACAATACAGTATACGAATATATGTAGATCATGTTTAACTGTGCTGGTCTTGTACAAAGATGTAAATCTCCATTGGTTAGTGTTCTGTACACATACATGCTTAACCAATACGTTCTCAACTATCAGTCTAAAGCCATCATCTATTACCATAAAGCTTATTTAAGAGTCCCTGTACAAATACTCTAATAGTACATACATAAACACCAAATTGAGCATTGAGTTTCACTATGGACAGACTAAAAGGCCCTTGGCCTATTATCAAGTTACCTGTAATGATTGTACATTGTCCATAATTTAATACTAATTTCAATGTGATACAGTAGGACCTCAATTATCTGAACAGTGGTGACTGTTCTATTAGAGTATTTTGTCACCAGCTGTATGTTCTATTAGAGTAGTTGAACACAACTCTGCATATAAATGAATGGGCTTCATTTATCCAAACTGATTCACTCACTCGAACACTATTATGATTGTACTGGCACACAGTTGTTGGGATAATGGAGGCCCCACTGTACACAGTGCTCAAATTTCAATAGACTATGTAGTTTCTTTCATCTTTGAATTTTATGATCACCAGGATGTAACTGTACAGTTATATATGTACATTATACAATAGGGCAGTTTTTGAGCAAAAAGGTCATGCTTGAAATCAAGAGTACAAAATTTTAAACCTACACTCATTAACGAAACCTTGAAAAATTCTATACAGTACACCACATACAACACACCCTGTCGGTGATCATGGCATGTACAGTGTCCACTTGTCTGTTGAAGCTCATCAAGGACAATGCCTCAGCCAGTCCTCTACCCTTAGCCTTAGTGGCCTCAGTGAGTTGGTCCCATAATGTGAACAATGACTCCACTCTGGCCTCTATGTCATCTTGAGCGTAGTGGCCATTTTCAATTAGCTCCTCTCCATTCTGTGGATGTAACAACAATTTAACTGCAGTGGCTACGTATCTTAAAAAGTTTACAACAACCTTGTATGCATTTGTTGTGGGTGTGCATGCGTACCTACAGTGTATGTGAGCACACTTGTGCGTGAGCACACTTGTGCGTGAGCACAAACATGTACACTGTGCGTGTGTAGTTTAAGTGTATGAAAACAGTGTGTGTAGTATAAGTTTATGAAAACACAAATACCATTAGCTTTACAGTCATATTATGATCCACTTACTTTGGCAATTGTTTGTATTCTCTCTTCATTGGCAATAATCTCAGCATCAAAGGCTTGATGTTTCTGTAGCTTTGCCTTCAAATTGGTTGGGTCCTTGTAGCTCTCATCAGTAGCTACTGTGACCTTCTCTGCTATCCACGCCTCAGCCTGGGTGATGGATAAAAAATACAACAAATACTAGCTAAAAACAAACCACAGCACAGTACAACTAAAACATAGCAAAACTACACATTATACAGTAGTACAATACATACAGTGCATGCATGTGAAACTACATAAGGAAATCGTAAAGCTCAACCAAGTGATCTAAGCTCACATGGTGTCACAGGAGCTGTATACACATGGACACTCAAAATACGTACATCAACAATGTCTTGAATAAACTGCATCAACAAACGACAATCCTCTAATCTCTTTCTTCTACTAACAGAACCTGATTTCACTCTTCTTCGCCTGTAACAATACATCTCATTGAATTTGCAAGCATTAATGTAAGTGATAAGTGCATGACTGTACGTATGGATAGACAAATGTAAGAACGGGTGTGTGCATTCCATTTCAAAAATCATACATTACATACAGCTGTACCTGTTAATGACAGCTTGTTGTTTCTGCTTGATATCCTCAACAGCAAAGTGTTCAGAGGTTATCAACTGGTTGGCTAGTTCATTCATTGCCAACACTTTCTCCTCCTGAGTAACCAGTAACTTCTCAAACGTCTCATGTTTCTTCAGTAGACCATCAACTTCATCCACTGAATTACCCAGTTCATCACCAGACAAGTAAACCTACAAGCATCCAAATTACAACTGTTTTTATGCAAGTACGCATGAATACCACACATACAAAAATCAATATTCTTTACAACATTCCCAATAGGTCCCATACAAAATGTACAGCACGATGACCTCATAAGGATACATTCTTTTAGTGTTACTAATGAGGTTTCAGTTGATATTACTTACATACCTCGTGAGCACTGCTCATGGCATCAATGGCCTCAGTATCCCTGAGGAATATCTGGTATTGTAACATATTGGACAAGTGGGTCTGTTGACTGTCCCAGGCATCAACTAGTTTAGTCTGCTCTGACTTGAGACCAGCCAAGGAATCCTTGATCTGTAAAAAAAGTAGAATACAATTAATTTTGTGTACATACATACGTATATGCGTGTGTGTACATGGAAGACGACAGTCTAATTCACATACACAGAAAGAGGAAATCATTACATGTAACTACTCACTTCTACTGAAGCATAGTGAAGCTGTTGAATGAGCTTCTTTCCACTTTTAGTTACACTGGTAATACTGCCCTCTCTGGCATCAATTTCTGCCTAAATTTAAAACCATTTAACATAAAGTACAGAAACCAGACAAAGTGTCATATCAAGGAGCAATGAGACAGCCTAAGGGCTGAGCTGTCACTTGGTTGCTAGGAGATAATTTACATTCTTACAACCCAAGGGAGTGACCACAAATGTACCATTACCATCCCTCTGGTGTACTGGTGTACTGGTGTATTGTGACCATTCCCTAACAGCTGCACACAATGTCCAGTCCAATACTGCTAATTGCACTTGTATGGCACATGTACACGAGGCTTAAAATGTTTTCATGGAGCAAGTTGCTAACATCAGTAATATTGATCTCTTACGTAAGCAACTTGCTCTGTGAAATGGAATGTTTTTAAATGTTGTGTGTGAATACATGCATGAGTCACACAATTTTTAGAAAGAGGTAAATCTGCAGTAGGAAACTGTCCACAGATTCTGATTTGTCAGGGAATTGTGCAGGACAACAGATTTTTTTATCATAATAATATCTATGAACAAGTAATGGAGGCCAATACTCTAATAGTGCAGTCAAGTTAAAAATTAATATTAATATTTTTTACATGTACATAGAACATTTAACAAGAGTAAATTTTATGTATTTATTTCAACACAGGTATCAATTGAAACATACTACTACTACTCACTTTGTGTTCATTGTGTTTACCAATCATCCCCTCAGCCTGGGACACACTCTTAGCTTGTTCATCCACTGTGAACAACATGACCATGTCATGCATCCAGGACACCAGGTCCCTGACCTGTAACATGAAGTGCATGATGAGACTGTGATAAGATGTGCAGTGGTGTTGAAAAGTGTGCACAGCCAAGAAGGATAGCCATATTTATCTGTCAGGGGGTTGTGCCTATAATTTGCATGTAAAAATTGACTGAAAAACAGCTAACTTTTTTGTGGTACACAGAAATGTGTATATACAGTATGAATCAGAAATCTTACAGTACTAAGAAATTTCTGCAGTTCAAGAGCAGCTCTTAGTTTCTTCTTCCTCATCAAAGTAGAGTTCTGCATACTCTCCCATGCTGCGTTGACCTCATCCTGCTGGGCTGTGATGGCTTGAGCATTATTACCGGGATATGATGCTGCCAGTCTGATTGCTTCTGTACCAAGATCTCTGACCTGTATAGTTAGAACTCATTATTACATATACATTTAATGCCTGTGAACTCACACGCATGCATGCAAACATGCACACACAACACATATTTGCTACATACCTGATTACCAAGTGCCTCCAATTCATGCTCAAATGCTTCATGTTTTCTCTGTAGAGTTTGAACGGTTGTGATGTCCCTTCCAAGATCTTCATGTCTTATAGAATTCTCTTTTTCCTAATAATATGTACACATTTGAAGGTAATGTACAAAAGGTTAACCCTTGCTACTACTCACCTGTATACGGGCAAGCAGTTCCCTGGCATCATTGTTGAACTTGTGAATTTCATACGCTCCTTCTAAATTTTTGCTCCTCAGTGCAATAAGTTCTTGTAGAGTACCCCATGATTGTCTGTGAGGGAGATGGTGTTTGGAATGTGTAAGTGTGATGTATGGTGACTATTTAGGCTCCTGTACAATGTAACATCAGTGTGTGTGTGTCTGTGTGTCTGTGTGTGTGTGTGTGTGTGTGTGTGTGTGTGTGTGTGTGTGTGTGTGTGTGTGTGTGTGTGTGTGTGTGTGTGTGTGTGTGTGTGTGTGTGTCTGTGTGTGTGTGTGTGTGTGTGTGTCTGTGTCTGTGTGTGTGTCTGTGTGTGTGTCTGTGTGTGTGTCTGTCTGTGTCTGTGTGTGTGTGTGTGTGTGTGTGTGTGTGTGTGTGTGTGTGTGTGTGTGTGTGTGTGTGTGTGTGTGTGTGTGTGTGTGTGTGTGTGTGTACTATTCAAATAACACTTGACTGACCTCATTGTATCTTGCTTCTCTTTGATAAAGACAGTATCAGAGTGACCCTCTGCTACCAACTTCCTTGCTAAATTATTAGCAGCAGAATAGAGCTCAGAACTGGCAGCTGTATCACTCTTGAAATCTTCAAATTTCTTCTGCAACACCTGTGATCAAATACAATAAGTTTAAAAGTGATACAAGCAAGTAGAATTCTCACCAGTAAATGTTCAAAGTCCTTCCCATAATCATCTGAAGCAGCAATGGTTTGTTTTTCTGATAACCATGATAGAACTTCATCAACATCCCTTATATATTGGTGCAGTTTTATGCTCTCCTGAAGTTTTGATCGTCGCGCAGCAGTCAGTGTTTGTAGACCAACTAGCTGCTCATCAAGTTGAGCCTGTATGTGTAGGAACATGGGACCACTATATGCATGTAATACGTATGGGTGTGAAGACATGTGCACAGATGAATAGCAAGATGTTAATGTACATTTGTACAACTGTGCATAAGCACGTGAAATTGTTTCCAAGCATGACCAAAAGTAAATTTAAAAATCACGTACCTGTCTGGCATTGATGTTAGCTAAATCAAAGTGACTTTGCGACACTAACTGATGAGCTATCTTCTCAAGTCTTTGTACCTCGCTGACAAATGCCTCAACATCATGTTCAAATGCCTGTAAGTGTGTACAATACAAAGACAATACTTTGTAATGTGCAATATGTGTGCTTGCCAAGATCACTATGCACTATACACATCCAACTTACTTTGTGCTTTGTTAAAGCCTTTGTGGCAGCATCTTCATCTTTACCATAATCCTGACTGGATGCTATCCCAGCCTTCTCATTCATCCATGCATCAGCCTCATTAGCCTCAGCATAATACTACAACAAAATGTAACACGTATGTATATAAGGGGTCATCCATAATTTTCAGCATTTTCACAAGAGTACAGAGAGTACTCTTTTCCATAACCCCCTCCCCCCCACCTAAAAGCGTACTATTAAAAATGTTGATATCGATCATGAATTGTTGTATGTATGTATGTGTGTATGTCACATATGAAATTGTTTTTAAGAGTTAATGTTGCTGTTTTTACACTGTAGGAAATGCAGACAGATCAATCACACAAGAAGTTATTTACATGTGTGAATTTGTGTGACAGTCATTATACTTATTTCTTTTTAGGTCTTCCCCTTCCCATTTTGTAATTTTGCTCAGTCTGGTGTTTCTGAAGCTGGTATTTGGTGGGATAAATTTCACCATAAACAAGACATTTTATCTCAACTTTGGACTTCTTTGACTGTGAAGTAGATTCTGATTCCTCTCGTGACCTAGTTCCACTGTGTATCAGGCATGTGTGGCGCTCCTTGTCAGCTTCACTGGTAAAAACATAACGGAAATGTGCACATCACAGAAATGGCTATCTATTGGCTGTCTTCAATATAATGCATCAAATTATCATCAGTACTACAGCTTGAAACACCTGTACTAACTTGCTGAGTTACAACACTTTGTACATTATCATGAGCTTCAGCACCACTACTGACGTTGTCTTCTACTGCTACAGTTTCTTCATTCACTGTGCTTGTCTGCAAAGAAAACAAGTTATAGGTAGCTGTCGTTCAATACATTGTGCAAGTCACCTATTTGTAAACACTACTTCTATAAATTAAACCAGCTATCTGGCAAGCTACAATCCTGCATGTATGAAATAGTGCTAAACCTATCAATCTAGCCATTTAGTACTGTACAGCTACGTGCTTTTAGTACAGTGAAAACAGTTTTTTACTGAAAGTGATCCTGGCTATTACCTAACATGGCCTAGTCATGGCTACCTGCATACCTAATGTACAGCTAGCTACGTGGTTTTATAGCCTGTTTATATATTGTACCTTGAAAAATGAATCAATACGCCTTGTCCCGCTCCACTTCAAGTGTTGCGCAGCTTTTTTCAGTGCTGCCATATAGTGCTCTTTGCTGTAAACAACTCCCTCCTTCCACTCTACTTGCGCGCTTCACAGCATCTGCCCTCTTTATTTCGTATCGTTCGTCACAACAAAGGCGTTCACGAAATGCTGGTAATGATTAGTTGGTGACTTGTGTACACTATCTGGATGCCTAGCGAGTTCAAGAAGAAACTGCCTTGCCTCGAGCTGCAACTCACATTTCGCCATCTTAATACTGAAATTGTATGCGCATGCTAAATTATTTAGAATTATTTTTATATAGTGCTACTAATATCAACATTATTAAAAAGCGTACGCATTGGATTTACCCCCTCCCCCCCAGCGTACGCTCTGTACGCTTGCGAAAATGCTGAAAATTATGGATGACCCCTAAATAACTTAATATGCATTGCGGAATTTCACATACACACATATACACCATATAGTGTGTATGGATAAGGCTACACTTACTTTTTGAGCTTCTAAAGCATCAACTAGTTTTTGTTTCCTGTTACTGGCTAGGTTCTTGAGTTCCCTCCATGCTGACTGTAGAGCAGTGTTCCTATCATGAATCTTGTGACTGGCAAAATGTCCCATTGATATCAGCTCCTTAGCATCCTTACTGACTGCTAACACTGTAGCTTCATGTGCTACCAGATCATTCTCTAGAGCCTGTAATATGGAAATACAGTATACATATATATAACAATAATAATTTACAAAAATCAAGTTATTTAGTACTGCGAGAAAGGACTAAACATTAATACAGTGTTATATCATGGAGGTCATGAAGTATACTTGAGCCAGAAACAATATGACACTGTCATTATAACAAGGTTAACAAACGGTGATCATAGCTACATGCAGTGAGCACTAATACTGTATCATTGTTGTCGCTAAGTGAGATCTAATGTGTACCAGAAAGTTGTGAACTTACATTATGTTTCTTTTGAAGGTTCTGAACTGCTTCAAAACTGTTGCCGTAGTCACTGGAGGCAGCTTGTGGTTTATGTTCCTTAATCCATGCAGCCTCCACCTCAGCATCTCGTAAGAACTGGTATAGCTTCAGTGAGTCCTCCAACTGAGTACGTCGTGTAGCCATCGGTTCCTCCAAGTCACTAAACCTGAATACATCACAGGAGATAATAGTTTTGGGTTGAATGATGCATATAAAGTACCAAGCATTCATATTACTGCATTAGTTTAGCCAACCTTGTTGAAAATGATTTCACAGTTTTCATGATCTTGGCAGACTCAAAATGTCCACTATCAATCATTTTACTAGATTGGTCCTCGATGGACTTCACCTTCTCCTCATATACAGTTTTATCAGCTTCTAATTCTTGATGTTTCTTCAACAGGAATTTGACACTTTGTAAGTCTTTACCAAAGTCTTCGGCAGCTAGCAAAGCTTCTGCCAAGCTCAGCCACATTGTAACGTCTTCCACTGCTCTGAGGAAGAGTTGTAGTTCATTTGCCTCATTGAGTTTGAAGCCTTTATCAGTACTGTTAGCTGTAAGTGTCTCCCATTGTTTAGACAGGCTGGCTACCTTGTCAGCTATCTCTGATGACTTGTAGTGACCCCCAGTAACCAACTCTTTACCAAACTGTAATACACCACATAATAAGTAAGATATTGTGTGCATGAACAACGTTATGCTAAAGTATGGACACTGTTAACATACCTATATATGCATTTCATAACATTTGTGTACAGGAAAACTTAACACTACTGACCTTTTCTACTGCATCCACTCTTTCAGTGTTAGCAGTCAATTCAGCCTCAAAAGCTTGATGTTTCTGTAATTTACCTTGTAAGTTAGTTGGGTCTCTGTAGGATTCGTCTGATGCCACCGTCATTTTCTCTGCTATCCACGCTGTTACCTGTTGATGAATACACATAGTATATATGACAGAATTTAAGTTCTAAATTGCACATTAGAAGTTTTGAGATAAACGGTTTTAAAGAATTCAAGTCAGCATAACTTGCCAAGAATAACTAGCATGCGTATGAAATTTACACAAGAGGTGTACCTATCATCTTTCTGACCACTTGTAGCTGTACGTGGAGTTTCCCACCAAATAGAAAACCTGAGCAGTTGGATAAGCAAAGTAGTATCACGAGTGTTCACAAAGGAGAGGAGGGTGGAGGATAGGGTGGGTAAGAAATAGACTTAAAAATGGAGGCAGACCACGACTGAAGTCCAGACATGAGATTACAGGGCTGTGCTAGCATCTTAGTGTGCAGCAAAATCAACAGAAGTATTGTTTGGCCAACATCATCAGTCCATCCACCAGTAAACCACTGATTCTTGCCAAGCTAGACCCTTCACAAGGCCTGAAACCGCCATTAGAACTCCCTACACCA
The DNA here is from genome assembly GCF_963678975.1 of Dysidea avara. NCBI lineage: Eukaryota > Metazoa > Porifera > Demospongiae > Dictyoceratida > Dysideidae > Dysidea > Dysidea avara. Next base: position 12,852,912 of record NC_089273.1, read on the forward strand.
ACCAGAAAAGACGTCTATTAAAACCAGCCTCGTGTAGTTTGAGTAGCACTGAGGGTCAAAACTACTAGTACGATAGTGTAGCTATCCACTGGTGGTGTTAGTTTGATTTTGCCTGATGTGCGATTTGGAACGGTTTTGTAAAATCTGGTCACATATGGCAAGTAGTATACATACAGTGTAAATGAGTAGTGCTCACATACACACATGCATGTCTACCACACATACTCATACACACACACACGCACACATTGTTTCTCTATCTTAACTTACCTCATCAGCATCTCTACAGAACTGTTGCCAGGCTACTGATGCTTGTATTTGTGCCTTCCTCTCTGCTGACATTTGTTTAACTTTCTGTCTCCTTGACACTACTGCATCTCTAGAACTAGCAATCCTAGAATAAGCAACAGAAGTGGGAAAATTAATGTGGTTACATGCATAATAAGTGAAACACACAAAGTATAACCATATGAAATAGTAGCAACCGCACATTGAAATAGCCAACAGTTACATACACAATAAATTTGTGACACCTTGCATTAAGAATTGATGGAGCTGGTAAGCTACAACTTTCCTATCATATTCCTTACCCCTCAGAGTCATAATGTCCAGCCTGCATCAACCTGTTAGCTTGTTCCTGTAGAGCTCTGATCTTCTCATCATGGGCCATTGCTGTCTTCTCAAACTCTTCATGTTTCTTCAACAGCTCTTCAACTCCATCAACTGAAGTCTGTATTTCATGAACAAGTGTGTGGTATGTTACAAGTATATATGTACATATGCTCGTAGTCATACAGATTAACACAAAAAAAAACAGCAACATGGTTGCCATGCATATTGCTACATCATACATGTTATACTCTAGACACTTTAGGACCATCATTAAGTATCCCATTGGTAATTTGCTTTGATTAAAGGGATGAAAATGTACATGCACTCTTAAGCTCGAATTTAGGGTATACTTCTTGTTAAATTTTTTCCAGTAATTAGTATCTAATCAAAAACAGCCAAGCTGTAAAAAAAGGTGTGACCCCAAAAAGGCTATGGTGAAAAAAGGTGTGAAATCCAAGGTCGTGGCCAAGAAATGGCTGTGATGGTAGGTTAATGGTAAAAATTTTAATAACGACAATTCAGGTGAATTCTGTGCCAAGACCAAGTGGCACCAAATTCACCTGAATTTTCGTTGTTAAAATTTTTACCATTAACCTACCATCACAGCCATTTCTTGGCCGCCACCTTGGATTTCACATCTTTTTTCACCATGGCCTTTTTGGGGGCCGCACCATTTTTTACAGCTTGGCTGTTTTTGATTAGATATCACTTCTTTTTGTATTTGTATACTGCAAAGCCGGCCTATGGCTGGCTTTGGGGCTTTTTTAACCCATGTGTTTTTTTATTTACCACAGGAAGAAGAAAAGAACTTGTAGAAGATTGTTAATACTTCAATTATTTTTGATTTTATTAGTAATTATACAAATTATATACATATATTTATTACATGCCAATTATTCCCCACAGGATATTTTTTAGCAACTGATCTCTCTACTAGGTGACTTGAAATATAGCTGAACTATATACAGGATGGTTTCTTTGTAGCTGAACTCTCTACAAGGTGACATCTTCTAGCTGATTTCTCAACAGGGTGATTTGTTTCTAGCTGAACTCTCTACAGGTTATTTATTTGCAGCTAAACTCTCTACGTGGTTTCTTTGTAGCTGAACTCTCTACAAGGTGACTTCTTCTAGCTGAACTCTCTACAGGGTGATTTCTTTGTAGCTGAACTCTCTACATGATGGTTTCTTTGTAGCTGAACTCTCTACAAGGTGACTTCTTTTAGCTGATCCCTCTACAGGGTGATTTGTTTGCAGCTGAACTCTTTAGGTGGTGATGTCTTTGTAGCTGAACTCTCTCCAAGGTGACCTCTTCTAGCTGATCTCTCTACAGGGTGATTTGTTTCTAGCTGAACTCTCTACAGGTGATTTGTTTGCAGCTAAACTCTCTACATGGTGCTTTCTTTGTAGCTGAACTCTCTACAAGGTAACTTCTTCTAGCTGGTCCCTCTACAGAGCGATTTGTTTGTTGTTAAATTCTCTACACGGTAATTTGTTTCAGGCTGAACTCTCTACATGGTGGTTTCTTTGTAGCTGAACTCTCTACAAGGTGACTTTTTCTAACTGAACTCTATACAGAGTGATTTGTTTGCAGCTGAACTATATACAGGATGGTTTCTTTGTAGCTGAACTCTCTACAAGGTGACCTCTTCTAGCTGATCTCTCTACAGGGTGATTTGTTTCTAGCTGAACTCTCTACAGGTAATTTGTTTCAGGCTGAACTCTCTACATGGTGGTTTCTTTGTAGCTGAACTCTCTACAAGGTGACTTTTTCTAACTGAACTCTATACAGAGTGATTTGTTTGCAGCTGAACTCTCTACATGATGGTTTCTTTGTAGCTGAATTCTCTACAGGGTGATTTGTTTGTAGCTGATCTCTCTGCAGGTTGATTTGTTTGTAGCTGAACTCTCTATAGGGTGATTTGTTTGTAGCTGATCTCTCTGCAGAGTGATTTGTTTCTAGCTGATCTCTCTACAGGGTGATTTTTTGTAGCTAACCTCTCTACAGGTTGATTTGTTTGTAGCTGAAATCTCAACAGGGTGATTGCTTGTAGCTGAACTTCTTACATTGTGTCTAGTTTCTAGATGATCTCTCTACAGGGTGATATGTTTGTAGCTGAACTCTCTACAGGATGATTTGTTTCTAGCTGATCTCTCTACAAGTTGATTTGTGTGTAGCTGATCTCTCTGCAAGTTGATTTGTTTGTAGTCGATCTCTCTACAGGGTAATTTGTTTGTAGCTGAACGGTCTATAAGGTGATTTGTTTGTAGCTGATCTCTCTGCAGGTTGATTTGTTTTAGCTGAACTCTCTACAGGGTGATTTGTTTCTAGCTTATCTCTCTACAGGTTGATTTGTGTGTAACTGATCTCTCTACAAGCTGATTTGTTTGTAGCTGATCTCTCTGCAGGATGATTTGTTTCTAGCTGATCTCTCTACAAGTTGATTTGTTTGTTGGTGATCACTCTAAAGATTGATTTGTTCGTAGCTGAACTCTCTGCAAAGTGTTTTGTTTGTAGCTGATCTCTCTACAGGGTAATTTGTTTGTAGCTGAACTCTCTGCACAGTGACTTGTGTGTAGCTGAATTCTCTAGAGAGTGATTTAATTGTAGGTGAATTCTCTACAGGGTGCATGACTTGTTTATAGCTGAACTCTCTTCAGTGTGACTTGTAATGTTCTGAATCTCTACAGTGATATAATTGTAGCTTAACTCTCCACAGGGTGACTTGCTTCTTGCTGAACTGTCTATAAGACTAACTGTTTGCAGCTGAAGTCCCTACAGAATAACTTGTAATGTAATAGAATTCTATAATGGAGTAAATAAATTAGCTGAATGCTCTATTAGGGTGACTGTTCTATTAGAGTATCTCGATCTCGCATTTGCTACACGGAGTTGGCTTTCGAATCATAACTCAGTGGTTTGTAATCCGATTCTTCTGTACTACTGCAAGGACTTTCTATGAAGATTATTCCAGCTATACACCGATTTTTAGCTCATTGCTCTAAGCGGTTTGCCTAGTAGGTGTAAAAACTAATACTTTTTTATTACTAAAAATCGAACGCGTAATTGTGACACAGGTTGGGTTTTGTGTCATATCTCCGTGGTCTTAATCTCGATTCCTTTCAAACCACCAAAAGGCACTCCTACGACGGTTACTCCATCTACATAGCAATTTTCAACTCATTCCATGAAGCGGTTTACCCTGTAGGCGTGACAACAATTCGATCTTGTTTTATGCGAATAATCGGTCATAACTCATGAACCATTCATCGGATTTGCACCAAATGTGATGCTAGGATTCGCCTTTGGACTCCCTTTCTGTGTGCCAAATTTCAAGGCGATCGGAGTACGTGTTTGCGTTTTATAGCAATTTTTGCAAGTGTGCGAAAAGACGAAGAAGAAAAAAAAAATGAAGAAAATAATGAAAATTTGGCCGCTCATATCTCAGAAATGGCTTGAGTGATTTCCTTCAAATTTGGAATGTAGACTCCCCTAGCTGGCGGGCAACTCTGCAGCAAATTTGGTTTCAATTGGATAAGCTATCACTGAGATACAAAAGTGTGAAAATGACGTTTTCTTTCTTTCTGTAAATATACTCACGGTGTGGCGTGCCGGCTTCTTGGGTCGCACGACACACTACCGTGTGTCTTGATACCTTGTTAGCTAGTGCTTCACAAGTTGCTGCAGTTTAAAAGTATTTTCTGCAGCTAATATCACATATCAAAAGGTGAGAGCTATCTCAAACTTTCCCAACAGTGAATGTAATAAGAATACATGACCTGGTCCCAGATCGATTGACTCTAATAGAACAGTCATACATAAATTCCAATAAAACAGTCAAGTAAAGTGCATGGATACTCTGCTGTTATAGATGTAGCCTGTTGTCTATTACTATCCACCAAACTCCAGTATCCAAGAGCTAGAAGTAAGACTGTTAGTTGCAGCCAAAATACTGGCTTTGGTTATAGGGCAACATATGATCCTTGGTTTAAGCATATAATTATAGGGAATACATAATCTTTGCTTAGAATTTGTAAGATGTTGAGATAAACACCATACATACGTCTGTATGAGTGACACCCTGTATGAACAGTGTAGATTTTCTGGTGCTAGTAAGAAGGAGCAAAATTATTGTGTTAAAACACCACAACCTGTGCCATTTTCATACTGCAATAAACTAAATGAATATCTGGACTTAAATCAACAACAGGGTATCATAGCACCAGTCACAGAAGTATAGTACGCTCAAATGTAACGATGCCTCATGCAAGTACGAGTGATTAAAAAACAAGCTAGTTATATTATAGGGTGTGGCACTCATTTCACTCTTATTCCTATTAGTACTTTACAGTATCCAGCAATGAGGTCACTCACGAGTATTCATCCGAAACAAAACGGGATGAATACTCACAAGTGAAACAGGTACCACCCCTTTTCTTAGCTTGTTTTTTAATCGCTCGAACTCTTGCAATACCATGTTACATTTGAGTGGTACTGTAACTGAATGGTGTGCACCAATGGGAAGGGAACTGACATAAAAATATATGTTTTACAGTATGTGTGTGGATTTGTCGCAACTAAACTGGTATGTTTGCAGATCTCGAGTGAAATCAGTCACCAACACTGGCTGAAACTGTAGCAGACATTGTAGCAGAAACAGAAATATTTTCTGAGCTAGATGTCATGTAGGGATATCAGCAGTGCCATCTTGAGTTGGCTACCAGTCTTCGACAAACTTCATCACACTTTTGACCAATTCAGATACCTCCATGCACCCTATAGTCTGTCATCCATTGTTGAGCATTACAATCACCACATGGCAGAAGCTCTTGAAGGATATAGAAGAATAGTAGGCAACATAGTAACGTAGGACAATAACATTACTAATCATTCTACTGCTCCAGGACTGGAACATATCACTAGAACAAGGATAAGTGCAGGTTCAAGGTTATGTTTACAGGCTTCGATTTATCCAGCACAGGCTTAAGGATTGTCATCGAAGCCATCACAAAATGTGAACGGATGGTGTTCACCCTAAATAGGGAAGTCCATTGCTTGATAAATTTTTCTTTGTATCACCTTTGTTTACTACGTACAATGATGAAATCAGTGAAGAAAGACTGATCACATACTATTATTATGACATGACGTAAACAAATACCCATAACTTATGCATCTGTTGATCTGCTACAACAAAACAAAAATATTTGGCAACTGATCACTGCATTCAACCAACTCAAGTCACTTGTATGCTGCTGACTGACCTACATATGTCAATACTAAGGGTTAAACCGTGAAAATAAAGTATTAATTTGCTTCATGGCAACACAATTGCTGATGCCATAGATTCTCTAAACAAATTGGCAGAAAAAGTAATTTGATTTGTGTCTAGCTGAATGATTAGGAGGAAATATGTACAACTGGTGCCTAATCAAATTTTTAGGGATGTATCCTTGATGTAACTTGCATGCTTCATTGCTATGTTGGTTGCTATTATTACAGTTAGTTCGGTGTCAACTATTGCTTACTTGCAGAATTTCTTGCTGCAAGCACAGCACACAGGAACGCTGATGCACCTGCCACTCATCAGTTGGAATCAAGCACATCACTACTACAAGAAGTCATTACCCAGGACATACACCTTACACCACAGCCAATAGGCTATTGTGTATGTCTGTTCTGTACAAGCATTGAGAAATAATCGATATCCACAAATGAAATTGTACAACTGCACATGATAGAATGCTGTGCTAGCAGGACTCACGCACTGGAGTATTGCACAACCCAACAGCGGACAATGTCAGTATCACATTTATAAGGAAGTTTGGACTGCGGTTACTAAAGAGATCCAGGGAGATCATGTGAGTTCCAGCTGCCAAAAAAATAGTGTGCTTTAAAAATAAAAACCTTAACTTACTTACAAGTTCAAGAATCTACAGTATTTTACAAGAGCATCTTTGTAGTAAAATTGCTAATTCTAGTAACATTATTAGTGATGCAGCACAAGTAATGAACTGGTTCTATTCTGTGGGTATTAGTCTGTGTACTGACATTTTAATGAACGGTTGCAGCATTAACATGAGCATGTGGCACTTAGTATTATTAAAGACTACTTAATTTTCTAGACCAGACATGACTTAATTCATTAAAATTGCATAAATATGTTTAGCTCACAATAAAACTTTAAATTTGCATTTCCAGTTCATTTCATATGTAGTAGTATTTATGCCACATCCAGTTACAGGGTACAGTCGTATGCTACTACACTGAGTAATTTATATATAGGCTTTTATTCATATACATCACTAAAGTTCAGACTTTTAAGTACATTGTTTAGCAACTGTTCTACAATGTGTTTTGCTACTTGTTTTTCTTGTGTAGTCACTCTCGGATTTCTTGCAATCCACCATTTATCTATAAATCACGCCTTGTGCTTGAGTCTCAGAAGCACTGACATGGTTTATTGGCCTAGGTGATTTCTGTTCTTTAGAGCTACCACCATAATTCTGTAGCGGTGAAATACTAGGTGGGGTTGGTGGAGGACCAATATTCAGCTGCAATGTAGCTCGAAGTGGATCGTGATTTGATACTAGTCGCAATCGTTGAAAAGAGTCATTGAAATGTGACAAGTTAAGATGAAATTGACCAGTGTCTGTTGTCCTTTTCGTGACCAAATCAGGACACTCAATAATCATGTCTGAATGAACATCTTCCATTTGTATATGCAAGTCTGAATCTGTAGGATAGCTCTTGTAAGCAAAGAAGTCAATGCACATATAGTCTTTACCATGAATTGCTCGATGTATTGTTGGGTCATATGATGGTACAGTAAAACCGCACAGCTCATCAACAGTCAGTATTTCAATAATGTCGACGTTGAAATCTCCCCCCACAACAACTGCATTGCAGCCAGTAGTTAATTGTCCTACCTTGTCTAGCAACTTAAATAAATTAGCTGCATTTATTTTCTTATTAATCTTTTTGCTTCTAGCATGCACTGAAACAGCTATAATATGGCATTGTTGGTGTCCTACACTAATATTCAAGGGTACTACGCTCATTCGATTTGATAAATCATTAATGACATCAGTGTTAATACTGGTCTTATTAACTATAAACTCATTATTGTATCTCTCTACACTTAGTCCATCTGTTATGGTTTTATCACGCATTGGAAAGAAATAAAATAAGTCCTGCATTATAATTCTAATATCATCCTTTGTTTTAGTTTGGTTTCTATTAACATATGAATAAGAAACAAAGCGAGAGAAATTGAATTCTCCACGTGTTATTGCTTGTCCATGGTTCACTACAACACCTGCTTCCCGTCCACTGAAACATGATACAAATCCACGTTTATTGTAAAGCAATCCATAGTTTGTACATACTTCTTCTTGAAGGAAGATAATTGTAGGCTTTGAATCAATCCTCCCCCAATATTTATCCCATGCTGCCTGTGAAATTTCCAACTTTTTAGTACCCCTGTTCCAACAAAGCAATTTTATTGATGCCATAAAGAGTCAGTACACCACGATAGCCCTCGTTGTTGATTGCTATTGCATGAATGTTTCAAATACTGCGTGCCTACGTAATATATATAATAACACCACCTACTAACAAATAATGCTATGTGTACATATTGCCGAGTGAACACATGCATTCCATGCATTCCCAGACACATACATAAACAAACACAGGCATATTTAAACAAATGGGTAGAAAAGAATGTCACCTGATCATTTGTCACTTAGGTGTGAAGTTACATTTGTGTAATGAAGTGAGAGTGCATAAACAGTGGAATGGACCACTGGAATGATGGAATGAATGTTTAAAAGTTACATACATCCAAATAAATAATACTCTCCCCTTAAGTAAATAAATAAGTAGCATTTCTTTTGAAGTCAGCTCTTTTAGCATACTTCACCTCACCATACACTTGATATAGTTTACCAATGTAATGTATTTTAAAGATATGAACTAAAAAAGTTATGAGCATGCACAAACTAATATTGCGAAAACTAATATTGCGAACACTAAGACTCACCGATAAGTTAGCTACATCGTTGACTACATGCTGTATGCATTGTAAAAGTACTTGCACTCTATAATGGAGTATCTTATAAACATTTATAATGAGCCTTATCCATAAATACGTCAGAAAATAAAATATTTAACCCAAAGTTCTTTGTGGTGATGCTACACTGCACACTGAACCTTCATTAAAGAATACACAATCAGCATAATAGAGTTATATAAAAGGTTAAAATCATCCTATATAATATAAACAACATAACATAATTTCTATTGTACAGTACTGCTTAAATGTGACGTCGTCTCGCGAGGGTTAAAAAAACTTGTTAACTAAAGTGCATGGCATCCATTTTGCTTGCAAGTATTTTATCCCAAACAAAATTGGACGAATACTCACAAGCGAAACAGGTGCCACACCCTTTAATTAGCAAGTTATTAAATCACTTGGACTATACGTTACATTTGAGCTGTACCGTAACAGCCAGGCCTTTGCCAGCCGATGAAATATAACATGGTTTGACACTCATTACAGCCCATCACCTATTGATTAAGATGCAGCCACGAAAAGAATTGCTGCAATTAACCTGAACACAAATCCAAGTACATAACAGCATCTCTTCAAAGCTTGTACGATCATTAGCTATCAATGAGTGTATCAAAATGATATCATTATCTTCAGCAGAGATGGAGAACAAACCTCAGAATTTACTATGGTATTTTCGGATGCATTCTGTTTTTAATTTACTCGTGCTCACCAGTAGAGTATATGCTTTTGTAGCAAATGTACTGGTGGGTAAGCACAGAAGCAGGTAATTATTAATACCTTTTACATGTAGAAGTGTGTTTTAAAGTCGATAAGTTGATATCAAGGAAATTTTTATTGGCAACCTGTATTTTTGGCTCTTACATAATGGAGACAATCGCAAGGTGAAAGATAAATGACCCCCTGATTGCTCATATATGTGACTTTCTCAGCAAAAACCTTACTTGTTCACACAAGCATGCATATTGAGAAAATAAAACTTAATTTGTTTTTTATTTCGTGCGCTACAAATAATATAATGAGAATATTTTAAGTCATATTGGGCTCCAATACCTCCTCTGGCTGCTGCACAACTTTCACTAGCTGTCTACAAATACAGCACAGTCCACTTACAACTTCACATTACCATGAGAGTTGCCATGCATCAACGTGGCTCTGCCACACATGGCAAGGAATACTATCATGCATGGCTGGGAATACTACCATGTATGTGCTGAACACCATATTAGGTTAGCTTAGCAAAAGTTTTGTTAGAGAGTGGATAAAAGCATCATTTTTGGTATACAAGTTATTTATGGTGTACTTATAAATATTAGAAGGGGTGCCCACCAACCTAATTATGTGTGGGCTGGAAACAAAAAATAAATGGCCATCAAGTAGCCCCAATATAGTACATTCACAGTATATCAATGGATCAGCACATCAGCCAAGGTATAGTGTTAGCTCTGTAGACATTTGCGCATATGGATATGAAAGCAGTTTGGTAAAAGAAACAATGACCATCTTGTTTACGTCTACTGCATCGTAAACAAACGTACGTGACACGCATACCATTGAAGCTACAGAAACGAAACAACGATTTTCGAACTCTCCATGAGCAGGTGAATAAGGTGGTATATAGTTTTAATTGATTTGATTTGAGTCTTCCTTCTTCGAATACTGGCCCGATAAAAACTTGCATATTTTTCTTTGTAGCATGCATAATTTTACGAAATATTTTTTAAATTTCGTTTTTCTCAATATGCATGCTTGTGCAAACAAGTCGGGTTTTTTGCTGAGACAGTCACATATAGGCTTTTTCAAAATTGCCTTAATATTTTAGAGAATGTGTTCAGCACCAGCACCTATAATTTATATCAATTTTTGAGTCACAAATGGCTATAAAAGCTTTGTAATTAGATGCACTATACTACAATATGACTTTTCAAGCATTTGCTTTGCATTGGTCTGCAGACCTTTCCTGTCTGCATGCTGTATTACTACTATGTGGCATATTAAGTGCCACAGAGCCACCACCACTTTAGAATAGATCATTGTGATACAATGCTTAGTAGAAACTAGTTTGAATAGGGGATCATAAGCTCTGAAATAACCACATGGACAATTCAATCCACTGAATAAACAACTTAAGAGAAACCAAAGAAAGTGTTGCTTACCTTATCCCTATACTCTTATCATGCAGTGTGGGGGATGGGTAACTTTGGAAATGACATTACACAGTGAAGTGTGAATAATACAGCAGATTTGGATGCCATTCTGGGGTCTGGGATCATCTTCTCCACGATTATAAAAGGTCTTTTATGACATTTAGACTGTTCTTATTGTGTTTTACAGATACATTATTAGCTACAGCTTATTAAAGGAGATATTTGCAATATATCTGCTAGATTACCTTCAGGTGTGCTGTACCACGGAAGAGACTGAGCTGTATGTGATAGTCCTGGTTAACTTAAACGGCCGTCACATAATTGAAATTCTGGATGTTAGTTAGTAAACTGACCATGTAACATGAGGCATGACATGGTTGTGCTACAAGGACTTGAGTAAAAGAAAGGTCTTGCATAGAAGAAGTAAATACATAACAATAATAACAGTAACAATTTTCATCTCAACACCACAGTCGTGTTTAGAAGTAGCATCCACTCTACCAGCGCCAGCATGTTGTCATCACAGCATCCCAAGAGAGCAACAGAGAAAATAATTTTTCAACTGCAGTGACCTTAGATTCAAGTTACAGAACAAACTTTATGTGACCAGATCTGCATAAATCCCATATGTTCACATAAGCCTAATTTTACAGTAGAATTCAATAAACGCAATGAGCAAAATATTTTTAAAAGCTAAAAAATTCTGTAAATTTTTAAGGGTGCTCACTGATATTTGAAGCCATTTAAGTGCCAACCCAGAAACCACATGCGGCTGTTGCATCATAATCGGCATTTAGGAATTTGTGTGGTTTATATCAATAATGTTGGGCGCATGTAATCTTTGCACATGTTTACTAAAAAAACAACTAATTTTTGAGTGATAGCCGTAAAAGCTTCAAATTTTGCATGGAGATAGGCAGATAAATGCTCTACAGGACTATGAAAAGATTTTGTCCATAGCATTATGGCTTTGCAAGTAATGGCGATGGAAACGCGAGGGTTTGGTTAGTGAAACACACTTTCAGCATTTATTTATTATCCATGTAAGCTATGGATTACTACTTTTCATAGATATGTGAGCTATAACCTTAAGTATATTTAGCACGATTTCCAGCACGCTAGTGGTAAAGATGAAGGACTATTAAACGCTATTGAAAGAATCTCACGTAGCTATAGAATGGTAGAGGCTCTGTTTGGTTTTGTGTTGAAGAGAAAGGGAACCACTACCAATATTAGTACCATATGGATTCATTTTACACGTTATCTGGTTATAAGAGACAGTATAAAATCATGCATTGTATGGCTTCAAATATCCGTGAGCACCCTTAAGCACTTGTTTCACAGTGAAGGAAGGTGGTAACAGCAAAAATCTTGATAGCTTCATGATCTCCAAAGCAAGAGGGACTTCAAAATCTTTGTTTCATGTCAGTACTCCCAAGGAGACGGAAGATATGAGGGTTAGTCTGCCTTGCTTTGGACAAGGAGTTCACTATCACTTTTTCTTTCTCATGTTTTTGCCTTCGCCCTGATCATAGGAAGGACCTGGAAGACAAAATGTACCCAGCAATGGATTCATTTGTTGATGGAGAATCTGATAGTGTAAGTTGCATCTTGGTAGAGGACTGCATTTGTAAGTTATGACCATTTAAGTAAGCATGTGTAGTATATTTTCTGTATTGTCATTGTACAAATTGAGTTTTCTGTTTTTGCCACTTTGTAGCATTGTAGCTTTGAAAGTTCTTGAATTCGAAAAATACACTAACGTGGGGTTCTTACAGATCCGGTCACTTGTTGAATGTCATTTCTTAGTTTTCTTATATCTTTTTATGTGCACAAGCCCCACCAATAAGTTCAGTATGGGTGTGTAGGAAATAATGTATATTTGAATTGCATATGTTTTTTTTCCTTTCAATCAGTTAAGGAAAATTTGTAAAGTGAACCTTCCAACTTGTTTACTGTAGGACTCTTTAAAGCTTTACCATTAATTTTAGTGCATGCATAATTATAAGCATTGATATGATCAAGTTAAAAGTTAACACAGAAAACTCTGGGACCTTGTATACTTGCAGTGTACCAGTATGGCCAGTTAATCTGGTTTTAGATGCCTACTTATGAGCATAGCTTGATTACCATAGTTGATTGGCTAACTTTAGAGTTGACTCATGTACTACCAGGAGCCCATAAGCACCGAAAGGTGCATGCAGCGCTTATGGGATCCTGGTTACCACTATCATCACAAGTGAAAATTGTACGTGTGTGTACACAGCTCACCCCAAGGTCATCATTTGACAAGAACGTCTCTTGTGATCTAGTCACTACATCAACCTGTTCTGCATCTCGTTGAAACAACTAAAACAACAAAATATAATACGCTATACACATTTCATAGTTATTTTGGACATATTTTTGCAAGTATGTAAACATGTTGGAGAGTATTATGTATGTGACCAGATTTGTGAAAAGCACATTTACATACCAGCACGTAAACTTCTTATACTGATTTGTAGCCAGATACTGCAGTTTTATACATAGAAAATTTCAGATGATCATATGTAATGATCAAAAAGTTATGAAGTTGTAAAGTTGAAAAAAATAAGTCAAATTTTGTGTGTGAAAAGGTACCTTTTTGCAAATCCGGTCACATAATTATAATCAAGACACACAGAAGTGTGTCATGTGGCCAAGAAAGCTGGCACATCACACTATGAGTACATTGACAGGAAGAAAAAAAAGATCATTTTGTTGCCTACATAGCTCCGTGGTCCCTTCTCCAAAGTACACCACTTTTGCTTTATAGCTGTAGGGTAGGCTACATAGCAAATTTTTTTAAACCATTCATGAGATATTAGCACCCAAAGTTTTGTATTTTTCTTCTTTCTGCACACTTTGCAAAACTTGTCATAAAACACAAACATATAATATTTGAATACCTCGAAATCTAGTGCAGGTAGTAAATTCATGTACTAAGTTTGCAAGGAATCTGATAAGCGTCCACGGTACTATGAACGTTTATTTATGACAAAAAAAAAAAAAGTTTTGTCATGGCTACAGGGTAAACTGCTAATGGGAATAACTTGCGTATAATTTGGTGTGTACATAGGCTAACCATCGTAGCAGTGCCTTTTGGTGGTTTGAAGATGAAAGAAGTAACAGATATGGACTAGTATGGAGTTACAAAGCAAAAACCAAATAGCAGTAAAAATTGCGGGCTATGAGAAAAGTCACCATGGGGTAAAATTGCATAAAAACATTACCAGAGTTCAGCTTGAATCAGTACACCATAAATCCATAACCACTGGACAGCTGATCACCTCAGTTAATCACGAAAATTCTAGCTAAAATCTACTTAAGGCCACATAAACTTAATTATTAGTTTCTCATCCCCCTGCTTTCAAAATACCAGTGCAGGAGGGCAGATTTTATTTAATTTTTTACTAACTAGACAGCTGAATTAGGTAGCTAAAATGACTCAGAATGTAGTTATCTTAGACTGCTCTAGCAAGGTACCAACTTTAAAAGGTGCTGGATGGCTGCACTAAGCCACCAGTAATGCAAAAAATCCTTGATGAGGTAAGAAAAATGGCAATGCGAGCGGTGATGAGAAACTAATAATTAAGTCTATGTGGCCTAATAGCTTAATAGTGAAAAATCATAATTTCATAGATCTATACCAATGGAAATCCTACGTAGATTATTCTAGAACATTCAGACCAGGTGTCCTACAGACCTTCAGCACTTGTGCTATAAATAATAGTTAGACGTCAAGAACCAGGGTTTTACGGGATTTAGAAAACTTGAAGGCCCTGGGCTGTAGCGCCCAAGCGCAGCGAGGGCGCTACTAAGGGCCTGAGGGTTTTCTAAATCCCGTAGAACCCAGTGGTTCTTGACGTCTAAATTATTTAGACTACAACTCGTTATTGTACCTTGAGTTGACAGCTGCTTGTAAAATGGGAAATGTATGGCTAATTACTAGAAACAAGCCCTCTACACCTCCCGACATGGCGGGACCTCAGCGTGGCTGTTGCTACCTGTTTAAACGCCCATGCGTTGCCAATGTTACAGGCGCGTGCTATGCATCGAAGTACTGGACTCAGCGACTGGACTACAACTCATTGTTGCTGTTGTTGTGCCTCGACAGCTGCTTGTAAGCAAGTAATGTAGTGTTGATTAGTACAAACAAGCCCATTATACCTCCCTCTAATTCAGTACGGCTGTTACTAGCCATTTAAACGCCCGTGCGTTGCCAATGTTACAGGCGCGTAATTATCGTGTTTCGTATCGCCTCAGAGCGTGGTCTCTATTGGACATGACCGTGGCTCTACGAGATTTAGAGACCATGTTTTCAGCCAATCAAATTTCAGCATCAAACTTGTTGTAGTCTAAAGCCTTAATAAACAAGTACAAAGAAAAATTTGGAATTTTCAACTAGAGTAGGGACCATAACATATCGATAAAAAGTACTGAAACAAGCTGGAGTAGTGCACGATATTAAATCACAGTAAAACAATAAGAAGTGTTATATCCCTATTGTGCATTTCCATTATGGTATCTTGAGCACAGTAGGGATATAACACTTTTTATTGTTTTACTGTAATTTAATATCGTGCACTACTCCAGTTTGTTTCAGTACTTTTTATCGATGTGTTATGGTCCCTACTCTAGTTGAAAATTCTAAATTTTTCTGTATACTTGTTTGCTAACTTTTTTTGCAAATAAATTATTATGACTGGTGAACCCATGCATACCACATCTGAAATGGCACCGCACGCCCCAATTATTGTCTGAAAAGTGAAGTATCTATTACGCTTCGTTGTCAGCTATGTTCAACCCGTTATGCAGCATTTCGAATCGCATGCGCACCTCTTCAATCCACGCATACAGAAATGGTGCCGCACGCCCCAGTTATATTATTGTCTGAAATGTGAAGTATCCATTACGCTTCTTTGTTGGCTATGTTCAACCCGTTACACAGCAGTACGAATCAAGAACTGTTTGAAAAGCACCTCTGCTATCAAAATAGCCATTGTGACATATATGGACGATTTCTGTTATGAAGGGAAGCCACCACGTGCTATCACCAAATCAACACTTTTAGCTGTCAGCAAAGATGAATGGGACACAAAGGAGGACACTGGTAAGTCCGTGAAGAATGCATTGTATGTACTGCGGTATGAACAGTGAAAAAATCAAGCCCGTAGCCTTAGCCATTATCGAGTTACGCTTGCCTGAAGGCATCAGTCAGTTACTCAGTCAGTCTGTCAGTAGAAAATTCCGTAAATAAATTATTTAAAAGATTCTGTAGCAACTTGTTAAAAGCATTTCAGGCCAATCTGAAAGTTTGTTTGGGCTTAGTTTTACCTAACCAATACTGCCTCATCGTCGTCTGGAAAAATTGAGGCTGTTTTTTGGATGATACTATTTCGTGGGCCACGCCTACAATAAAATTCAATGTGAGTTCTATTACAATTCCTCAAAAATATGCAAGTATTACCAAATAACTTCTGTCTTCAATAATCAGCACTATGTCTGCAAATAAGAAGAAATGTAAACCTCAAAGGCAGCTATAGGTTGGTTTTGGGACCATACAGAGTACAGAAAGTAGTAATTACCAAAAGAAATGAAATGCATACAAAAACAGCCAAGTTGTGAAAAAAGATGTGGTCTTCAATAGCATGGGTGAAAAAGTTATGAAATCAAAGCTGGCAGCCAAGAAATGGCTTCAACAATGTAAATGCTAATACATTTATTGGCATTAATACCATTGCAGCTATGTCTTGAAGGCTGCACCCTTTCTACACTGTTTGGCAGTTGTTTTTTATTTATTTATTTTTTTATTTTTTTTGCAGATATGCTCAATACAAAAGCATAACATATAATGTAGATATGTACATTCTTTACTTCTGTTCAAAAAGCAACTTATAAAGTATATCACCTGCAGGTTAGTACACTGTTTCAATATCTCATTCCTGTTCTCCCAGGCCTCCTTCACTGCAGCTCTCTCTTGAGATAACTGCTTCATCCTCTCCTTGACCTCTGGTGATGAAGGAGAACTGGGGACTAGCCTCTTACCCAGTGATAGCAGGGACTCAAACCTGCAGGGATGAAACAATACCAAATAAGCAATGGCTACATGCATGAAATTGTTTGAGCATGTTCATTTTTAACATAAATAATAAAGCATGGTGGATTTTAGTCTACAATAGAGTGATCGACATACTTCTCTTCGTTATTGTCAATTTCTATTTTCAGTTCTTGGTGTCTCTCACTCATTTCTTCAGCAGACCTGACATCTTTACCAAGCTCATCTGATGACAGCAGAGCCTTTGTCTCCCCAGCCCATGACAACTGTGGTGTTTTAGAAGAACACAAGATCCATACAGATTATGTAAATGCTACACAACACACACACACACACGCACGCACGCACACACACACACACACACACACACACACACACACATTCCATTCTTACCAGATCTCTGGAGTCACTCATGAAGGACTGTAACATATAGGCCTCTTCTAGCTGGTACCTCCTGTTAGCAGCTTTCTGTTTCAACTGCTGCCATGTTGCTGAGATGTCTGTTAGCTGAGACTGGACATTACTGGAGTCTTGTGGGTGTGCCTCTATCACTTGTTGAGCCATTACATTGAGACGAGCTAACTTCTCTTCTACTGGAGCTAGCTCCCGTTCTAAAGCCTAACAATAAATTCACATACATAACACTCACAAAAATTTAAATTACAATGGTCCTTCCATTATCCAATATGATTGGGTTGAAAGTATGTTCAGATAATGGGATAAACGGAGCTCAAACATTTATTTTTACAGCTCAAATTAAAATACCCTAATAGAACAGTCACTTCCAAAGTTAAGATACCATAACATTCAGATAATCAATGGTGGGGCTACTGTACTAAGGTGCATATTATGTTTGTACATATATAATACAACAAAAACTCCATTAGTGGTCACTTCTTAATTAAGACCACCTCACTAAGACCATCACATTATTGCGACAACACCAAGTAAGTTCCCAACATACAAGCACATAGATACGTGAGGTACATCATAACCTTGCCATTTCAGTGTTGTCCCAAACATACATACATACCTATGTATGGTATGTGTACTTAGTAATCTATAAGAAGGTTATCACAAGTTACCTGCTGCTTTCTCTGCAGTAGCTGGACACTGGCAAGGTCTTTACCACAATCCTCACTAGAGAATACAATATCTTTCTCATTAATCCATGCTTTGGTCTCATCACAAGTCCTCCAAAAGTCTTGAACACTACACAATCAACAAATAATGAGGGGTTGATAGTTATTAAATGGGACTAACCTTTGGAGAATTCCAAGAGACTTCTCACGTGACAACTTTAAGCTCTGTAGTCTAGTCCACCTAAACAATAAAATAGGACCAATAACCCAACTGTAATACGAGTTGAACTGTATACTGTGTGCATACATACTTAGTAACAGCAGCAATAGAACTTAGCATCTTTGAAGTACAGAGTATAAACAACTCCAAAGGAGATGTCAGAATGACGCAATAGAAGCTGAAGCAGAGTAGGGGTTTATACTGCATCACTGTAACACTTAGGTGGTTTATAAGTGTGTACTTCGAAGATGTTCAATCTTTCATTGTCTTATTGTCACAGAAAGATGTTACACACTTTGTACTGGTAATACTTACAGTTCATTTAATTGGTTTTGACGTCTCTTGATCACCATTGACTGCATGTGGTTGGATTTGATCAGTTGATCACATTGGCTGTTGATCTCAGACATCCTCTTACTGTTAGCTACCAGATCAGTGACAAAGTTCTACGGACAGAGCACAATAACATTACCATAGTGTACAAGTTTGTTCATGCAATTTTGCTCACATCAAATTTCTTTTGCATGGACTCCACTCTGTCCTTGTTAGCACCTTTCTCTTCCGTCCTTACAATGGCTTCCTTCTGAACTATCCATGACTCCATCTCATCACAATCTCTCATCAGATTGAACAATCTGATTGTCTCTTCAAGATTTCTGTGACGTTGCTGTAATTGAAATATGCATATAATATAGCAAAAAGTAATCACTTAGAAAGCATACAGTTTGCTACTAAATATGTAGTTTCACAGATGGTTCAAGCTTTTCTTCATTGAATATGGCACACAAAAGCTTCCTTCATTTTGAGAATTCCTCAAATGGGTTGTGCTCCTATTCACAACTCCCAATAGCTACATATTCTCTCAATCAATACTGCCATTATACAAACCCAATAGTTTATAAATATACAGTACCACAACGTCACACTCGCCCACGCTTCTGGAGTGCAAGGGATAAAAAAACTCACTAATTCAAGAGCGTGACACCCGTTTCGCATATGAGTTTTTATCTTTTAATTCGAGGGAGAAAGACTCGTACGTGAAACAGGTGCCTCACACTCTTGAGCCATGGGCTAGTGCAACATTGTATTTGGGCGGTACCATAAGCATAATTTTGACTTACTGTAGTAAGTCCGTAGCCAGTATTACATGGTACTCTGTACTTTAAGCACTCACCTCAGCTGCCTTCACCAACTTGTCATAACTATTATTAATAACTTGTTGTCTACTGACCACAGCACCTGAGGTATCACCACGACTGGGGAATATCCTGGATGGGACTGGGGAGAGAGTGAGATCATACAACATGTAATGTGTATACACATCACGTATTCAAAGCATATTACTATGTACATATTTGAAGAAGCAGGGAAATACGTGATAAGATCTGTAAAAACCCAGCATGATATGTGCAAGCTTAAATTTTATGATAGGTAAGGTATTAAAAAAATTGTAGAAATGCTTTCTTGTTGTTGGAGAAAGTTCTAATTTTGTTAAAAACTGGATATCATCTTTTTCACCCACGTACTCAAGCGGAGTTCAAAAATCTGTTATGTAGCAGTAGGTCAATGGAAATGTAAGTCATGATTATGCTATGCCAAAGAGATAGCATGCGGTTAATCTTTCTTTTTAATTAAACAAATACCAAAAAAAACTTACCAAGCAATGGATTCACGAGGAACACGATGGTGTAAGTATATTATTGCATTAGTAAGATTTACCACTTTAGTAAACACTTATATATGATTTCTACACTTGCTGTACAAATTGATCTTTTTGTTGTTACTACATTGTAGAGCTGTAACTCTAAACGTTCTCAGTGAAACTTTACTGAACATTTGACTATGTACAATGATAAATAAATAGAAAATGCACTATTACGTACATATGTCTGATTTCACAGATCTGGAAATCAGTTACGTACTATAATTTATATACATATCTTATATACGTACTTAGTGCTGCTGATCTCCTCTTAGACACTTTCCTCTGTTCTGTTTTCTTCTTCCTCAACTTCACCTTGACTGGTCTGGTCACCTTCTTCTTGGTGATGTTCCTGATCACTGCTGGCTCCACCTCCTTGACATAGTTGACTGGTACAAACCCTTCCTGTCCATTAGGTCTCCTGTGTAGAGGAATTGTCCACACAATGTAATCTATGTAACACATTGTTACAGTACGCGCACTGCACATATTGTGTGTGTTCATAATACTGCATACATTTGTACGTACAAATATAAGATGAAAATGTGCATCAAAATAAATAAATACTATAATGTGTATCCTATACAAGGAATTTTAAGTTTGATAAAAAGTAGGGAAAAACAGGTCACCTACACCTGCAGATATACAGTGGACATTTAATCCCTAATTCAGTCATGCGAGGTATATTAGGGATTAATTGTCCACCAGTATATGTGCAGGTTCTTTGTTTCATTACTTTATTTCTATGATCCATAATCGAACTTAAAATTCATGTTGTTTTGATATCATTATGACTGGTGAACCCACACACACTGCATCAAAAGAAAGACAGAACCATACTTAATGTTGTGCAAATGTATGCACCAACTTTCAATACGGACTGAAAAGTGAAGTAGCCATTATGCATTGTTGTCAGCCACTGTGTGCTCGGCCCATTACAAATGAAGAGCTGTTCAAGAAAGCTCCTCTGCATTCAAAGTAGCCTCCATGGAAAATATGAACATTACAAACCTTAGCCAGGAAGCCATCATGCACAAGTAACACTTTGCGCTGTCAGCAAAGATAAATGGGACACAAAGGAGGACACTGGTAAGTCCATGAAGAATGCATTGTATGTACTGCGGTATGCCAACAGGCACCTGTCAAGTTGAAACAACACCAAACAGTGAAAAGATCAAGCCAGTAGTCTTAGCCACTATTGAGTTACGCATGTCTGAAGGCAAAAGTCAATCTGTCAGTAGAAAATTCCACTGAACAAAAACAACTTCATAGCAACCTATACTGAAGGCACTTTTGGGCTCAGTATACCTTACCAATACTGCCACCAAGACATCATGAAGGTATTGAGGCTGGTTTAGGACGATAATTTGGCCAGAAAAGCCCAAACTCATGATCCCTAATATACAGTAATACTATACTGTATGATACGTAAATGGTCACTCATGTGTATAAACTAAAAGTACAAATGATATGATATACTATGCACTACAGCAGTACTATGTTACACTTATACATAATCTACATACCTCACACACCACCATTCTGGATTAGCCTTCTTCACTAAATAGAACACCTAATGGAACAAATTGTAACATAATATTTTAATGCTCACAATATGGACATATGCACATACAGTACCGCTTAGATGTAACGTTATTTGCAAGTGTACAAGCGATGAAAATCTCACTAATTAAAAGGTGTGGCACCCGTTTCATCCCCGAGTATTTATCCTAAATGAAACGGGATTAATACTCACAAACAAAATGGGTGTCACGCCCCTTTAATTAGTGAGTTTTTTAATCACTCGCATGCTCGTGAAATAACGCTACAGGCAGTACTGTACTAGCAGCCCATGCAGTATGTACAGCAAGCTTGTGGGCTGATATACATACAGTACACACTTGTTCCTTACCTCTCCCTTCTCAATACCTAGTCCTTGTCCCTTAAACCTGTACAAAGCCTTCACTTGTGGTACTCTGATCTCTTGTACCACATCTTCCTCGACCTCACGATCTTCAGTAACCTCCTCCTCATACTCCACCTCAACTGGGACCTCTTCCTCTATCACCTGATCATCAGCTGACCAGTCTTGACGATCCTATGAGTAATAGTAAAGATACAAGATGTACCACTCCATTCTATATAGTGGGGAACTTTAGCTATCCTAACATTAAAGCCAACCAGATTATTTTCTATGGCTGTTCTATTAGAGTATGTATCTCAAATGGTGTCACTTTAGTTATGCATATTACACGTATGGTGTAAACAGATCATAAGTTTATTTGAATAAACATGCATATATTTTAAAATTTTCTTAAACATGCAGTAGATACCATAAACAAGCATGTCTGTACGTACCACTGATCCAGACATGAGGAACTCAAATATTTGTCTGCTAAGTTCTTTCAGTCGATCAATCTCAGAACTATACACTTTGATCTCATTTTCTAACTTCTCATGATTGTCCAGTAGAGTCTGTATGAAACATGTGATGTACATGATGTTATATCATTTTAGTACATCAATACAACCATGTGTGTAAGTACTTTACTACTGTGTTTAAAAATAGTGAAGGGACACTTTAATTTACACAATTTCCATACACGAAATCACAGAAAACACAGAAACACATATCACATATCTACCCTGTATGTATCCACACAAGGTACAGTACCACCCAGATGCAACGTCGCAAGCAACAATTGCGTGTGATTAAAAAACTTGATCGAAAAGAGCCATTTTATTTGCAACTTTTCATTCCTTGACTGGAAGGATAAAGACTAACGAACGAAATGGCTGCCATGTCCCTTTTTCAAGCAAGTTTTTTTTTTAATCACTCACAATTAGTGCTTGCAACATTGCATTTGGGTGGTACAGTATACATAGTTACTACATGTTCGTATGTGTGTACATAATGGTTATGTGTACATAATGGTTATATACTATTTGCATAAATCTACCACCCTTATACAAACAACAGAAACAATGATGGAAGGTCTCACTTTAGCAGTAGTTCCATCCCGGCCATAGTCCACACTGGACACTAATGGATCTTTCTCCTTCATCCATGACTCTGCCTCATTAGCATCAGCATAGTACTGTGTTAGTAATACAATAATAGTGGTACTTATTAATATGCAATGTAATATGTATGTCAACATCCAAAACACAGACTGATACACCCACACACACCCATGCATGCACACACGCACGCACACACATATTCATGTCACGAGTGCATAAATGATGTACATACACACATACCTGTTGTTGTTGGATACCTTCTTCTAGTCTTTGCTTCCTATTAGCACACAATTCATTCAATTTCTTCCACCTCTCTTGTAGAGTGATTATCCTCAGACCAATAGCCTTACTGGCATGGACTGCCTCTGACTTGACCTTCTCTCCATTCTGACAGACAGTCTGAAAATGTTGTCGACGTCCTTCTATCTCTCTCTCAACAACTTGATGTTTTTGTTGTAAGCTAATCAGTTATTGATATAATTCATGGTACGTACATTGTTATACATGAAGAAACCCCACATGTTTGCACATTTTTGGAATTCCACTTTAGTAAAATTTCCTTTATCTACTTAGCCAACCAAAGTTTCAGTCCTAGAAGCCAAGAGCTTTAGAAGCTACAGCACTACAGAGTGGTAACAACATAAAGATCAATCCATGCCGTGATAATACAGAAAATAAAACTACAGGTGCTTAACGAATTGGCTGAACTTACAAATGCTGGAGATGTAACTTTCATCATCACAACAAGAAAATCCATTGCTGGGTAAGTTACGTATTTTTTACAGGTCCTTCCTACAACTAGGGCAGAGACGAAAACTGTGAGAAAATGATGAGAGTAAACCACATGTCTAAAATCTGACACTCATATCTTCCGTCTCCTGAGACAAAACAATGATTTTTTAATTCTTTCTGCTTTGGGGAATACGGTGATATGAAGATTTTCACTATTATCACCTTCTTTCAGTACAAAACAAGTGCTCAAAAAATTTTTAGAAGTCTTTTTTTATTATTGCAGCCCATTATGTATCCTACTGCAAAATTAGGGTTGCACAAACATGTGGGATCCTTGCATATCTGGTCACACGTTTAGCTTGCTCTCAAAATATGTCATGTATGTAGGCACCCATACACACACACACACAAACACACTCACACCCACACACTTACCCACGTGCACACACACGCATATAAACTTACTTCAAAACAGTTCTGACATCTTTGCCAGTATCAGCTTGTAAACACAGTTGTTCTTTCTCCTTCATCCACACCTCCTCATCCTCAGCTTTACGATAAAACTCCTGCACTTTGAGTGATTCTTGTAGTCGTTGGTGACGAGTGGTGGCCATATTACTGAGGTCAGCACAAGCCTTGTCCATCTGAGACTGTCTTTGTTTGATAAGTGAACTATCTGGATGACCTGGGGAATGTATAAGTATGTACGTACATTTTTCATGTAAATATTTTAAAATAAATATTTCAACTGATGAGTACACTACATATGTATGTATGTATGTATGTATGTATGTACGTACGTACGTATGTATGTATGTATGTATGTATGTATGTATGTATGTACGTATGTATGTTAAACAAGTGTACTGTTCCATTACGATCATTTAAGATTGCATAGTTTTAAGGTCTTGTTGCCCCGGTGTGAGAAATACAATATGGTATAAAGCTACAGATCAAAATCTGTGGTATAATGCCATCAGTTTGGTATAAACAAAATTTGTTTACAACACTTGCACTGTAGCAAGGCAAAGGTCTAATATGGAAAGCAGCAGCAGCAGTCTATCGATAATTTATAATGCGATTATAGAGACAGCACAAATTTGCAACACGACCTTATATGGTGAATAAACAAATCAGCCTGTCCAGTAATTTATCAAATTACAACAGTGTTTAGTAATTGTGAAAGAAACATTAAATTAAGATTACCAAATATTGTCATAAGTACAAGATCAGCTATTTGAAAATACATCCATACAAGGCAACACCGAGTACTATAAATACACTGGTGTAACATGTAGATAACACAATTAAGTGACAAAGACAAGAGATACAACATGACTACTGTTCTTATAACAATTCTACTGGTGTTGGTCACTGTTACAATCATCACTGAAGGATCTACTGCTATAAAGAACTGTTGTAATGTTGCTGTTAAAGATCACTACTTCACTATCAACAAGAACTCCTCAGGAGTATACACCATCATTGACTTGTGTGGACAAGGAACTACAGTACAAGGATATTGTGACACTGTCACTGATGGTGGAGGATGGATGGTTATTCAGAGGAGGAAAGATGGCTCTGAAGATTTCAATAGATTTTGGTGGGAATATGAGATGGGATTTGGTAGCCTGACTGGAGAATTTTGGTATGGACTACATGCCATCCATTGTCTTACCAGTCAAGGACAATGGGAGCTACGTATTGACTATATCTTTCCTAATGGAACAAATGGTTATCTGTCATATAGTAACTTTAGAGTAGGACCAGCCACTGAACAGTATCCATTAACCATATCAGGATATGATGGAGTTACTATTGATCCACTTAGTACAGTCCCACTGAATGATGCAAAGTTTTCATCACGAGATAGAGATAACGATAAATGGAGCAGTGGTAATTGTGCTGCTCATTATCAGGATAATGGGTTCATTGGTGGATGGTGGCACAATGCTTGCTCCGACATATATCCCAACCATGGGTACAACAACAAGAATACAATATTCCTCAATTATCAGTTGCATTCTCTACCATTTATAGAAATCAAGATCAGACCCAAGAACTGTAACAACATTTAACTTCATCAAGTGATGATGTGTGTGATTTGACTGATATTATCATGTAGTTATTAGTAGTGTAATAACATTACAATTTTTTTGTTAACATCATTGCATAGCTAGTGTTTGCTTCATTATCACCCTCTAACATTGAAATCTGATAATACTACTAAATGGTAAACTAAGCATAATATGGAAACTGAAATCTAAGTACGTATCTAGATGATCTAATATGGCCAGTACACAGATTGGGAAACATATGTGCAACAAAAGCTTGTGTATTAAAGTTTCATTAGAACTCATTTTCAAAAACAAATATAAAACATTTATATGTGGCAGTCTCAGAAAAAACCTGTCTTGTCTGCACAACTTCCAAATTTTTTTTTCGATTTCTTAGCACTATCTGCAGTATCCAAGGAAGGTTTCAGCCTTCTGTGGTGGAATTTTAGCACCAAAAAGTAGGAAGAGCAAGATAATCAACTTGTATAGTGACTATACTGAAAATAAACTACAGGCACTCACATTCACAGCCATAACTTTCATTTGCATTAGTCTACAATGTTGCAGTTTGGCTTAAACTGTTCACCATGGAGTAGCAAATCAGTCAAGGTATGGTGTTAAACCTGTAATTACTTACGTATATGCGAACGAAGGCAGGTTAGCCAAAGAAATGACAACGATCTTTCTTATATTTACTGCATCGTAAATAAACATGCATAACTTTACAATTTTTTTTAAAATTTCGAATTTCTCAATACACATTGCTTGCGCAAACAAGTTGGGTTTTTTCTGAGACAGTTGCATATTTCACACAAAATTGTGTACAATTGTATGGGAAAATGCTGAAAGTACAAATTTGGGATTTAGGATTTTGCATTTTGTGCACACGTCTCAACCAACCTTGATCAATGAACTTGCTAGCTTGTCCATTAACCACCTTCACCCTCTCAGTGATGGTAACAATATCAGCCTCCAACAAGCTGTGCTTCTGTAGTAGGTCTTGTACACTTAATAAGTGTTTACCATAGTCCTCTGACTGTAGTGACATCTAGTAGTAGTGATAGGAATGTGTTGGTAAGTGTGTGTATGTGTACATGTTTAAGATATACACATACATTTAAAGCACGTTCAGCATGTACATACATTAAAAAACAAGAGATTTTAAAAGCCAGTGATGCACACACACACACACTTTGATAGCAGACCACCACACACTATACTACACACACAACCCTGATAGTAGACGATCACACACACATACACACACACACACATACACACACACACACACACACACCTTGATAATAGACCACCACACACACATGCAAACACACACACGCATGTACGCACGCACACCTTGATAACAGACCACCACACGCACACACACGTGTGCTCACGCATACACACATACCTGTATTATTCCCATATCAGTAAGACACTCATCCATTTCATTAAACACAGTCATCAGATCTCTTTGACTGGTCAGTGTAATTTTACGAGAGTCCAACTTAGCTAGTAGTGTATCCCACATGTTCTGTATTGACTGGACCCTGTGTATATAATACACACACTGATGGTTACAACACTACATGTTCCACACACCTGGACTGTATACTCTGACTATCATAATAACTTTCTTGTGATAGTTCTCTACCAAGCTCCCTGATGTCATGAATACGTGTGGACTAGATAATAAAGTACAGAATTAATGTTAATAATATACTATAGTAATCATTTTAACATTAGACCCTGATGCGTCTATATAGCCAAGAGATAATCAAGTCAATTGACTACATACGTAGTACCGAGTTCTGTCCAATTTTACTCTAATTGAACATACGTACAAAGTTGACAAAACACTCTTAATAGAACAGTCACTTTAAACAACACTACTCACTCTAGCATCCACATCAGTGTGAATAGCCTCATGTCTCTTTAGTGCAGCATCAACAGAATGCATGTCACGTCCATTATCCAGTTCATCAAGTATTTGTGTCATGTCTGCCAACCAGCTCTCTCTAAGTGATGACTTGCGGGCAAACTTCTCTGCTAGGTGTTTCAATTTCTCTTGTCTACATGCAAGTACATCAGGAATATTTTAAGTAGTTACTCTCAATACAAATTATCATGACTATAAACCTCAGTTAGCAGAATTAGGGATTCTATAAATACTTGGTCCATTTTTATGAAACTACCTCTAAACCACAAAAAAATTTTACATATCAGAGTATTGTTTCAGTATTGAACAAAAACCAGTCTCATGGCATATTGACAGTATTGGTTAGGTACAATGAAGTGACCTGCTGAGCAAAAACCAGCCGTTTTTGCAAAAAGTTAAAACCACATTGAAATACACTGGGTAAAATGTATGCTACATGAAAAAATTTCCACAGACTTTAATCGCATTCGTACACACTGAACTTAAGCTCAAATCAATAAACTCTATTATACCACTGGATTTGCCTGTTTATGGAGAGTAAGAAAATCTTTGCTTCATGTTTGCACAGCAAAGGTAACGTGAGTTATGGGTATTTATTTATGATGCGGCAAAAACAATGTTACCGTCATCATTTCTTAGTTGGAATGGCCTTCTTCCTTGTCAACACAGAAGAGTACAGAGAAAGCACTATGCCTTGATTGATTTGCCAGTTCATGGTGCACAGGTTGAGCCAAGTCCCATCTTCATAGCTTGTTTCAATCATACGTTACGACTGATCCTGTAATTTATTTCCCGTATTGTTGCTGTACCAATCGAGAGTCTATCACTGTTCCAACTGTCAAGCACTATAACTCCCAACACCATTTAATGTTTTAATAGGTTGAAACTTTGGCGGTGCACTCTTTTGTTACTATAGATAACAAAGATGCAATGAAATGGAATTTGAAGAGTATGCGAAAACAGCCAGTTTTTGCTCTGCCGGTCACAATTGCTTTCCGTGTGACCACAAGTGCTTTCGATTAGTTACTGTGAATCCTTAAATTATATAATAATTTTATAGGAGTTTTCTGCTGACTGATTGAATGACGGGATAGGAGATTTAGCGGAATGGCAGAAACAGCAGAATCATCATTTATAGATTATGGACAGCCTTAGAATGCCCACTACCAGTTAGCTACTCACTGTTACACAGCTACATAGAACCATGATAGAACTCACCATGATTGAAGCACATGGTCTTTGTAGTACCAATTTTCTGTTTTCTTGCAGCATGGCAATTAATTCTTAGAGTGTAGTCTTGTCTTGAGCCTCATCGATCACCAAAAATATCAACACACTGTATTTTGAAGCACATGTTACTAGAAGTGCCTCAAGGGGAGCCTTTTATATTTGAAAATCTGTAAATGTCAACCCGAGAAAATAGAGTCCGGCCAAATGAGACTAACAGTCTGTTTACACTACAGGTCGCTCTGGATGAGATCGCTTCAGTTCGCTCAAGAACGATTTTTTAGCACTGTTTATACTAGGAAGGCCAAACCCGCTCCAATAACCAAAAAAACCTTAAACCCACAATCATAATTTTCATCGAAGTAGAGATTGTTGATGGAGTTAAAGGATTTGTGTGCTCTGTTTTCGTAAGGTCAGTAGGCATGATGAAGTTTTCAGTGTTGGAGACAACCTCTCAATTCTATGGAGTTGGTTAACTGCTCATTCGCACGTGTACCTGTTTGTTTTTGAGTCCTTTTGTTGTTCTTGAGGCTGTCCTTCTGTATCATCCTCTAAATATTTTGCTGTTGCTTTATTTTGTCTTTACAGTCGCAATTTTAGCTGTAGTTCTCCATATCTTTATCCTGCTTATTAGAGCCAAATCAAACCACAGGTTCGCGACTGTTTATACTAGGTGAGCAGAGCGAACTAGTTCGAACCAAACCCACATCCCTAGCAGGTCCATTTCAGAGCAGTTCAACACTGTTCGGTTCGATACGGTACGCGCTTACACTAACTTGGAAATTGCTCTGATTCAAGTTAGTTCAAACTAGATGGATAGTGTAAACAGGCTGTAAGCTCAACCATTCAACATCAATTGTTTTGCAATTCAAAACATAGTAATCAGTCACATAAGTTTAAGAACATTCTAGAATACTTCTATCACATGTTTGGTACCTAGCTATAAAGCACTTCTAGTAACATGCACTTTAAAATACAGTGTGTTGATGATCAATGAGGCTTGAGACAAGACTACAGACTAAGAATTGATTGCCACAGATGATGGTAAGCTGCAAGAAGACAGAAAATTGGCACTACAAAGACCATGTGCTTCAATTGTGGTGAGATCTATGTAGCTGTATTTATATATGTAACAGTGAGCAGCTAACTGGTAGTGGGTGGTTTAAGGCTGTCCATAATCTGTAAATGACGATTCTGTTGTTTCCGCCAATTCTGCTGCTATTCAGCTAAATCTACGTACTTTCCCTTGATTGACTGACTGATGTCTTCAGACAAGCATAACTCAATATTGGCCACTGGCTTGATTTTTTCACAATCAGATGTTTCATCAGCCTGACAGCTGTCTTTTGGCATACCACAGTACGTAGAATGCATGCATCATTAACTTATGTTTGCTCTCCTTTGTGTCCTATTTCTTTTCAGTGACAGTGCATAATTATGTATAGTTGTGACTGCTTTATTTAAGTATCTATATCTCCCTGATTGTCTCCAGTAAGGTTATATTTTTTACTGCAGCACAAAATGGTGGCTACACACTTCTTCATTTGGTCCCTATCCTTGAGACTGTGTAAGGCAAGCAGGCGCTATAAATGAAGAACAGTAGGGAAAGCACCTTTGTAGTCAATCCAGTCACCACGAAAAATACAGACGATTCACGAGCCCCAACTACTCGAGATTGAACAGTGGCCATTATGCTTCGCTTTCATCTATTTTAGTCCATTACACAGCATTACAAACTAAGAACAGTATGTACGAGAAGTGTCTCTGCAATTAATCCGGTTGCTACAAAAAACATGGGAACAAAGCCACAGGGAAGCCACATCGCATCATCGCAAATTGACACCTTACATTGCCAGCGAAAAGAACTGGGACACAAAGGAGGACAAAGGTAAGTCCATGATGCATGTATTGTACATATTGTGGTTGGTAAAAAGACACATCTCGGGACAAAGCAATGTTGATTAGTGAAGATATCAAGCCTGTAGCTATATCCATTGTTGAGTTATGCTTGACTGAAGATATCAGTTAGTTAGAACAAAAATTGATAAAAATTCCATAGAAATTTTTTGGAAGGGTTTGGGGTTGGTCTGAAGACAATTTTGGGCTTGGCTGTGCCTAACTAATACTGCCAAGTTGTCATGAAGGGAAATTGAGGGTGATACGTTTGGCTGGAAAAGCCCAGTTCTCTGATATACAGGGTAGTACTGTATGATATATGGCCATCTTTTGAGTGTTTAACGCTAGATTTGAAGATAAATGTACTAAGATTATGTCATGTATGATGATTCTGAGATGGGTTTTTAACCACATCAATTTGGGTGGTACCCATCATAACCCCTAATAAACAATACTATCATACTACTTAATACCATAATTGTAGTCAATGCTATGTACCTTTGGAGCTCTCTCCTTAACGCTACCTCTCGTTCATGTTCAGCTCCTTCAAGTTTCACCCAGGCCTACAACAGAAAAAGATAGTTGGTAATACACGTATATACAGCACACAATTCTAGAACAGTTGCCAAGAAACACTAGCAGTAGATTACCTTGTTAATATCAGCAATCAGTTTACCTTCAGGAGGATACCAGATCCTTTGTTTAGCAGCTTGTAGTTTCATCTGTATGTTGAACAACTGTATCTCCAGGTTACCTCTCTCGTTGTACCTGTGAGGATGTTGATACAACACAGACCGTTGTTACAAGTATGGCAGTCATGAGATCAAAACTTAAACTAAGACAAAAAATAAGTAATGGTCCCAAAAAAAACAAAAAAAAAAACAGTAACTTTGGGGAATTGAACCACATTTATCCACATGTCAGCCTACTACGCTACACCACTATTAGCTACCCATCTCCCTTAATTTGTACCATAACCTGTAAGAACCTATGTATCTATGCATTTGTAACCAAAGTTGGACACATTATAATGATGTCTTTCACTGTCTGTATGAAGCTAAGAGGTGGCCAAGCTTTATCAGGACACTTACATATCAGAGCATCTTACATTGTATAATACGTACGTCACAGAAGAGATTTAACTTGTACTACCAACACAGTGAAAACACAAGTAAACACACCACTGATACTAACTTTGGTGGTTTCTCAACAGTCCGGTATTTCTTAAAGCCACTCATCAGCTGTTGCATACCAGTCAATGTGTTGGGGAAGTTCCTATCAGACAAGTGAACTATCTTCTCCTCTATCCACCCCAACAAGTTAGTAATCATATCATCATAGTCATCCTTCATGTGTTCTATCTCTACCATCATACCTACCACCTGAAGGAGTAGGGTAGTGTATATTAACTACATATCATCGGTTACTACAAGGGTATGCGTAATACACATCATATCAAGTACACAAGTTCCTATAATGAACTGGTGTACTTAATATGGCCACCGTGATGGACCCAATGTGTATAATATGTGACAATCTGTGCACCATGAACTGGCAAATGATCTAAGTATAGTGCTTTCCCTGCACTCCACCATAGTAAGAGGCTATTCCTACAAAACAAATGATGACGGTAAACACTATTTCTACTGCATCGTAAATAAGCGGTCATAACTCATGTATGCACTGCTACACGAACACAAAACAAAGCTTGTCTTGCTCTATGTGGACAGGTCAATCAAGTGATATATAGGTTTTGGGGATTTAAGCTTTGTTTCATTGCGTACCATAACGATTAAAACGTGCGTAAATTTATTTAGTAGTATGTGTATTTGTATTTCAATATGTTCATAGTAAAGCAAAATTTTGTGAAAACGACCAGTTTTTGTCATATAATTTATCACACAGCATTTATCAACAACTCTAAGTGCTGCTGCAAACATTTAATCAATCAGTGTCATGTGGTAAGTAGGGTCTGGCCACACAAGGCTAGTAGTCCATACTGATATAACTGGACTATAAAATTATATGTACACATTAAAAACATTCTTTTGGTCCCATATATTATCCCCAGCCACCCACATGCTTGATCACGTGAAGGTCGTTTGAGGACTTCGGTTGAACTTTTGGAAGTGAACAATAATATAGTAGATACTGTACCTGAAAAACTAACTAAGTGGTTCTCTAAACATTTTCATAGCCATTGATTATTGATATATAAATGAAATTTAGGAAAGGTTTCATGCAACAAGGGTTAATCATTGTTTTATTAGTCACACCAGTGAGTTTTATAAAGTATTGTAACACCCCTTGAGGTGGCTGGATAGGTTATTCATTTGAATTTAAACATGCGAGAAACACATTTGTAACACTAGAGCCAAGAAAGTTGACCAAAGTCACCAGATGACCTTCGCGTAATCAAGCACGTGAGCAACTGGGGACAAGACTACCCATAGATGATCAGACAAGGTCCTGGAGTGTATGTGTTATAGTTAAACACCACCACATCCTACGAGTGCAGGTGTGGGTTAACTGGCTTCTATCCCACACTATGAAACACATTATTATCAAACAATGTGACAATTGCTGAAATAGAGGTGTTAATTACAGTGATAATAACTTTTACTGTGCTTTTAGTTTTAGGATGTTTTAGGATGATTCATGTTGCCTTTGATCTAGCTGAATATGTATATCAACTTGTCTTTGATATTATTGATACTTATACCTACTGGAGTTAACTACCAGTTGTTGTTTTTTTTACTTTGATGCTTTAGTGGGATAGAAGTTCTATTAGCTTGTATATATTGCATCACAGACTTAGCCATAGTGTGGGTGTATACCAATGTGGTTTACAGTTCAGTAACAAATTAACCATCACAACAACCACACAGTCATCTTGTCTACACTAAGGTTTGTGTGATAACCCATGACCCTGGGTGGAGTGATTAGTGGGGGAGGATTGTTTATCACTAGATAAAAAATATTTTAACTATCCAAGCATACTAATTGAGATAAACAAACAATGACCTTAACTATCATA
The DNA here is from genome assembly GCF_963678975.1 of Dysidea avara. Lineage (NCBI taxonomy): Eukaryota > Metazoa > Porifera > Demospongiae > Dictyoceratida > Dysideidae > Dysidea > Dysidea avara. The sequence continues at coordinate 12,886,740 of NC_089273.1, forward strand.
ACAGAAAACATTGTACCTTGTTTAATCTCTTTCCACCAGTCACTTCATGTTTTAGTTTAGTGAAGTAGTGATAATAAGCTACCAGGTAGGTCATGATGGACTTGTCATCTGGTCTGGGAACACTGACATCTAACAAGAACATGATGCATTATAATTGTGTCCATATTAACATCTTACTCATATGCACGCACTAACTGACACCTGCAAGCATCTATACACACACACACACAAACACGCACGCACACAAACACACCTTCAGCATCTAACAGACGAGCTATTCCCAGTTCTTTTTCTGCTACATCAAAAGCATTGTTGAGATTAGCCAGTGGTTGTGTTGCCTTCAGTTCATCATAATTGATCAGGTCAGGCCTGTATTCGTCAATGACATTTTAATAAAACAATACATGTGTTGATACAATCACAATAACAATCCTAGTGAAAGTGTTTACATTGTATATAACTGATGTGCACACACAGTATTATTCAATAATAGGACGTTTTTTTGTTTTCTTTTTACATTCTTGTAAACAATGTTTCTTTACATAACATATACAGAACACACACATACTACACACCTGTGTTTGTGTATGAGAGCATTAAAGGCTAGTCCATCTCTCCAACTAGTACTGAAGTTCTCCACACGTACACCGGGGTATCCAGCTGTCTTCCTCTGACACCATAACAACAGTGCCTCTTTGGCTGACCTCTTCTCCATAGACTCATCCTAATTCAATTTTAAATAGCCAACTAGATGTAAGGTTAGACCACTCCAAATAAATTCTCCGTTTCCTGTCCTAGACTCAGGTATATTTCATGCAGGCAGGCGGTCCATTTTTATTATTCCATTATAAGATTGGCAACTTTTCAAGCCATTATTTGCTTGGTACAACCATAAAATGCTGCATAAAATCATGCTTAAGCTTGTACGTACCTTTGTTTTTAAGTTGCAAAAATAACACAAACATGAATTTATGCCGACTTAATAACACTGCTGGCACCTGAGCTATAACTCTGTTTTACTGATCCTGTACAGAATGCAAGAATAATAAAAAATAATGGAAGAATATGGAATAATGGAATGTTTAGAGCTGACAGTAACCAGATGTGGGCAGTGAACAGAAAACAGAGAATTTATTTGGAGTGATCTTAGCTAGCTACAAGAATGTGAAATGTCCACAAATATTAATTTTGTGTGGGGTCAGCCAACACAGAAAAGCCGAAAATATATGAGTAAGCAGCTGTATTTAGTACTGAGTATAGCATGAAATTTCATTTTTTCTAATGGACCTTTCCTACTTTGAATCGCATCTGGTAGAGAGATCAGTATAACATATGATAAAACTATGAGTTATGTCAATAACACACTGCAATTGTAACTTCATAAATGAAGATACACACAGTATTACACAGACATCACCTCTTCTTGTATGTCCTCAATCTCAAATCTCAGGATGATGGTCCACATCAGTCCCATTATCAGTCTTGGTATACCATCAACAATATCCTCAGCACCTATACTCTCCACATGAACCTGTACAAGTGTGAATATGTTAATGATATCAGGTTAAAGGAACTACTTTATCATACAGTACGATAGTACTGTAAAGTAGGAACCACAAAGGTGTAGGCGTGGCCCATGAAAAAACATCACAGCCTCACTTTTCCCAGATGACGATGAGGCAGTATTGGTTAGGCAAAACTAAGCCCAAACAAGCCTTCAGATTGACCCGAAATGCCTTCAACAAGTTGCTACGGAATTATAAAATAAAGTTATTTAACAGAATTTTCTAGTGACTGACTGAGTAGCTGACTGACGCCTTCAGACAAGCGTAACTTGATAATGGCTAATGCTACAAGCTTGATTATTTCATTGTTCAACGTCACATTGGCCTGAGAGGTGCCTTTTGGCATACCGCAGTACGTACAATGCATTCTTCATGGACTTACCAGTATCCTTCTCAGATTGGGGAATGAAGTAGGCCAATTAAACATTCCCAATTAACCACATTATTGTGTACGCCTGTGACACACCTTACAGGTCAATGTACAGATTTTCTAAATCTTCACAATATTAACACCAACCTTCTTCTGATGTGTTAAAAAGTTCAGTGCCTTTCCAACATTCTCAATCTTGTTTATCCTTAGACGACCACGTCCTGTAGTAGAATATAATACATCACTATTAATAATGTGTTCAACTATCACATAACATAATACCAGGTCAGCTTAACTAAATTTAAGAATAGAATGACTTGTTAACAATTCAATTGTTATTCATACTAACAAATGCATACATACACACATTATGTTCATACTGTATATATACATACTTTAATTTTAAAAAATCAACTCAAATGCAACATTGTTTCACACAAGTGCGAGAGATTAAAAATTTGCTAATTTAAGGCCATGGCATGTGAGTATTCATCCATGAAACGGGATGAATATTTGTGAGCAAAATGTGTGCCCTGCTCTACAATTAGTAAGTTTTAAATCACTCACACGCAAGAAGATGATGTTGCATTTGAGTGGTAAATACAGTATAGTTCCACTACTATACACCACACAAATACTAACCTATTGTTCCAATCTTTTCTCCTGATATGATCTCCAGTAAATGGATCAGTAGACGACCGTCACACAAATCAATAAACAAATCATCTACTTTAAGACCTCTCTACAAGTTAATAATAAATAATGATTAGCATGACATTTCCTGATGTAAAATACTATTAGTGACACATAATGTTACATAAGTCACTCATTGTGAGACACTCTCTCTCACAGGATATTACTTATGGTGTTGAGCTTTAATATTGTAAACCTTTGAGGGTGACGTGATTGCACAACCAAACAGGCAACTTATAGGAATTGATCATTATTTTAGACAAGCCAGTGGATCATTGAGTGCTAACATAACTCTCTATGCCAGGGTTACAGGAACACGTGACTGGATCTGCAAGAATCCACATGTGGTCAACTGAAGTTTCAGCTCTAGAAGTCATAAACTTTCGAAGTTACACCAGTACAAAGTGGTAGCAACAAAATAATCGATTCTACAGTGACATTACGGAAAATAAACTACAGGCACTTAATTAAGCGGTCATAACTTACAAAACGCAGTTCTCTACCAGCTTACACCATAATATTTTCCATGAACAGATGAATCCATTGCTAGGTAAGCCAAGTCTTCCAGGTCCTACCTAAAACTCCTACAACCAGGAAAACTTGAGGAAAAGTGAGGGTGAATTGTTTGTCCAATAGCGTCTCCGCGACAATAATAAGATGGAGCTAAAATTTTTGTACTCCTCCTACTTTGGGACATAATGATGCTACTAAGGTTTATGCTGTTGGCACCTTCCTTCATCACGTAACAAATGCTATAATTTGTGTAAATATTTCACCCATTACATTTATTGTATTCTACTGAAAATCAGGCTTGTGCAAACATGTGGGATTCTTGTAGATCTGGTCACATAGAGATTTGCAAACCACAAACAACAAAGCTTCTTAGTGAAACTGATCAAAAACTGGACTTGCAAGAAAGACAATTCACTTTCACTCCATGTTGCATACACTTACAATAAAAAAGGGCTGTAAAAGACACGTTGAATTCCATTTGTTAGCTACTTAAGGTCTCTTAATGCTAAATACGTGTAGGTTGGTCTAAAATTACATGCAGGATAGTAATATGAGATTATAACAGAATTTGAAAACAAAAATACTTATTTAAAGAGCATAGCCAGCCTTTCAAAAAAGGCTGTTGCAATTGTTCCAGCAGTCACATGAATAAAAATAAACCTTAGACAAAAAGGTCCTCAAATGAAAATAAAAACACAAAATATGCCTTCAGGTGGAATTGAACCCAGGACCTCCAGCGCTTGAGCCCTGCATCTTAACCATTGCGCTACATGGCTCCCAACTACCTAACTCCTTTAGTTTCTACATTATATTTCTCCGAGTGATATAATATTGAAGGTGAAGAAGAAACCAAAGCTAAACCAAAGCTGAACCCGACCCTACCCTAACACTAAAGCTACTTTTCGCGTCCTCTAAAGCTGAATGCTTGGGACAACCTACTAGACGCGTTCCCTAAAGTCAAATACTTGGGGTAACCTACTAGACGCGTGCCCTAAAGTTGAACACTCGGGGCATAGCATACAACTAGTGTGCTTGATGGTGAGAAATCTAGTGGACTGCCGGAACAATAGCCCTGACAAATATTTTTTCTGGCTGCCGGAACAATAACAACTTCGTTCAAAAAAACCCAGGGTTAAAGCCACATATACTTAATTATTAGTTTCTCATCCCCACCTGCATCGCCATTTTTCTTACCTCATCAAGGACATTTTTGCACCACTGGTGACTTAGTGCAGCCATCCAGCACTGGTGACTTAGTGTAGCCATCCAGCACCTTTTAAAGTTGGTAACTTGCTAGAGCAGTCTAAGAAAACTGTATTCCGAGTCATTTTAACTAGCTAATCCAGCTATCTAGTTGGTAAAAAATAAAATAAAAATCCATCCTTTTGCACTGCTATTTTGAGTGTAGGAGGATGAGAAACTAATAGTGTGGCCTAACTGTCCTTTGGGCTGAAAGATCATCAGAACTTCTGTGGACAGGTACTGTAATTACTAGGGCTCTAGTCCTGCCACTGACTCATGATACACTGATAGTATACATTGCTGTATTGTCAGACGCAATGTAATATTTCAGCAGCACTGGTGTGCTTTCTATCACCCTGCACAAATCCATATGACCTCACCTTGCTCAAGAAAGAATTCATCCATTTTGTAAAAGTCTTCTTTTGAATTGATTCTCGTTCATCCTTTAACTGCTGAATACGTCCCTTCTCAAATCCTTGCACCACACGAGTTGCTTGTATTGCCTTCCGCCATCCTTTACGGGCAGTACTAGTGTCAGTGGCTACTGGAGGAGGCGGGGTGGAAGCCTCCTCGTCCTCGAAACTTGCCATGAGCCCCTCCTTGGAAGTGAAGCCTTAGAAAAGACCTCTCACTTTCAAATCGATTAACTATATTGGCTTCACAATGGCGATGAAAAAGAATTCGCAATTTGTATAGGGCGTGCACAACATTAAACAAAGGGGCGGGACAAGTCACGCGATAATGTAAACAAATAGTTTTACCACGTGACAAACAAAGAAAGTGCCATAAGGCGGTTGGATTCACGGATGCCGATTGAGTTTTACTTCATCCTTCTTTGGATTCCAGGACCTTGACTGAGAGAACTCTGCATGATGTCATCTACCTTCTCCTGCCGCGTACTGAACAAGATAAATGTGGCGAATGAAGTAAATCCATCACGACTGCGACCAGTAAAAATCGTTCGTCCTTCCATCTTTGTCCCGCTTTTTTACTTGTATTTATAAATCTGGTTAGTCTACTGTTATACTACACAAATATTTAGACTAATTTAATTTACACTCGTAGTGACTATGAGTCTAGCTGGCTACCCCCAGGGGAAAAGGTGTTATGAAGAATTTCGCTATGGACGTTGTTGTGCTTAATCACGTATATCTGAAAATAGCGCATATAAACTACAGAGCTAGTTACAACACTTCTGTGTAGCTAACACTACTGAAATGTAGTGAGGTCAAGAGCCATTAGATTGTTCTCTTCAAAATATCCACATACCTTTCCATAGAAATGAAAGTGATTTTCAACCTTAAAATGTCGTACGTAAATTTCTTGTGATTTCCTTTTGCTATAGTTCAGTTAAGTCGCCATTCACTGTTCTTTCCTGGAATCTAAAGGTTTCTGATAAAGGTTAGCTATTATGCCAGCACCAAAGTTCCCAATGCAAAATGTATGTATGGCTACATTGTTTTAGTTTGGGCTATTTTGATACACCACAATTTCTGTGAATTGGGCTTCTAGCATCACTGCTAACAGAGAGTGGCTCTACACGTATTGCACCCAGAAAGTTACCAAACAGACACAAGCTAGGCAGTACACCATAATTTCATTTTAAATGGTTTCATTATTCAAAAAAAACATGCATGCTGGCGTTTTTGCCAGGAACTAAGTATATCAAGTAATAAATAAAGTCTGGTTAATCTGGCGTTGTTAGTTTGGGAACAAGCCTAGACCATTTGTCTAGTGAGGAGTCCTCTTTTGCAATAGTTATTAAGTATGGAGTTTATCTCTATGCAAGCACTTGCCGTGGGGTTACTATGTAGCTTAAAATATGTTTCGCAGTCATTGAGATGATCAAGTCCCTCTTTTAAGTAAGTAGACCTGTCTTGAATCATGACATTTGTCGACCAAATTTTCAGTTCCCCTATTATATTAGTGGCGCTAATAAAGTTCTTGGTTACCTAACTATAAACAATACTTTTTTTTTTTTTATTACTGTCAGAGTCTACTGGAATTCGAAGTGTCTTTACAGATCTAGAGTTCTTTTTTTGTCTGCATAAACAAAATTATTATTTTATTTCCATGAGTAGAAACTACGAGGACTTGTATGCTTCCAGTCTCCTGAATGAGTTTACTGACGTGATCACATAGACACCATCTAAACTGAAATCTTGACGGTCATTCTCCAAGGATACTGAAAATATCTTCAGTCTGTAACCATTTAATCAGGTAGAGTTGATGCCGCTGAACCATATTATTCAAGTAATAAATGCTAAGTGGTTAAAAGTTCTAGGGATCAGTGACAGTCATAAGTAGTTCAGTTCTAGCCAATTGTCATAATATAGAGTGACATACAAAGGATCATGTGTTTTATCTAGTTGGGTATTAGTGTCCATGGGGTGGTGATGCAGATTCCAGTTCTCATATGTACTCAGCAATTGTGTAACTTCCTATGCTGTATTAAAGTACCTCAATCTTGCTAAAAGTTTTCTAACAACTGTTACATGATCCATATTACGGTTACCTGCTATCAACACCAGATTCCCCATACATAACTGGATGGTGCAGTCACATGTACAGGACTGTACAGACCATAGGTTATACCAAGAGTTCATAATATAAAAAGAGAGGAGAGTGTCCTACTACAGTATAGCCTGTATAAACGCGAATCTCGAAGTAATACAGTAGAACTTTGATTTCTTTAGGATATCATGTCAACACGTGAAGTGTTAAATAGTGTTGACAATGCCATCAGTGAACTGCTTATTGAAGCCATAACTATGACCGTTATTGAAACTTAATGCTGAGTGCATTCCTGACCAACTAACACATTAAAAGTGACTATAGGTATTGCATCATAATTTCGAGATGTGTATTTATACAGGCTATACTGTAGTAGGACACTCTCCTGTCTTTATATTATGAACTCTTGGTTATACTGTATTCAAACACAGTAGTCATTTCTTGTGCTAGTACAATTTCAAGATACTCAACAGAGTATATTACTGATCAATGTCATGATCAGGGACCCATCCAGATGTGCCTTCAGTAATAATGTAATGTCACATTGATGATTTTGTGATACAGAAACTCAAACCCACAATTAATTCCTCAATACTAGTATATATATATAAACCAAATGGTAGAATGTAGGGTACTGATTACCACTGGATACACTCAGTTGGCCATTACCTCTCTAGTAGGTAGAACAATTTTTGGCAAAAGTCTTCCATAACAGACTTTTGTTACCAACAAGTCAATACACTGACAGTTAAGAGGCTTATATTGATCATCCAGATAACCCATTGCTTAAATCAGACCACTGCCCTGTTACATTTAATCTTCATAATTGTAATGCCACAACAGTAAGTGATTCTATTAATTTATATGATTACTCTAATTTGATTCAATAAATGAATATCTTTCACATGTTGACTTTTCTCCCTGCTTTAATTTGTCTGACATAGAATTTGTATGGACTTTAATTAAAGAAATTCTACTTGATGCAATTCACCAGTTTGTTCCACAAATCAAGATAAAACTCTATGATTTTCCAAACTGGTTTACCCCAAGCTTAAAGCATAAAATCAAATGTCTTCGTTCACTTAGAAAGCGGTACTCAAAATCTCCCACACCTCATATCAAAGATCGATTGGAGGCTGCTGAGTTTGAAGCTGCAGAGGAAGCCTCAGCTGCTCGATCTGCATATGAATCTAAGCTTATTAATGACTTCGTTATTACCAATCAACCCAAGATATTTAGCTACATCAGAAGTTTGACTAAATCTGATCCTATCCCACACACTGTGTATTATAATGATAACAACACAACCAATGATAAACAAAAGGCATCATTGTTTAATAATTACTTTTACTCTGTGTTCTCTACTACTAATATTAACCAACCCCCTCCTAGTGAACCTCTAGACTCTAGCACCCAACAACATTTAGTTTCAATTGATATTTCTGAAGAAGATACTTTTAACGCTCTTAACTCGTTGGACCCACATAAGGCAGTTGGTATTGATGGAATTGGGCCAAAATTTCTGAACAGTTGTGCTTCATTTCTCTATAGACCACTACACTATTTGTTCATCCTTTCATTTCGCAAACATGTTATTCCACTAGAATGGTGCACTCACACCGTAATTCCCATATTAAGTCTGGTGACAGAGGATCAGTTACAAATTACTGTCCTATATCATTGTTATGTAACACCTCAAAATGATATATGATAAAATTATTGACTATCTCAACAAATTTATTTCACCTGCACAATTTGGATTCCTCAAAAATAGACCTGTAATTCAACAATTGCTTATCCTCTTCAACCAAATAATAAATAGTAACCATCAAACTGACGTTATCTATTTGGACTTTCGTAAAGCATTTGACAGTGTGCTTCATAATCAACTATTGCTAGAACTAAATAGACATGGTATATCTGGCAACCTATGGCTATGGTTTAAATCCTATCTCCTACACCGTCAACAGTGCGTAAAGCTAAATAATCAATTTTCTGATTCCCTACCAGTCTTATCAGGCATTCCCCAGGACAGCATCTTGGGCCCTCTACTGCATGTTTCCTGTCTACATTAACGATCTACCAGACCATGTATTGTTACTATTTGTAGACGACACAAAGTGCTTTAAGACTATAACTGATACAAATGACAGTCTAGATCTGCAAAAGGATGTAGATAATCTAGATGGACGGAGTATCAACTCTGATCTATACTGTTCAGTCTATCCAAAATTTTATTCTTTTCTTTTAAACCTCACCTGCAAACATCCTACTCTATAGGCAGCAATGTTATATCCGAAGTCACTACTCATAGAGATCTATAGCTAGGTATCATTATCTCATCAGATTTAGACTGGGGACCCCACCACCAACACAAAATCAAATGCTTATCGGATGTTAGGCTTATTACGACGTTCCTTTTCAACAAACATAAACATCTATATATATTGCTATTCAGATCCCAATTAATGTTTTGTTCAACACTATGGAAAGTTGGAAACCATATTTATTAAAAGATATCAGACAACTAGAACAGCTTCAGCGTTGCACAACAAAGTACATATTGAATGACTGTACCAGCAACTATAAATTTCGATTACTTGAGCTCCAAATTTTACCTTTAATGTATGTTTTGGACATCTGTGACATAATGTTTTTTATCAAAAGCCTTAAAGCCCCTACAAATGCATTTAATATCACTGACTATATTAAATTCACTTCAGAAACCACACAATCAGGATCTAGCTATAAACTGCAACACATAAGAAATACTAATGTTTCCAGCAGCAACTTCTATTTCAACAGACTCCCTCGTATATGGAATGTTTTACCAATAATAGATCACAATCTTAACCTACCTCTTAGCCTATTACTAGTACAAACTTACACACTTTCTATGGAATCATTTTGAACTAAATTTTGATCCTGACAATGCATGCACTTTTTCTTTTGCTTGTACCTGTTGTAATTGTAATAAGTCCCCCAAACCTCCCAACTTTGATCACCTGTAACCCTTGCTTTAAATGAGTTTTAGATAATATAAGTAACTATAACTAATCTTAATAACTACTTACTCCTGGCCACTGGCACTGGATGCCAGTGGACCTTCAGCATACACTAGATTTTAAGGACTAGTGTTTATACTGTACGTATCTTGTTGTATGTATGCTGTAAAGCAAATAATAAATAAATAAAATCCATGTAATTTTTGATACATTGAGAACATAAGCGGCGGAGGGGGGGTGGCTGAGGTCCCCCCTTGGTCTGCTGAGGGGGGGCGCCACCCCCCCTTCCCCCTCACCTTATAATGATATCACGCCAAAATTATCCTAGTGGGGCTGAAAACCGTGATAAGGATTGGGATACTCTAATAGAACAGTCACTTTATTCTCTAATAAAGCAGTCACAGTATTAGAGCAGTGTGTAGTGAGCTATGTAAGGATTTTTATGTAGTTTATCAGCTACAAATGCGTAACTGGCAAGGTGGGCACCTATTGTCAACTGGCTGTAACTTTTTTTTTTTTTTGACTCACCTTACCAAACCAGACACAATGTAGTGCCTGAGTTCATTTTGACCCCCCCCCCCCCCCTTTCTATAAGTCTGCATCCGCCCACCCCCTTATATCAACTACTTCCTCTGCCACTGATTGAGAATGCATGACAGCTGCTGAGTAAGCTGCTGAGTAAGCTGCCTAGACTATTACATGTCAATAAAATAATGATGGCCTCCTTACTGAGTCATGTAAGTCATTATGTGAGAGCTACTGTAGTATTATTAGTACTTAACATTAGCCAGCACTGAAAGTCTGTCAGCAACTTGTACGGCAGCCTTTGGACTGCCTAACCTAATACCATAATAAGTACATTCATTGTGTCATTAGCCATTCTTGTACTGCTATCACTATGGTATAGCATTCACCTGAGCTCTCAATAACTCTTGTTACATGGGCCAGCTGCCCAAACATTTAGTAGTGCTGTGATGCCTTTTAAATACTGAAACTAATAGTTAAAAAAGCACTTTGATATGGGCAAGAACAAGTGAGTTATGAGGCTATAAAATATCCCATACATGAAGACATGCTTGTTCCAGTACACAAACCATTGAGAGTGAACACATGCTCACCTCTTTGATATTGCTATATTGGTGGGGGCTCAGGCAAACGCTTATACTGAATATAGTATTATTACTGCAGTTGAAAAGTTGTGAATTATTCACTGAGATGATTAAGGAAGTTACAAGAAAGATTTTTTTTTGCTAAAAATTAATATCCACTAGAAGAGAACAACAAACAGTACAGGTATTATTGTTTGGTCATCTTTCTATGATGCCCTTGTGACTTACATAATCCTGTATTGTAGAATCGACTGTGGGTTTGAGTTTCTTAGAATACCTTAGTCTTATCACATCACTTGTCACAAAGAGTGTGTCAAATAATTAAAGAATTCCCCATCAACATCTATACAATGTAGACTATTTACAATATGTGTGAGCCATGTATTCAATGATAGAAGCTTACCGGCTAGGTTTGTTGAAAAAGACATTTCATGCATCTTACATTTGCCTGTCCGGTTTATATACCTATATATAAATGGTTAAGAACTAGTTAGCTGTAACTTTATTAATAGTGGATGAAGAGCTGGCAGCTTCAGCCCCATCATTGCTAGGACCTATTCCCAATCTCCTAATAAGGTTACAGCCAAAGGCATTGGGAGGTTCCAGGTTGTTTGGTACCAGTGTAACCTCTTGGTGATCCAGTAAACTGTTGTCATCCATCTCTATGTCAGACACTTTGTGGAGGAAAAATGGAATTTTTTCGATATGACCTCATCGCTCAAAACAAACAACATATACACTCAATCAACAATCAGTACATTTCACTGAATAATATAGTAATTATAATAAATATGTGCCACCACAGAATACAGCTAGTTTACTCAGATAAGTAGAATGTTATTTGTGAAGAAAAATAGGAATGTTATTGGCCTGCTGGAAATCCTTATGATGATTTACCTTAAGAGCTATGTACAGTATAAATACAAAATGTTACCATTACTTCAGATTATGAGCATATCTACTAAATCTCAAGCTCTATGCAATTATAGTAAACACTAAAATTTAAAATTGAATTTGTGTCACACATGTGTGTCACGGGTTCTTGTAAAAATTATTGCACTTTGAAAACTCGTTGACACTGCTTATAATATTAACAATATTGGACATTTAATCCCTAATTCAGTCATGGGTATAGTGATCTAATTCCCACTAGTATATATCTTTAGGTGTAGGCGACCTCCCTTGTTTCACTACTTTTAACTCTATGATCCTTATCAAATAAATTATTCTTATAATATATTTAAAGTACTTGTAGATATAGGCCTTACTACTATAATTTATAAGTACATACTTATGTAGGTCATGCACATGTCCTCTATTAGTGATCATTTTGCAATGGTTGCAGTGTTATAACTTCAAATGGACTACCCTATTATACTCTTTTAGCTTTTAGGATATCTGATCATGATGACCATAATTATATGACGTGCGTATTCACATGTTAATATTATTCTCAAACATATGCAAATGTAAAATACCAGTACAGCTGTAAGTAGCTATACTAAAGTGTTTGTATGAACTAAATATATATCACACAAAAGTTGTATGTGAGTATCACTACAAAACTTCTAATCTCTTATTATGCTATGTGCTTAATTACCAGTTAAAATGTTTGTCAGTTACATTTAATTGGTCTAATTTTCATTTCTACAAAGCTCAGGGAACAGTCCTTCAATGCACCACGGCCTTTGTGTTGTTGGTTGAGTCATATATGTATGAGAGCAACTTCTGTACCACCTTCCAGCATTACCCACTTGATCCACTGCACAATTTCCATCACTCTTCAGATCATCATCATTATCCTTCATTGTCAATTTCATCCCGTTACAGTTGTGATTACACAACTAAATCCTGATGTGGTTAACTTGTAGTCTTCTGTAGCTGACCCTACTCTAAATTCCCTGTATGACAGGTAACCTTTTGTTCCATTAGTCAACGTAAAGTCAATACGTAGCTCCCACTGTCTTTGACTGGTAAGACAATGGATGGCACGTAAGCCATACCAAAATTCTCCAGTCAGGCTACCAAATCCATCTTCATAATCTACCCAGTCTCTGTTAAAGTCAACACTTCCATCTTGTGTTTTTTGAACAAATAACCATCCTCCTCCATTAGTGACAGCATCACAATATCCTTCAGCTACCAGTTCACAATCTCCAAAGAAATTTGTAATGTTGTATATACGTATACACACACGAGATCTGAGTAATGAGAAATGAGAGAACCTGAAACCGTTTCCCGACAACTTCCATTAACAGATGTCACAACAGGAAAACCATCAACCATCATCATCGATAGTAGAGTAATTGTTATAATCACCATAGCAGGAGTCATTGTAGTCTTGATCAAGTCTTCTTTGATATCTTAACTGAATTATAATTGAAGTGTTCATCAGGTCAGGTCTTTTATAGGACCCTGGAAATCATTGTAAACATTTCCATATTTGTGACCTGGCCTGCAAAAATATGGCATGTGGGAACAAACTACACCCTGACACACAACATCTCATATCTCAGTTTTGAGATGGAATATGTTTATTCTGCAACTATTACTATAAAGCCAACTAATTATAATTTTTTAATAAGTGCTGAAAATTTCATGGCCAATCAGTAATGGAATACAAAGTTGTGACACATCAAACTTTGAAAAAGTAAGGAATTTTTATGTGCCCACATGCCCTGTTTTCGCAGGCCCAGTCACATTTGGTGAACATTGCACTATTAATAGCATACAAGCCAATAATGAATGTAATATTTGTTTGTAAGGTTGATCTGGTAGTGTCCATGAATTTATACCAAAACTGATTATAATTGGTATGGAGTCAATTGACAACAGATGTACAACCATACGACATCACAAACCACCCTACCCTACACATACACCTCTACCACCTAATATGGAGCTATTAACTAGCTTTATACAATTGCATGTAATTATAGGATCATTGGTAAACAGATTTAAATGTGTAAGCAGGTACACAACTTTACTTGTGTTGTGCCACTGGCACTCACAGTCTTACATGAGACTCTGTACATTTGACATCAATACGTATATAGTAAAACGTAGTGCTTGAAATTGTCACAACAAAATCTCTGTGAACTAAGTTGGAGAAACAAAAAACAAATTAAGGTTCCATAAATCAGAAGCAGGTAGTACTGAATTAATGCTTCTCCACCTTTTCAAACACACCTTCTGTAACAACTTTAAACAGGCTGTAGGACCAGGTGTCCTACAGATTTTCAGCACATGTGCTGTAAAGCCTTAATAAATGAACTAATATCCATTGGTTCCACATGGGGTACTTTGAGATAATAAGTCACTCTCTAGAGTTCCTATGGATACATATACGTGAAATTGACAAGGAGAAAACATCCTGACTGCCTGGCAAACTCCTGTAAGCATTCGAGTGTTATTCGGATGGCTGCAGGTTCGAGGCTTCCCAGATCCAGTCATGGACTTTTTTCTCCATTTTTTTCTCCTTTCTCCACCTTTTCAATACATACCTTTCTAACAACTTTAGACAGGCTATAGGACCAGGTGTCCTACAGGCCTTCAGCACTTGTGCTATAAAACCTTAATAAATAAATTAAAATGTTTCTGTACAAGTGTATGGCACTTTTACAACTTTTAGACATGGCAAAGACAGCTACTCACTATCAGAGAGGATAAGGCCATAAAGTCTGAATAGAGATCTGTGTGACAAATATGCATGCGCAATTTCAAATGCTAGGCATTGAAGGATTTGATTTGCTCTATTTTAGTTCTATTAAATAGTTTGACATGCTGACTTGTTTGACTCTTGTTTCTTTTTTTTCCTAGCAATCTCTATTACACGTAATAAACAACTATTCATACACTAGTGATAATTAAAGCGTCATTGTTTAGTTGTTTAAATATTATTATTTATTTTTGACCTCTTACCAACTAACTACTTAGAAATGGCTTATGGTGTTTTTTCTATAGTTATAGGTGGTGTTAAGGTTATAATTATTGTACAGTTTAGATCACTATTATGAACCAATGTAATTGTTATCTGTTTTTGATTGATTGTAAGTTGTACTGGCACATCTGCATTTTAGCTGCCCCTGGAGGGTCTTGTTGATTAATTAATGATGGCTCACATGTGTCAATCAACCACAAAGTTGTGGAGATAAATAGCTAGACGTAGTTTCTTTATTATTCATTGTCTTAGTAAAATAACTCCAATAACAATAGTAACAAAAACTGATATGCATGTTATTGATAATAAAAACACTAAAGCTGCAGTTGTTCGGTTTAAAGTCTGTTTCATGGGATGCTACTGATGAGAGAGTGATGGGACGAAGTATGTACACTACATTATGTGCACTATATACTAGTGCTGAAACAAATAGCAATTTTTACTATTCGAATAATTGTGAACAAAATGACTGAATATTCGATTATTCTTTAAGCTTATACTTCTATTGAGTAAGTACTGAAACCTTTTGTTAGGGAGCAAGGTAAAGCCTGAGAGCTATTTCTATCTTTTCTAAAATAGAATTTTTAGATACATCACTTCATTCACAATCTTACGTAAGTTTCGAGGTTGGCTTTTCCATCTGAATACAGTGTACAATGTGCTAACGAATATTTGAATAGTGTTAACGAATTGAATAGTATTGTACCGACCGAATAGTCAAATAACCAAATAATTGTTTCAGCACTACTATACACAGCTGTATACTTCATGTACACATTATAGTATTCTTGACTATACCACAGTGGCATGGAGTATACCATACCAGCTTGTTATCAAGGTGTTCAGCTAATATTTAAAGTTTTTGTATGTGTAATAGTTGTGTTGTAAAACTATCATTAGACTTGAACCAATTATGCTTTAAACACACTGTATTATATTTTTGAGCAAAAGCCTATTATGCACTTCTTCCTGATAGCTGACTGTTTATTAACAACATTTCCTGATTGCTGTATTAGAGTGACTGCTCTATTAGAGAATATATCTATATTTTTTCTTCAAAGTATAAAAATTAGTATTCAGACAGGAATTATCACTTGCAATAATAATGTCTACAGTGTCCATTATTTGCTTTCTTTGGGCATACACATTTAATAACCCTGTTTGGATGATTTTTAAAATATGAAATGCTTGATGCATTTTGTAGCCTATAGCGTACATGAAATTATGCTAGCATAATTGGCAAGTCTAACTATAATGAGCTGTACATGTATATGTACAATATTATGTACATATATACAAGTTTTTAACAGCATTCTTTTTCCCGTCACTCTACACATTCCATTTTAGTCATCTTTTTACCAAGTAGCTACAGTGGTTTGATAACCAAAACCACAATGGCATCAGGTGTTGTAAAGTGATGCCTTTGTTACCTTAGCATTCAATCCTCTACATGACTCTTACATGCATGAGCACTAGACTCTACCTGATATGGTCAAGGAATGAGTGGTACCAGTGTTGTTTGTTACACACTTAAGTCAAGGTGATAACTAACTAGGTTTTGTGTGCTAGCTATGTAGTAAAAGAAAGCTTTACTTATGTTTCACCAACAGCCATCAATAATGTTGATCTACAAAATGCTGTGAAAGATTCTTATTATCCTAGCTGGGGGGACAAGTCACCCACCTTTCCAATCTACTCATTTCTATTGTGTCTGTTAAAGTATTTCCTTTGTAAGTTTGAAATATGTTGCAGTTTAGTTGTATGTTGACAAATAACTTCACATAGTCTGTGCATTTACCATTTGCCTTCTCACAAGTTCCAATACTGCTATGTATATACACACCCTCAGATAAAACTGACTGTTTATTTACAGTATATGTCTGTTAGTTGACTGCTCTAATAGATATTAAAAGAGTAGGGGATAAATTAGTTTACTTGTAATTTTTAGTTGCTCCCTTGTAATCTTAACTTATAATTGGGTGCTGATAGCTCTTATCAGCACACCAGCTGCTGTATTTTATAGTCTAGTTTAGTTTTATACCAACCCCCCAGTTTGTATCCATGTCTTTCAGCAGCAAAATCACAATAATAATAATAATAAATTACTACCTCTAAACTAAAAGTGAAAGGACATTAGCCCTACCCTCTCCTGCTTTATAATGTTAAATTCTTTACTGTAGTACTTCCAATGTAATAGTAGAAGTGATATTTGTAGTGGTCACATATTGTGTGGACTACATAATAAAGTTTGAAGTAAGAATAATGTGTAGAGCTTGATTGTATATGGAGTGTGTCTGATAGTGGAGGATCTGGGAGACACAGTTTAGAGCTGTGAACATTATCACCTCATGTTTGTGTATAATGCTAAATGTGCATAATATTATTAATTTTGTCCTTTTTATGAATGAAGGTGCAAATTATACAGTATTAAATCCTCTGCAACAAGTTTCTTTCAAATAATCAAAAGTATGACCTGACAAATGCTATCTCTTTTGTAATTGCATGATTCATGCCAACAAGAACATCAAAGCTTGGAGTAGTTTGATATACCACTTAGTGTCATAATACCAGGTATTTTGTTCTAACATAGGTGTTAAAGCCTTGTTAATTTTAGAAAAGCTAAATATTTACTTAATATTAAGAAGTACTACAGTATTTTAAACTAAAGCAGCATATTTGCAACTAAAAACCTGAAGATACATAGCTGAAAGCAAGAAGGTATTATCGTATTCTTTGGAATAGTAATTAAAAATTTGAAACATCAGATTTTTATGGTTCAGTGTAATTAAAATGTTATAGAATTTGAGCTATTGGTATGGCAGGAATGCAGCAGGATGTTTGACATTTTCTATATGATGTTAAGCAGTATACAGGTCAAGATGAAGCACACAGTGGTCATTGTTCTATAATACATAATGTTTAGAGGAGTTCTGTTTGGATGTTCTAAAAAGTATTTTGATTTTCAACCATATTAAACCTCACTCCTAAAATAATTTGCAATTTGACCAACTGTCGCACATATTGAGCAAATCTCAAGTACAACCATGTTAGCAACTGTTATGTAACACTTCCTAGTTTACTGTTACATATGCATGTTTACAATTTTTTGTAGAAGTGGCATGACCTTTTTCTACTGAACCATGAGAGAATAGGCCAAAGCTTATTGTGCAGACTTTGCCTAAAGTGTGTATCTTGTAACAGAAAATGAGAATGTCATAGAATATGCCACTTCCCATCACCAAGTACAGTGGTTTGATAACCAAAACCACAATGGCATCCAGCATTTGTAATACTGTAAGGTGATGCCTTTGTGACCTTAGCTTTCAATCCTTTCTTTCAGCTCTGTTATATGGCTCTGGTATAAGTACCAAGTAACCAAACAATATAAACGACAATGTAACATGGCTTCTTCACTGCAACTTTCTCAATGCTTATTGCAATGACGAATGCCACATCAATCAGTACATAGTAGAGAAAAGAAATAATTAGGGTAGTCTAAGTAAAAAAAGTAGCAACTTGGAAGAAACTATTATATCTGCATGCAGTTTCTCTGCAGTAGCTGGACACTGGCGAGGCCTTCACCACAATCCTTACAAAAGAAACAATATCCTTCTCATTAATCCATACTTTGGTCTCATCACAACATCACAAGTCCTCCAGAAGTCTTGAACACTATACAACTAACAAGCAATGAGTCTGTGACAACATAAGTACAATATGTGACTATCTCTGGGAAAACATTTTTTTGCCTATTTAAAGTAGAGAATTGCAGGCTTTAAGCCCTCAGTGTGTTGAAGCTATGTGTACACCATGGAGTTGTACAGCCACATATAGTTATCCCCAGAGTTCCCATCAAGAGCCCAGAAAGCTCGTATGGGCTTGGGAAAAGCAGACCACTCAAACCTGCTGGTTTTGATAATGAAATTTGGTACTGTAGTTTTGTGAAGGGGCATAACCAGGATTTTTTAATAGGGGAGTTTCAACAGCAGTATTGAGTTACCAGAAGCAGGGGTCTGTGGGCACAGTCATCAGATGCTGAGAGAATTTCAATATTTTTAATGAATAAAACTCAGCAAATTGCTATATTTTATAAAAATAGCATATTAATTTCTATAATGCATATAAGTGTCCCTGGGATGAAGCTAGTACTACATTATGCATAGTGGAAACAGACAGCATAACACATAGAGACACATATTGACATCTGTTAGTGATAGTTACGTATTTCACTGGTATAAGAACCATGAATCCACCGATACAAATGTCATGAATTACAATCAAAACAATATAACTACAAATATGCATAGTATGGATTCATTTACATGTCCGAGTGATAAATTACTGGAGTTCTATATCTTTAATCCTTAAACCCGCATAATCCAGAAAACTGGATTTGATAAAAAATAAATTGAAAATGCACAATATTTTTGCCAATCTACATAGGCGGTTACAAACAAGCATATCTCATGAAGCATTCATCTGGTCGCTTCGAAAAACAGATTTTATTAATTGGCAAAGAGTAAGCTATCTGCCTGTATATAAACTGTAGAATCGGATTACAAACCACTCAGTTATGATTTCAAAGCCAACTACGATTCTCTACACTTGTACACTAGTGATCTCTTCAATTACTTAATTACTTATCCTTAATTAATTTACTTACTTAATTACTTATACTTAATTAATTTACTTACTTATTTACTTACATTCTAATTTAATTTGTAACTAATCATTGTACTATGCTCATGCATATGAGTCTTACAATTATAAAATATAACAATAATATAATACGTGTAGCATATGCGAGATTGAGATACTCTAATAGAACAGTCACCCTAATAGAGCATTCAGCTACGTTTATAACATACTCCATTATAGAATTATATTACATTGCAAGTTATTCTGTAGGGAGTTCAGCTACAAACAGTTAATCTTATAGACAATTCAGCTACAAGCAAGTCACCTGTAGAGAGTTCAACTAAAAACAGATCACCCTGTACAGAGATCAGCTAGAAGAAATCACCTTGTAGAGAGTTCAGCTACAAAGAAACCACCATGTAGTGAGTTCAGCTGCAAACAAATCGTCTGTAGAGAATTCAGCCAGAAACAAGTTCGCCCTGTAGAGAGATCAGCTAGAAATAAGTCACCCTGTAGAGAGATCAGCTACAAAGAAACCATCCTGTAGAGAGTTCAATTACAAACAGATAACCCTATAGAGAGTTCAGCTAGAAACAAGTCAACGTGTAGAGAGATCAGCTAGAAACAAGTCATCCAGAGATCAGCTAGAAACAAGTCGCCCTGTAGAGAGATCAGCTAGAAACAAGTAACCCTGTAGAGAGATCAGCTAGAAACAAGTCACCCTGTAGAGAGATCAGCTACAAAGAAACATCCTGTGGAGAGTTCAATTGCAAACAGAAAACCCTATAGAGAGTTCAGCTTCACCATGTAGAGAGATCAGCTATGAACAAGTCACCTAGTAGAGAGTTCAGCTACAAACAGATCACCCTGTACAGAGATCAGCAAGAAGAAATCACCTTGTAGAGAGTTCAGCTACAAAGAAACCACCATGTAGAGAGTTCAGCTGCAAACAAATCATCTGTAGAGAATTCAGCCAGAAACACGTTCACCCTGTAGAGAGATGAGCTAGAAATAAGTCACCCTGTAGAGAGATCAGCTACAAAGAAACCATCCTGTAGAGAGTTCAATTACAAGCAGATAACCCTATAGAGAGATCAGCTAGAAACAAATCATCCAGAGATCAGCTAGAAACAAGTCACCCTGTATACAGCTAGGGTTCAGCTACAAACAATGAGAGTTTCAGCTACAGTTCAGTTATGTAAGAAGTCACCTTATTAACAACAGTATACAATAATCATCATTCAATGTTAAATATACAAATATTTCATCAGACAAAAGCTATACACACGATTACTTCCTTTGTTCCACAATTCCTGCAGTAAAGAAAAAAAAAACCAAGGTAAAAGGAAGCATCAAAACCATATGGCCAGCTTTGTAGCTTGCAATACAAAAAGAAGTGATATCTAAACCAAAACAGCTAAGCTGTAAAAAAAGAATGGGACCCCAAAAAGGCCAAGGTGAAAAAAGATGTGAAATCCAAAGTGGCGGTCAAGAAATGCCTGTGATGATAGGTTAATGGCAAAAATTTTAATTACGACAATTCTGGTAAATTTGGTGCCGAATCCTAGTGGAGGAGGCAACACAAATTCACCTGAATTGTCGTAATTAAAAATTTTGCCATTAACCTACCATCACAGCCATTTCTTGGCTGCCACTTTGGATTTCACATCTTTTTTTACCTTGGTCTTTTTGGGGCCGCACTCTTTTTTTACAGCTTGGCTGTTTTGGATTAGATAGTAATATCCAAGCAGATTATGACAGAATTTGAAAAAAAAATGCATTGCTTATTTTAAAAGCATAGCCAGCCTTTCATAAAAAACCAGGGTTAAGGCCACATATACTTAATTATTAGTTTCTCATCCCCACCTACATTGCTGTTCTTCTTACCTCATCAAGGATTTTTTGCACCACTGGTTGCTTAGTGCAGCCATCCAGCACCTTTTAAAGTTGGTACCTTGCTAGAGCAGTTTAAGAAAACTGCATTCGGAGTCATTTTAACTAGCTAATCCAGCTATCTAGTCAGGAGGCATCTCCAAACGGATTTGGTACGCTTATCGTCACAATGACGCTGTCACAATGACGCTAACTTCAGACCCCCCCCCCCCCCTCCTTGACGTCACACTATGAAAACAATGCATTGGCAATAGAAACACAAAACGTTATATTCTTTACCTGAAAACATAGTCTACAAACAGTATAGCTGTTTAATCACGTCACTTTCTCTGTTCTATAGCTGTTTACACTATAACTGCTTTAATAAAAATTAATAACGTCATGGGCTGAACCCCCTCCTCCTTTAACGTCATTATGACGTTAAGCGTACCAAAATCAGTTTGGGGATGCACCCTTAGAGAAAAATAAAATAAAAACCTGCCCTCCCACACTGCTATTTTGAGTGCAGGAGGATGAGAACTAATTAAGTTTATGTGGCCTACCTGTTCTTTGGGCTGAAAGATCATCAGAACTTCTGTGGATAGGTACTGTAATTACTAGGGCTCTAATCCTGCCATTGACTACTGACATACTGATGGAGCATAATGTAATATTTCAGCAGCACCGGTGTGTGTTTTTAAATTTTTATTATTGATTAGCACAACCCATCAAGGGTATAACGCTAATGTAAAAAAAACGGTCATGTAAGTGATTAACTAGCTATAACTAGATAAATAATCTTTAAAAAAATCTAGATTACAATTACATAAATTCTCAATATTCAAGTTATTTCAGTCAGGGATTGTCCATGACAGAAATGAATAAAGATATTGATTCGTTCTGGCATACCGTTGCATAAACTTTTGATTGTGGTTAGCCCTGGTAGTTGTTAAGGGGGGTGGCACTGGCAAACACCTTGCACAATTGCATAAGACCTCACCTTGCTTAAGAAAGAATTCATCCATTTTGTAAAAGTCTTCTTCCTTCGACTGCTGAATACGTCCCCTCTCAAATCCTTGCACAACGCGAGTTGCTTGCATTGCCTTCCGCCATCCTTTACGGGCAGCACTAGTGTCAGTGGCTACTGGAGGAGGCGGTGTGGACGCTTCCTCGTCCTCGAAGCTTGCCACGAGCCCCTCCTTGGAAGTGAAGCCTTAGAAAAGACTTCTCACTTTACACAAATCGATTAACTATGTTAATTGGCTTTACAGGAACTCGCAATTTGTAGAGGGCGTGCACAACACTAAACATAGGGGCGGGACAAGTCACGCAATAATGTAAACAAAATAGTTGCCGACCTTTTACACGTGAGAAACAAAGAAAGTGCCATAGGGTGATTGGATTGATGCCGATTGAGTTTTACTTTATCCTTCTTTGGATTCTAGGACAACTCTGATGTCATCTACCTTCTCCTTCTGCGCATACTGAACAAGATAAAAGGTGGCGAATGAAGTAAATCCATCACGCTGTGACCAATGAAGATCGTTAGTCCTTCCATCTTTGTCCCACTTTTTTACTTGTATTTATAAATCTGGTTAGTCTACTGCCGTGTTACACTACACAAATATTTTGAAACTAATTTAATTTACACTCGTAGGTGACTATGAATCTAGCTGGCTACCCCCACCAACACACAAAGGGGAAACTTTTTCCTTTACTAAACCATCAGTTTAGGTGTCATGAAGAATGTTACTATGTACTTAATCACGTGTACCTATTAATATCAAAGTAAACTGCAGATCTAGTTACAACACTTCGGTGTAGCTAACACTAAATGTAGTGAGGGTTATTGGGTGTCAATCAAAATATTCATATACAACTTTCCATAGAATTGAAAGTGATTTTCAACCTTAAAATGATGTACTTGTGATTTCCTTTTGCTATAGCTAGCTCAGTTAATTTTCCATTCACTGTTCTTTCCTGGAATCTAAAGGTTTCTGTTACAGGTTATCATGCCAGCACCAAAATTCCCAATACAAAAATTAATGTATGTATGATTACATAGTTTTAGCTTAGGCTATTTTGATACACCACAATTTCTGTGAATTGGGCTTCTATATCACTGCTCACAGAGAGTGGCTCTACACGTATCACACCCAGAAATTTACCAAACAGACATCAGCTAAGCAGTACACCATAATTTCATTTTAAATGGTTTAATTATTCAAAAGAAATTGTGTTGAATATGCATGCTGGAATTTTTGTCAGGAACTAAGTATATCAAGTAACAAATGCTAAGTGGTTAAGAGTTGTTATGTACTTTATGGCCGCATGGGTACCTGCCCATAAAATTAATTATGATAGGTTTTCTATAGGACTGTCACAACACCTAACTATGGGTCTAATTCCCATTGGATTAGTTAAGTCTGGTGTTGTTAGATGGAAAACCATTTGTCTATTGAGGAGTCCCCTTTTATAATGGTTATTAAGTATGGATCTGTGAAAATACTTGCTGCGGGGTTACCATGTAGCTTAAGATGTGTTTTGCAGTTGTTGAGATGATCAAGACCCTATTTTAAGTAAGTAGACCTGCCTTGAATCACGACATTTGTCGACCAAACTTTCTAGTTCCCCTCTTATATTAGTGGCGCTAATAGAGTTTTTGGTTACCTAACTATTGGCAATGCCATTGTCAGAATCTACCGGAATTCTAAGTGTCTTTACACATCTTGAATTACTTTTGATATTTTATTTCCATAAATAGAAACTATGAGGACTTGTATGCCTCCAGTCTCCTGGATGAGTTTACTGACGTGATCACATAGACACCATCTAAACTGAAATCTCAATGGTCATTCTCCAAGGATACTGAAAATATCTTCAGTCTGTAATCATTTAATCAGGTAGAGTTGATGCCGCTGAACCATATTATTCAAGTAATAAATGCTAAGTGGTTAAAAGTTGTAGGGATCAGTGACAGTCATAAGTAGTTCAGTTCTAGCCAATTGTCATAATATAGAGTGACATACAAAGGATCATGTGTTTTATCTAGTTGGGTATTAGTGTCCATGGGGTGGTGATGCAGATTCCAGCTCTCATATGTAGTCAGCAATTGTGTGACTTCCTATGCTGTATTAAAGTACCTCAATCTTGCTTAACAGTTTTTTGTTTGGGGAGGGGGGGATGGATCCACTGCTGCCGAGTTATTAACAAGTGTTACATGATCCATAATACTCTGACTAAGGTTACCTGCTATTAACACATAACTGGTGCAGTCACATGTACAGGACTGCACAAAAACCAGTAGCTATTACACACATATTATAGGTTGTGCTGTACTCAAACACACAAGCCAATTCTTGTACTCAGTAGTACAATTTTAAGACACTCAACAAATATTGCTGATCAATATCATGATGAGGGATCCACCCACAGTAATTAGTAATGTTACACTGATAACTGATTTTGTGACACAGAAACTCAAACCCACAATCAGTTCCTCCATACTAGTATATATAAACCAAAGGATAGGTGGATTTATTTTATACCATTGGATAATTGAGTTGACCATCTCTTACCTCTCTAGTAGGTAGAGCAATTTTTGGCAAAAGTCTTCCACAACAGGCTTTTGTTACCAACAAGTTAAGAATACGCTGATGGTTAAGAGGCTTATCACGACACACGGTAGTGTCGTGCGGCCCAAGAAGCCGGCGCGCCACACCGTGAGTGTTTTAACAGGAAGAAAGAAAACGCATTTTTCACACCTACGTAGCGCTGTGATCCCTAATCCGATTAGAACCAAATTTGCTAGAGAAGTGCCGGCCAGTTAGGGGGGTCTACGTACCAAAATTTGAAAAAAAATCGCTCCAACCATTTCCGAGATACGAGCGAACAAAATTTCGTTTCAATTTCTTCGTTTTTTCCTTCATCTTCATTTCGCACATTTCGCAAAATCCGCCATAAAACACGAATGCGTGTTCGGATCGGGCAGAAATTTGGCACACGTAAAGGGCTCATTAAAGCGGATCTCAGCACCAACGTTGGTAGGAATCCGATGAACATTCACGGAGGTATGACCGATTATTTGCGTAAAATAAGGTCGAAGATCTGTCACGCCATAGGAGTAAGCATCATAGGAGTGAGCATCATAGGAGTACCTTTTTGTAGTTTGAAAGGAATCGGGATAAAGACCATGGAGGTATGAAACTAAACCCAACCTGTGTCAAAATTACGCGATCGGTTTTTATGAATAAAAAAACTATAAGTTTTCGTGTGTACCAGGCAAACCGCTTAGAGCAATGAGCTGAAAATCAGTATGTGGCTGGAATAATCATCATAGAAAGTCCTTGCAGTAGTGCAGAAGAATCGGTTTACAAAACACTGAGTTATGATTCGAAAAGCAACTACGTGTAGCAAATGCGAGATCGAGATACTCTAACAGAACAGTCACCCTGATAGAGCATTCAGCTGCGATTATAATTTACTCAATTATATTACATTGCGAGTTATTCTGTAGGGAATTCAGCTGCAATCAAGTCACCCTGTAGTCAGATCAGCTAGAAGAAGGTACCTAATAGAGAGTTCAGCTACAAAGAAAGCATCATGTAGAGAGTTCAGCTGCAAACAAATCATCCTGTAGAGAGTTCAGCTACGAAAAGGTCGTCTGTAGAGAGCTCATCTAAAAGAAGTCACGTTGTAGAGAGTTCAGCTACTAAGAAACCACCATGTAGAGAGTTCAGCTGCAAACAGATCACCCTGTAGAGAATTCAGCTACAAACAAATTGCCCTGTAGAGAGATCAAGTTACCTTGTAGATAGTTCAGTTACAAACAAGCCATCATGTAGAGAGTTCAGCTGCAAACAAATCGCCCAGTAGAAAGTTCAGCTATAAACAGATCACCCTGTAGAGAGTTCAGTTAGAAACAAGTCATCCTGTAAGGAGATCAGCTAGAAGAAGTCACCTTGTAGAGAGTTCAGCTACAAAGAATCACCATGTACAAGAGTTCAGCTGCAAACAAATCACCTGTAGAGAGCTCAGCTAGAAACAAGTCACCCTCACTGTTAAAATGAAGAGTAACCACAACTCTCAAGGAGTTCCCAGTGTAGGGAGGATTTAACACCCCTGGAGAGTAACCATTACTCCAAAGGAGTAACTGGGGAGTAACCCATGCTCTGAAGGTGGTGTCACTTACTCTTCAGAGTAATGGTTATTCTCTTCAGAGTGTTGGTTACTCTCCATGGGGCGTTAAATTCTCCCTACACTGGGAACTCTCAGAGTGTTGGTTACTCTTTATTTATAACAGTGCTGTAGAGAGTGTAGCTAGAAGAAGTTACATTGTAGAGAGTTCAGCTACAAAGAAACTACCATGTAGAGAGTTCAGCTACAAACAAATCACCCTTTTAGAGAATTCAGCTACAAACAAATCGCCCTGTAGAAAGATCAGCTAGAAGAAGTCACCTTGTAGAGAGTTCAGCTACAAACAAATCACCCTGTAAAGAGTTCAACTGAAACAAGTCATCCTGTAGAGAGATCAGCTAGAAGGATCACCCTTTAGAGAGTTCAGCTACAAAAACAAATCACCCTTTAGAGAGATAAGCCAGACAAAAGTAACCCTGTAGAGATATCAGTAAGAAACAAATCACCTTGTAGAGAGTTCAGCTACAAACAAAATCACCCTGTACAGAGTTCAGCTACATTTCAAGTCACCCAGTTCAGAGATAAGCTGCAAACAAGTTATCCATAGGAAATAACTGACAAGTAATAAATGTATGTATTTGTATTATATATATAATTTGTACATTTACTGATAAAATCTGAATTAGTTAAAGTATTTAAAATCTGCTTCATCTTGTTCTTCCTGTGGTAAAGAAAAAATGATCGGATTAAAAACTGCATTCAAAGCGCATTGAGGAGATTTGCATTCTATTTGAATTAAACACGTCCACACGCATCAACACGTAATGCGCTTTGTATCAGATCAAAAGAATTTCCGGACATAGTGTACAGATAATTAAACGGCTATTAGTAGTCATTTGTGCCAATAAACTGAGGGTAATAACCTTAGTGATAGCGACTTGATGATGGAGTGGTTCTTACTAATAGCATTTATTCTTGTGTGGACAAGTTATGTTAAGATGCGCAGATTTCGGAGGGAGCGTCGAAGGCACCAGAAAGAGCGTGAGAGGAAGTTGGTGGCCGTTGCGAGAACACTTGTTGTTAGCAGGAGAGAAAGGGAACTGGCAAAGCGTTGTTATCAAAGAAGAAGACGGTAAGCACATACGTTTTTAGATGGGCATGTAGTTAGCCGGCCTTTTACGTACTGTAGGAAAATAATTTTACAGTTCCTTTCAAGTCAGTATGGACGAGTCCAGCAAAGTTTCTGGTGTTTACCAAGAGGCAGAGATATGTTTCATGATGCTCTGTCTGGCAGACTCGGACGTCATTGGTGGAAGGAAAATTTAAGAATGACTAGGGACACTTTCACTATTCTATGCAATGAACTTCGACCTCACCTACAAAAACAAACCACAAATATGAGGTCTCCAGTGAGTGTAGAAGAGAGGGTGGCTGTTACCGTATGGAAACTAGCAACTAATGTGGAATATCGTACACTTGCATCACTTTTTGGATTAGGAAGATCTACAATTGGGGAAATTGTGCTGGAAACTTGTGAAGTAGTCACTAAACAGCTATTATCACGGTATGTTAGTATTCCGCAGAACAGTAGGCTTCGTGAAGTGGTTGATGGTTTTGAAGTTCGGTGGGGCTTTCCACAAGTAGCTGGTGCCATTGATGGAACACATATCCCTATTATTTGTCCTGTAGAAAACCCTTCAGATTATTACAACAGAAAAGGTTTTTACTCTATTATAATGCAAGGCCTTGTGGACTTTCGAGGATTGTTCATGGATGTTTATGTTGGGTGGCCGGGTAAAGTACATGATGCCAGGGTATTTTCCAACTCTTCTATTTATCGCAAGGGGATGGAGGGAACTTTGTTACCAAGCTGGAACAAACTGATTAATGGAGTGCAGGTAAAGCTTGTACATAAATAGTGCGTGTTCATGTACATATGTAAGAAACATTTGTTAGTAATAATGTATGTAAGAAACATGTATTATTAGGTACCTCTGTTTGATTCTTAGGGACCCAGCATACCCACTGTTGCCATGGTTAATGAAGCCATATGCTGTAACTTCACAGACACCCCCCTTGCAAAGACGATTCAATTACCGTCAGAGCAGGGCTAGGATGGTTGTTGAAAATGCCTTTGGTAGGCTGAAAGGATGGTGGAGGTGTATGCTTAAACGGATGGACTTTCAAGTAGAGAATGTGCCAAATGTTATGACCACCTGTGTGACCCTGCACAACATATGTGAAATATATGGGGACCACTTTGAGTCTGTATGGGAAGTACCCGAACAACAAGATGATACACAAACTCACATGTCACAAGTGAATCGAAGTCCGGCAGCAAACACAATTCATAATGCGCTTACACAGTATTTATCAAACAATTAATATTTCAACATTGATTTGAAAAATGTTTTTTGGAATTGTGTATTCTGCTAATATAAAAATTACAGTGTTTATCAAACAATTATATTTTAATATGGATTTGAAACGTTATGTTGAATAATGTGTACATGTGTTAATAACAAATTATAAAAAATTTACTGATCGTCATCACTGTTATGTACACTGGAAGGCGGAATGTAATTGTACTCAGGGTAGTAAGGAACTGGGTGAGTAGATGACCCATATAGCGATGGGTTATGTGAAGTAGGATTGCTTCCATAATGCATCTGCTGAAAAAAGCTTAGCATCATGGACTGCATTTGCAATTCATGTCTTCTCTCCTGCTCCCTTCTCTTTTCTTCTAGCTCTGCTTCTAGTTGTAGCCGTTTTCTTTCCTCTTCTTTTTCAATCATTAAATGCCTTCTTTCCCTTTCTTCCCATCTTTCGTCTGCTTCTTTATCCATTTTGAAGAGTACTGTTGCAAGCTCAGTACTCATCCAGCTTTCCTTGGCAGTTTTCCTTTTTAACCCTGTATGGTATCCATACAAATAAACAATGATTGCTAAGTACTTAGCACCTATTAATAATACATAATCACCACTGTTAACACCTTTACTCAATGAAGGTTTCTATCTGAAGTCATTAGCTGCTAATTCACCAGACCCTACTCAACACAGAAAAAAAAAAAGATGGTGTCTTTCTTTGGTTGACTTTGTTGCTTGTCCATTTGGAGTTTCACACTGCTGGTGACTCTGCTAGAACATGTAATGGAAGTGTACAGTGTTTCTGGTGAGAAATGTGTGGACGGGCGCTTTGGTGGAAAATTTGTCACTTTGACCGTGCCAGCGGAGTGAGATTTGTTCACCCTTCTTTGGCGTGGAGTTTCAACCAAGGTTCGCAGAAGACTTTGTGCTGTATTTTATTGCTTGTATCTGGTGATGTGCATCCTAATCCTGGTCCATCATTTCGGTATCCGTGTTCTGTTTGGGGAGTTTCCGTGAGGTCAAATCAACGTGCCCTTTTGTGTGATGATTGTGGCCTGTGGTGCCATTGCAGATGTTGTGGTGTGGATGTGGCTCAATATAATTACTTTCAATTACAAGTCGATTTCTCCTGGATTTGTCCATTTTGTTTGGGTAAGGCTCTACCTTTTAATGACTGTTCATTTTTAAGTTGCTCTGATTTGAACTGTTCCTCTGATAGTAGTTATGATGATTTTCAGTTTACTTACGATTTGCCTGCACCACCATTTTCAAAGCATTCTTTTCTTAAGGTTGCTCATCTTAATTGTAGAAGTCTTTTGTCAAGTTTGGAGGAGGTGTACTTGTTTATGAGAACTTATAGTGTGGACATTATGACATTGTCTGAAACATGGCTAGATGAAACAGTTTCAGATTTGGAAATATATTTAGATGATTATTATGCTATTGTTAGAAGAGATAGAAATAGACGAGGTGGTGGTGTTGCCATTTTAATTTCAAAGGTAGTGCCTTTCTGCTTGTGCCCTGAATTATCTGAAGGAAGGGTTGAATCTCTGTGGGTCAACCTATTTCCTGGTAGCAAGCGGAGTGTTGCTGTGTTGTGTATACAGGTCACCATCTGATTATCACTTTTTTAATAACATGACAGTGGAGTGTGAGAATGTGTTACTGAATTGTAATCAAAAGCTACTTATTCTTGGTGACTTCAATGCAGACCCTACACTATCTACTTCCCAGCAGACCAAGTTTTTGAATTCTTTTATACGGCAATTTGACTTACATGAGTTGGTACAGTCTCCTACTAGAGTTACAGCTACAACCAGTTCTCAACTTGACCTTATCCTTACGAACTGTCCATCATATTTCCATACCACTGCTGCCATACCATGTAATGCAAGTGACCATCATGTTGTGATAACTCATTTTTGTGCTCGAGGAATCAGTCAGTGTTTGAAGCATAATGTTATTTCTGTGAGACAGTATCACAAAATTGATACTGACATGCTTGACAAAGTGCTTTTGGATGAATCTTGGTCTGGGATATTTGATGTGGCTGATATGAATGTTTGCGCTGAGGCGTTCACTCTTGTTGTGCAATATGTAATGAATGCTTTGGTGCCTTTACGGACTTTGAGGATCAAACAGCAATGTTTGTAAAATTGGCATTGTTTTTGTTTTTGTTTCTCTCTACAGTGCTAAAAGTAGACCAGTCCACAAGCTAATTACTCTCACATGAATATAATAAACTAGACAATAATTACATGGCTGAAATGTCTCATGGTTCTCCTGTCACAACATAAAATTGGCATTGTTTTTCTTTTTTTTTTCTTTTCATGTTTTTAGCATCTGTTTTCAAGCCTTCAAATTGCAAAAATGCTGCATCAACACCCAGACCCCTTACTTTATATTACAGCCAAACAACAATAGTCATGTTGTTCCCTACATGGCCTCCCTTGTAGGTCAGGTCTAGAATCGCCGGGACTCTTGCAGATCTGGTCATAAATTTAATATGTTCTCAAAGTATGCCATGTACATAGGCACCCATACACTGTACACTGCACACACTCACTTCAATACAGTTCTGACATCTTTACCAGTATCAGCTTGTAGAAAAGTTGTTCTTTCTCCTTCACCCACACCTCCTCCTCCTCAGCCTGACGATAAATTTCCAGCACTTTTAGTGATTCTTATAGTCATTGGTGACAAGTGGTGGCCATATTGCTGAGGTCAGCACAAACCTGAGACTATTTTTGTTTGATAAGTGTCTGGATGACCTGGGTAATGTATGCAAGTGATGAGTATGCACATATGCACATACAGGGCTTATGATAAGAATTAATTGTCAGGACAAAGTCCCTGACAAACTAGCAGTTGGTCCGACAATCACGTAGTTGGATGGACACACCAATACATTGTACCACAAAATTGCTGTGTAGCTCCTTTTTATGAGGTTTTCAATACACCAGAGGGTTGGCATTGGTATTATTTCTGGTCCCTCCCTTTGTTTGCATGAATGTGGCATTTCCCAGCAACCAACTGATAGTAGAATAAACAGCTCAAATAGTAGGCTTCCCATTAGACTTTGAAGGGACATAGTGTCCTGCCATGGTTAGAAAATGGGCTATTAAATTGTAAGGAAGTTGTCAAGTAGTTGTCCGTTACCATAACCCTTCTGCAAATATATATGTACATGTGCAGGTAATGAGTGTCGTGGCCTTGAAGGATCGGCTAAAGGTGAAGGTAGCGTGTTCTTATGATGACTCGGACAACCACTGATGATAATGTGAACATGTAAAACATTTCTACAAAAGCGAAGACAATGAACATATGTTGTTTACCTATGGCATGAAAAGGTGTGTGCAATCAATAGTCTATTGTCACTTCATGATGTAGCATGACTTCATTATGATGTATTGGCTGATGGCTTCTAGCCAGCTGCTACACATGAATAGGTGTGCTGTTCCAGCATTTTTAAGGTTTCTTTAAATCAGTATAAGGCTTACAGTATGGTACACAGCTGCACATTAATATCTGTGGTGTGTATGCTATCATCTTGGCATTATACATCTGGGATTTACAACACTTGCACTGTGGCAAGGCTCACCAAATATGGTCATCAGTATAAGCTTACTTATCTGTAACTATTCCATATAAGGTAACATCAAGCACTATAAATACACTGGTGTAGCCTGTAGATGATCGACACAAGTGATAAAGACAAGAGGTACAACATGACTAGTGTTGTTATAACAATTCTACTGGTGTTGGTCACTGATACAATCATCACTGAAGGATCTACTGCTATAAAGAACTGTTGTAATGTTGCTGTTAAAGATCACTACTTCACTATCAACAAGAACTCCTCAGGAGTATACACCATCATTGACTTGTGTGGACAAGGAACTACAGTACAAGGATATTGTGACACTCTCACTGATGGTGGAGGATGGCTGGTTATTCAGAGGAGGAAAGATGGCTCTGAAGATTTCAATAGATTTTGGTGGGAATATGAGATGGGATTTGGTAGCCTGACTGGAGAATTTTGGTATGGACTACATGCCATCCATTGTCTTACCAGTCAAGGACAATGGGAGCTACGTATTGACTATATCTTACCTAATGGAACAAATGGTTATCTGTCATATAGTAACTTTAGTGTAGGACCAGCCACTGAACAGTATACATTAACCATATCAGGATATGATGGAGTTACTACTGATCCATTTAACACATTCCCACTGAGCAGTATGAAATTTACAACTAGAGATAACGATAATGACCGATGGAGCAGAAATTGTGCTGTTAACTATGAGGATACTGGGTTCAGGGGTGGATGGTGGTACAATTCTTGCTCCCACATACGTCTGAACCATGGGTACAACAACAAGTATACAATACTCCTCAATTATCGGTGGCATTCTCTAACATTTATAGAAATCAAGATCAGACCCAAGAACTGTAACAACATTTAACTTCATCAAGTGATGATGTGTGTGATTTGACTGATATTATCATGTAGTTATTAGTAGTGTAATAACATTACAATATTTTTGTAATAATCATTATAATTATAGTGTGTGTTTCATTATCACCTCTAACATTGAAATCTGATATACTACTAAATGGTAATAATATGGAAACTGAAATCTAAGTATCTAGATGATCTGACATGGCTGGTAGTGTAGATTGGAAAACATCTGTGCAACAACAGCTTGTGCATTGAAATTTCATTAGATATCATGTTGAAAAACAAACTTCAAATGTTCTATATGTTATGCAGAATTGCATACGATGTTATGGAAGAATGTGGGGTTTAGCTGAAAGTACAAATTTGGGGTTTATGGTTTAGTTGGGACTACAGTAATTTCGTGCATAAATGTCACAAAACTGATAAACCTTACTACAGCCACAAGTTTCTTTGCAACATATACATACACAGGACAATTATTATTATTATTTACACACACATCTCAACCAACCTTGATCAATGAACTTGCTAGCTTGTCCATTAACCACCTTCACCCTCTCAGTGATGGTAACAATATCAGCCTCCAACAAGCTGTGTTTCTGTAGTAGGTTTTGTACACTTAGTAAGTGTTTACCATAGTCCTCTGACTGTAGTGACATCTAGTAGTAGTGATAGGAATAACATGTTTGTATGTGAGTGAATGTGTACATGTTTAATATGTGACCATCTCAGCAAAAACCAACTTAGTTCACACAACTTTTCTCTCAGCATTATCTCTAGTGTCCAAGGAATAGATCACCAAAGTTTCAGCCTATTGTGGTGAGCAGTTTTATGGAATTATAGTGCTAGACAGTAGGAAAGCAGCCATTGGCGCATATAGGGACGGATCCAGGGGGGTCTTGAGACCCTCCCTTTGGGTTGAACCTCATACCGTATAGAAAAAAACTTTGGCAAATAGCATTACAATCGCCAAAGTTTTATCTGCCAATTATTTTTAGCAATCACATGAACAAATTATCCATAATGTAAGGATGGGTATTGAAGTATCGTGACAGGTATTGTGGGTATTTCCAAGCGTCCCCTTCAATTGTCGTGAGGTTCATTGTCCCACAAGGGTTCACGAAAATCCGATGACATTACAAGAACCAGTGAATGATGCTTACACTTGTAGGGTAGCCACCACTCAAATGTAACGTCGCTACGTGCAAGTGCAAGCGATTTAAAGACTTGCTAATTAAGGGGTGTGGTAGCCATTTCCATCGTGAGTTGTCATCACTCAATGCGAAGGATAAAGACTCGCGATCGAAACGGCTGCCACACCCCATTAATTAGCAAGTTGCATTCGAGCGGTACAGTACGTGGTAACTTAAAGAATTTCAGGTGAAGCCCCATTCGCCAAAGTTTTTTTTGGCAATTTTGCAATAGTGGGTTTTCGCCAAACTTTTTTACTGCCAAAGTATTTTACTATACAGTAACACAAAAGATCAATATACTCTAATAGAGCAGTCATGAACTATTCTAATAATTATAGCAATCAGACTATAAATATAGCATCACATGACGATAGTGCATGTGATAAGGATTGTTAAAAGTTCAGCAAGTGGTGGAAAACATGTGCTTAATGCTGTGAGTGGAAGAGCTGGCAATGAAAGGAAGCAATGGCATTTGTAGTCACAGGTATTTTTGTATACACACCCTGTAGGTGCGTCTGATCTGTATAATCTTTTAACATAAGGTACTCTTCTACTGCCAGTACTTTTCTATTGTGGTAATGCGCCCAACATTTGATCTATATGGGCACATGATATTACTCAGCTGTTCTTAAAACCTTGCCCAGACGCCAATTGAAGGGATCAGTGGAAAAAGGGGACATACACGTGCCATTTCAGATTTTCCATTTTCTAAAAATTAGAATGGCTTGTTTTAGCCACATGAATAATGTTGTCACTAAGCAAACAACATAATTTAAAAGTTCATGGCAGTCTCAAATTAATTTTAGCAAGTATCACAATAATTCAATTATGTCCCAAAATTCTGTTTAATGCCCACTATGTGGTCACCTGAATTTTCAAATGGCACTTGTCCCATTTTGCCGCTGGCCCCTTCAATTGATCTCCAGTCCTAGAACTCAGCAGTATGAATTACGGAGTGATACAGGAGTTACTACTATAGTAGTTCTTCAGGAAGGAGTGTGAGCTCCACTCACTGTCCATAATAGCTACAGGAACTGTGTATACAGTAAGCTAGATCTACAATAGTACAGCAATAAGCTGCATGACAGTGTAAGGTTTTCAGCTAGTTAGCCAGATACACATGTCATACTTGCTAAGTTTGCCTAAAGGTGTATGAATACTGCAGCTGCAGGCTGGGATGTGCTCATGAGTCGTATGTGTGAACTTTGGGGGGATTAACCTTCAAACAGCTCAGAGACCCCCTCTTGTATCTGCCCCAGGCATACATGCATGAAAGTGGTTTTTGTGAAGAAATAACTCTACTGCACCGCAGGTAAAAGCACATGGCACGCATACCATTAAGGCTACAGAAACAAAACAAAAAAATTCAAACTATCCAATATCCATCAGCAAGTGAATAAGATGGTGTATAGGTTTAATTGATTTGAGACTGGCTTCTCTGAGTAATGGCTCAATTAAAACTTGCATATTGTTCTTTGCAACATGTGTAATGTTCACCAATATTATAAAATTTTGTTTTTCTCAGT
This sequence comes from Dysidea avara, assembly GCF_963678975.1. Taxonomy (NCBI): domain Eukaryota; kingdom Metazoa; phylum Porifera; class Demospongiae; order Dictyoceratida; family Dysideidae; genus Dysidea; species Dysidea avara. The sequence continues at coordinate 12,922,887 of NC_089273.1, forward strand.
ACTCATTCTTGTGCGAACTAGGCGGGTTTTTGCTGAGACAATCACATGTGCTCTACCCCAGGAGGATTTGCCTGCATAAGGTTCAAGTGCCTGAGTGGTGCACAGGTATCCCAGTGATATTCTGGCAATGCCGCAGACCCCTACTCACAACGTTGTGTGTCAATGGAATTGATTGGTGCAGCATCTACACTACACTGCACTACAAACATGCGCACACTACACAAACACCCACACCTGTATTATTCCCATATCAGTGAGACACTCATCCATCTCATTACACAGCCATCAGATCTCTCTGACTGGTCAGTGTGATCTTACGCTAGTAGTGTATCCCACATGTTCTGTATTGAATGGACCCTGGTACAATACACACACTGACGGTTACAACACTACATGTTCCACACACCTGGACTGTATACTCTGACTATCATAATAACTTTCTTGTGATAGTTCTCTACCCAGCTCCCTGATGTCTTGAATACGTGTGGACTACATAATAAAGTATTAATGTTACTGTAATACACATTTCTTTTCCCTTTGTAAAGCCAAGAGATTATCAAGTCAATTGACTACATAGTGCTTCATTAAGTTGCTTTAATACAAGGGACAATAGCAACTGTGTGCTGGTTCAATTTCATGTAAGCAAATTTGATAAGATGGTTCTGTTCAATTACTCTAACAGAACAAAGTTGACAAAACACTCTAATAGAACAGTCACTTTAAACAGAATAATTTAACTATGCTACTCACTCTGGCATCCACATCAGTATGGATAGCCTTGTGTCTCTTTAGTACAGCATCAACAGAATGCATGTCACGTCCATTATCCAGATCATCTAGTATTTGTGTCATGTCTGCCAACCAGCTCTCTCTAAGTGATGACTTGCGGGCAAACTTCTCTGCTAAGAGTTCCAGTTTCTCTTGTCTACATGCAAGTAATACTTTAAGTACTTACTCTCAATACAATATTATAAAACCTGTCAATTCAAAGTGACCGTTATTATAGAGATGTCATGATGAATATTTGTACATCTAATTCTTAAGCATAACATATCTCCCAATCAAGTAGTACAATAGCATGTAGTCAGTGCTAGGTACCTTTGAAGTTCTCTCTACCTCTCGTTCATGTTCAGCTCCTTCAAGTTTCACCCAGGCCTATTACAGAAATTTAGTAGCCAGTATATAGAGTACCAAAACAATAATATGTGTATGTTCAAATTGTCAAGCAACACTATCAGTAGTTCACCTTGTTAATATCAGCAATCAATTTACCTTCAGGAGGATACCAGATCTTTTATTTAGCAGCTTGTAGTTTCATCTGTATGTTGAACAACTGTATCTCCAGGTTACCTCTCTCACTGTACCTGTGAGGAGGTTGATACATTATAGGCTACTGTTATTCGTATAGCAGTCATGAGATAAAATAAAACTTAAGTGCCAAACAAACAAAAAAACAAATAAAAACAATGCAACACTTTGGAGGATTGAACCCAGTACATCCTACATGTCAGGCTACCATTCTACCACTACACTACACCACTACTAAAGTAACAACTTGTACCTAACCAATAAGAACTTAAGTATCTATACATTCAGGTGAAGAAGTAACCGAAGCTGAACACATTAATGCTGGTTTGTCTACTGAAAATAATGATGTCTTTCATAAAGATAAGATTTTGGTGAGTTCGAGGAAAGCTAGAGTTGGCCCAGTTTCACTAGGACGCTGACTTCACAGAGCTTCTTACACTGTGTAATACGTCACAAAAAATGCCAAGAAAAGATTTACTGTGTGCTACCAACACAGTGAAAACACAAACAAACACACCATTGATACTAACTTTGGTGGTTTCTCAACAGTCCAGTATTTCTTAAAGCCACTCATTAGTTGTTGTATACCAGTCAATGTGTTGGGGAAGTTCCTATCAGACAAGTGAACTATGTTCTCATCTATCCACCCCAACAAGTTAATAATCATATCATCATAGTCATCCTTCATGTGTTCTATCTCTACCATCATACCCACCACCTGAAGGAGTAGGGTAGTGTATATTAACTACATGTTTATTATCATTGGTTTAATACAAGGGTACGTGTAACACACATCACAATGACCACATCAAGTACACAAGTTCCTATAATGAACTGGTGTACTTGATATGATCACTGTGATGGACCCAATGTGTATAATATGTGACAATCTATGCACCATGAACTGGCAAATTATCAAGGTATAGTGCTTTCCCAGTACTCCACCATAGTAGTAGGCTATTCCTACAAAGAAATGATGACGGTAAACGTTATTTCTACTGCATCGTAAATAAGCAACCTAAACTCATGTATGTATTGCTCTACAAACACAAAACAAAGCTTTTCTTGCTCTCTGTGGACAGGTGAATCAAGTGGTATATAGGTGATATTAATTTGAGCTGTTTCAGTGCGTACCAAAGTGATTAAAATGTGTGTAAATTTTTTTGGCAGTACATGTATTTGTATTTTAATATGTTTCTATAACAAAAAGAATTTTGCAAAAACGGCCAATTTTCGCTCAGTGGGTCACATAATTTATCTCACAACATTTATCTACAATTCTAAATGCTGCTGCAAGTACTTAATCAATGAGTGTCGTGTGGTAAGTAGGGTCTGGCCACACAAGGCCATACTGATATAACTGGACCATAAAATTATACCTACCTATTAAAAACATTCTTTTGGTCCCATATATTAGTCTCATCCCCAGCTGCCCACATGCTTGATCACCCAAAGGTTGTCTGGTGACTTTGGTTGAACTTCTGGAAGTGAGCAATAATAAAGTAGATACCTGAAAAACTAGCTTAGTAGTTCTCTAAACATTTGATTATATGTGACCTGCAGGGTGAAAACTCAACTTAATTCTGTTTTTGAGAAAAACCGCATTGAAATACATTAGGTAAAAAACACGTACTACAAAAATAATTTTATGCACGTTTTAATCACTTCAGCAAACAGTGAAACAAGGCTCGAATCGATATAACTAAGTAACCATCGGATCCGTCTGTTGCTGGTGAGTAAGAATATCTTTGTTTCATTTCAGTGTCATGAAGCAAACATGAGTTATGGGCATTTGTTTACGTAAATGTGGCCATTTCTAAGTTTACAAAGCCTAAATGCATGGGTATATGTAGGGAAAAAACCATACCCTTCTGAAAGTCCCAATTCATTGTGAAGACAATGAGCCAAGTCCCATCTCTATAGCTTGTTTCCTTTGTGAGTTATGATCAATTAAACGAGCGCATGCAATTTTTTTCCGTATAGTCACCTTACAAATCGACTGTTTTACACTTCCTGCTGTCTATCACTATAACTCCACAACTATTCACCAGATAAAGCTGAAACTTTGACAGCCTATTGGTTTTTCCTTCTGCATAACAAAGAAATTATAAAAAGAAGTTTGATAAAAATGTAAACTAGTTGGGTTTTCACTCAGCAGGTCACATATTGTTATTAGTGAAAATTTAAAAAGATTTTCGTGCAACAAGGATTAATATTAGTCACACCAGCGAGTTGTATAAAGTAACACTGGCTGGAAAGTTTATTCATTTGAATGTAAACATGCAAGAAACACATTTGTAGCACTAAAGTGGACCAAAGTCATCAGAAAATCTTCGCATGATCAAGCACATGGGCAACTGGGGATGAGACTACCCATAAATGATCACAGGAGCGTATGTGTTATAGTTAAACGCCACCACATCCTACGAGTGGTGGTATATGTAACCCCTTTCCGCGGCCTATGACTCCAAGAACTTAATCTACCCAGCTTACTTTACCGTCAAACCAGAATGGATCTGATTATGACTTACAAATCCTGAAAAATTTAGTATCTGCGGATAAAGACTATTTTTTTACTGTTAATACCAACCCCACCTGATCAAATGGACTCAAACTTTACAAAAATCGCTTCAACACTGCTATTAGAGGTCATAGTTTTTCACAGAGAATCGTCAATGATTGGAACACCTTACCCCACGAAATTGTATCTGCACCTAATGTACTGATCTTTAAGACTAAATTAGATGTATTTTATATGGCCGCCGGTTTGATTTTATTTAGATGTATTTGAGATTGGTTTTTATATTACAGCCAAACAACAATAGTCATGTTGTTCCCTACATGGCCTCCCTTGTAGGTCAGGTCTAGAATCGCCGGGACTCTTGCAGATCTGGTCATAAATTTAATATGTTCTCAAAGTATGCCATGTACATAGGCACCCATACACTGTACACTGCACACACTCACTTCAATACAGTTCTGACATCTTTACCAGTATCAGCTTGTAGAAAAGTTGTTCTTTCTCCTTCATCCATACCTCCTCCACCTCAGCCTGGCGATAAATTTCCAGCACTTTTAGTGATTCTTATAGTCATTGGTGACAAGTGGTGGCCATATTGCTGAGGTCAGCACAAACCTGAGACTATTTTTGTTTGATAAGTGTCCGGATGACCTGGGTAATGTATGCAAGTGATGAGTATGCACATATGCACATACAGGGCTTATGATAAGAATTAATTGTCAGGACAAAGTCCCTGACAAACTAGCAGTTGGTCCGACAATCACGTAGTTGGATGGACACACCAATACATTGTACCACAAAATTGCTGTGTAGCTCCTTTTTATGAAGTTTTCAATACACCAGAGGGTTGGCATTGGTATTATTTCTGGTCCCTCCCTTTGTTTGCATGAATGTGGCATTTCCCAGCAACCAACTGATAGTAGAATAAACAGCTCAAATAGTAGGCTTCCCCTTAGACTTTGAAAGGACATAGTGTCCTGCCATGGTTAGAAAATGGGCTATTAAATTGTAAGGAAGTTGTCAAGTACTTGTCCATTACCATAACCCTTCTGCAAATATATATGTACATGTGCAGGTAATGAGTGTCGTGGCCTTGAAGGATCGGCTAAAGGTGAAGGTAGCGTGTTCTTATGATGACTCGGACAACCACTGATGATAATGTGAACATGTAAAACATTTCTACAAGAGCGAAGACAATGAACATATGTTGTTTACCTATGGCATGAAAAGGTGTGTGCAATCAATAGTCTATTGTCACTTCATGATGTAGCATGACTTCATCATGATGTATTAGCTGATGGCTTCTAGCCAGCTGCTACACATGAATAGGTGTGCTGTTCCAGCATTTTTAAGGTTTCTTTAAATCAGTATAAGGCTTACAGTATGGTACACAGCTGCACATTAATATCTGTGGTGTGTATGCTATCATCTTGGCATTATACATCTGGGATTTACAACACTTGCACTGTGGCAAGGCTCACCAAATATGGTCATCAGTATAAGCTCACTTATCTGCAACTATGTCCATACAAGGTAACATCAAGCACTATAAATACACTGGTGTAGCCTGTAGATGATCGACACAAGTGATAAAGACAAGAGGTACAACATGACTAGTGTTGCTATAACAATTCTACTGGTGTTGGTCACTGATACAATCATCACTGAAGGATCTACTGCTATAAAGAACTGTTGTAATGTTGCTGTTAAAGATCACTACTTCACTATCAACAAGAACTCCTCAGGAGTATACACCATCATTGACTTGTGTGGACAAGGAACTACAGTACAAGGATATTGTGACACTCTCACTGATGGTGGAGGATGGCTGGTTATTCAGAGGAGGAAAGATGGCTCTGAAGATTTCAATAGATTTTGGTGGGAATATGAGATGGGATTTGGTAGCCTGACTGGAGAATTTTGGTATGGACTACATGCCATCCATTGTCTTACCAGTCAAGGACAATGGGAGCTACGCATTGACTATATCTTACCTAATGGAACAAATGGTTATCTGTCATATAGTAACTTTAGAGTAGGACCAGCCACTGAACAGTATCCATTAACCATATCAGGATATGATGGAGTCACTGATGATCCATTTAGTACACACTCACTGAACAACATGAAGTTTACAACAAGAGATAATGATAATGATCAATGGAGCAGGAATTGTGCTGCTAAGTATGAGGATAATGGGTTCAAGGGTGGATGGTGGCACAGTGCCTGCTCTTATATACGTCCCAATCATGGGTACAAGAACAAGTATACAATACTCCTCAATTATCGGTGGCATTCTCTACCATTTATAGAAATCAAGATCAGACCCAAGAACTGTAACAACATTTAACTTCATCAAGTGATGATGTGTGTGATTTGACTGATATTATCATGTAGTTATTAGTAGTGTAATAACATTACAACCTTTTTTGTTATTATCATTATATAATGTGTATGCAGATGTATCAGTGTGTATCATTATATATTATTAGTAGTGTGTGTACATTTCATTACCACCCTCTAACATTGAAATCTGATAATACTACTAAATGGTAAACTAAGCATAATATGGAAACTGAAATCCAAGTATCTAGATGATCTAATATGGCCAGTACACAGATTGGGAAACATATGTGCAACAAAAGCTTGTGTATTAAAGTTTCATTAGAACTCATTTTCAAAAACAAATATCAAACATTTATATGTGGCAGTCTCAGAAAAAACCTGTTTTGTCTGCACAACTTCCAAATCTTTTTTTCAATTTCTTAGCACTATCTGCAGTATCCAAGGAAGGTTTCAGCCTTCTGTGGTGGAATTTTAGCACCAAAAAGTAGGAAGAGCAAGATAATCAACTTGTATAGTGACTATACTGAAAATAAACTACAGGCACTGAAATTCACAGCCATAACTTTCATTTGCATTAGTCTACAATGTTGCAATTGGGCTTAAACTGTTCACCATGGAGTAGCAAATCAGTCAAGGTATGGTGTTAAACCTGTAATTACTTACGTATATGCGAACGATGGCAGTTTAGCCAAAGAAATGACAACGATCTTTCTTATGTTTACTGCATCGTAAATAAACATGCATAACTTTACAATTTTTTTTTTAATTTCGAATTTCTCAATGCTTGCTGTGCAAGCAAACAAGTTGGGTTTTTTCTGAGACAGTTGCATATTTCACACAGAATTGTGTACAATTTTATGGGAAAATGCTGAAAGTACAAATTTGGGATTTAGGGTTTTGCATTTTGTGCACACGTCTCAACCAACCTCGATCAATGAACTTGCTAGATTGTCCATTAACCACCTTCACCCTCTCAGTGATGGTAACAATATCAGCCTCCAACAAGCTGTGTTTCTGTAGTAGGTCTTGTACACTTAATAAGTGTTTACCATAGTCCTCTGACTGTAGTAACATCTAGTAGTAGTGATAGGAATGTATTGGTAAGTGTGTGTATGTGTACATGTTTAAGATATACACGTACATTTAAAGCACGTTCAGCATGTACGTACATTAAAAAACAAGAGACTTTAAAAGCCAGTGATGCACACACACACACACACACACACACACACACACACACACACACACACACACACACACACACACACACACACACACACACACACACACACACACACACACACACACACACACACACACACACACACACAAACACACCTTGATAATAGACCACCACACACACATGCAAACACACACACACAAGCATGCACGCACGCACACACACATGCACCTTGATAACAGACCACCACACGCACACACATGTGTGCTCACGCATACACACATACCTGTATTATTCCCATATCAGTAAGACACTCATCCATTTCATTAAACAGTCATCAGATCTCTTTGACTGGTCAGTGTAATTTTACGAGAGTCCAACTTAGCTAGCAGTGTATCCCACATGTTCTGTATTGACTGGACCCTGTGTATATAATACACACACTGATGGTTACAACACTACATGTTCCACACACCTAGACTGTATACTCTGACTATCATGATAACTTTCTTGTGATAGTTCTCTACCCAGCTCCCTGATGTCTTGAATACGTGTGGACTACATAATAAAGTATAGAATCAATGTTAATAATATATTATAGTAATCATTTTAACATTAGACTCTGATGCGTCTATATAGCCAAGAGATAATCAAGTCAATTGACTACATACATAGTACCGAGTTCTGTCCAATTTTACTCTAATTGAACATACGTACAAAGTTGACAAAACACTCTTAATAGAACAGTCGCTTTAAACAACACTACTCACCCTGGCGTCCACATCAGTGTGGATCTTAAACTATCATGTAACATGATACCAGGTCAGCTGAACTAAATTTACATAATAATAGAACAATTTAACATGATAATTGCAATTCATACCCAAGTAAATGCATACATACACACGTATGTACGTAGTCTAGCATAGCCAGATCACTTTTTTATTGTGTAAGGGTAAGGAAAAAATGATCTGGTACATCTACGTTAAGAATTCTGTGTACCGTTCCACTACAGTCAGGGTGAATGTTGATCATTGTTGATTGCATTTTCCCCACACAAAGAAAACAAGTGGTCTGGCTATGTGAGACTAATATATTGTGTACTGTACACGGTATCGCTCAAATTTAATGTCGTGTCGCGAGAGTACAAACCACTAAAAAACAGGCTAATTAAAGAGAGTGACACCCATAACAGAGAGCTTATTTTTTAACCACTCGTACTCTCACAAGATGACCTTACACTTGAGCAGTAAAAATCAACTATAGTTCCAGTACAATATACCACACAAATACTAACCTATTGGTCCAATCTCTTCTCCTGATATGATCTCCAGTAGATGGATCAGTAGACGACCATCACACAGATCAATAAACAAATCATCTACTTTAAGACATCTCTATAAGTTAAATAGTACAACGGCTAACATGTCAACTTCTAAAATTTCTTTATTTAATAAATTTACCAGTAACACTTAACATCGTTATTTGTAAGGACATTCTCTCACAGGAAATATATATTTGTGGTTTTGAACTTTAATACTGTGGCTTACTTGTAATGTGACACATAACAAAATACACAACTTGCAGTATTACAGTTTATATTAACAGTTGTTCATAAAAAGTCAGCAGAAGTGTTTGTGACTGGATCCCCACATGTTAGTGCATTTTTCACATTCCATTTTATTACATCTAAACGATCAATTAAAAGTTTCAGTCCTAGAATCTGACAACTTTTGAAGTTACAGTGCTACAAAGTGATAACAACAGAAAAATGGTGACACAGGTGCATAATTATTGATTTACAAGCTGCTGTACAGTGAAACTGATCAAAACTGGACTTGCGAGAAAGACAATAATTTTCATATTTACTCCATGTTATATAATTAGAAAGAGCTATAAAAAGACACGTTGAATTCCATTTGCTGAGCTACTTATCATCATGAAGGTCTCCTAAAGCTAAATACGTGTAGGTTGGTCTTGATGCAAGCTATTAATATCCATGTAGATTGAACAGAATTTGAAAATAAATTACATTGAGGGCACAGCCAGTCTTTTACAAATACCAGGGTTAGGCTAACTGCTCTTTGGGCTAAGTGACAGATCAGTTGGAACTTAATGTGGACAGGTAATTACCTGATACGCAGGGCTCTATTCCTGCCACTGACCTACTCAGTGTACATATTGCTGTATTGCCTGACATGCAACCATAGCACTAGTCAGTGTGGCTTCATCACCCTGCACTAATGTGTAATTACCTCACCTTGCTTAAGAAAAAATTCATCCATTTTGTAAAAGTCTTCTTTTCAATCAATTCTCATTCATCCTTCAACTGCTGAATATGTCCCTTCTCAAATCCTATCGCCTTTCGCCAGGCAGTGCTAGTATGAGTGGCTACTGGAGGAGGGGTGGATGCCTCCTCATCCTCGAAACTTGCCATGAGCCCCTCCTGGGAGTGAAGCCTTAGAAAAGACACATCACCTACAAAACTATATTGGCTTCACTCAACAATGTCAAACGATTAAAATGTGACCGGGCCTGCAAAAACAGGGTTTGTGGGCACAAACTACACCCCGTCACAGTAAAGGTCATATCTCAGTAGTTGAACAGAATATTTGCATTTTGTAACTTGCATCATAAAGCCAATTAAATGCTTACCAAGTGTTAAAAATTCATTCTCCATAGCATATTTGTATAACAACTTATGAGTCAAGAAAATTTGAAACAAGTTGATGTTGTGTTACCTCTAAAAACCAGGTGCCATGCAGCTATCTAATTCATCTGGAATTAATCATAGATAGTATATGCTACTATGAATTAACCAACTATGTATTACTATTTTACAATAGGGTAGTTTTGGTTGCACAATAATATTACTAGCTAATTCTTGTATTTTGTAATTAATGAAATTTTTGTAATTCGTCCAATTACATTGCTATACACTGCTAAGGACCGCTTTAACCAACATATTACGCACAGAAGTATCTTCTAAACTGTTTTATAGTTTTTTTCCCACAAATCATCTCGACAAAATCTCATAGCTGCTCTTAATCTTTGTTCACGTACGTAAGGGATACGCCTCTTTTAACTCGAAGTGATAGGCTATTCTTGGTAGTGTACAAGGCCTGTTTTCAGTTGTTAAACGCCTGAAAACCTCAAAGGGAAGGTAGTTTACAAAGCCTGAGAAGTCGCCACACCCGTATTTCAGTCTGCCGAAAAGAAACCACCTCTTCACCTGTGCAGAAGTTTAATAGACTTCATTTCACGTAGATAGGTACACACACTTTCACAAAAGCAAAACAGGTGCTCGCCTTCGGCCGGCTGTGGGCGCGCGCCTTTTAAAAAGGTAGGCAAAAATCATGTGCCCACATGCCCTGTTTGCAGGCCCAGCCACAAATGAAGTCGTAATTTGTAGAGGGCGTGCACAATACTAAACAAAGAGGCGGGACATGTCACGAGATAATTAATGTAAACAAATATCTGCCAACCTTTCACGTGTGACACAAAGGAAGGTATCATTGTAGTTTGGTAGGGCGATTGGAGTAATGCCGTTTGAGTTTTGCTTCGTCATTCTTTGGATTCCATGACTCCTTCCGCGTATTCAACAAGACGAAAGGCGGAGAATGAAGTAAATCCATCACGACTGTGACCAGTGAAGATTGTACGTCGGTCCTTCAATCTTGCCCCGCTTTTTACTGTATTTATAAATCTGCAGTCACAGCACTTTGACAGTCTTGTGCCCAGACCTTTTCCTCGGGGGTGGCGCTTATCGATAGGAAATTATAAGCGCATCCCTCAGAAAGCACGAGACTAATGTCAAGTATTGTGACCAGATTTATAAACACAGTAAAAAACTTGACATAAATTTAAACTAATTTATTCTTATCGAGTCTACCAGTTGGGCACTGGAGGGTTTACACAGAAGGCAGAGCCTGTACGAGGTGCTTCACCACTAGCCCAGGGAACCTAAGCTAATTTAATTTTTAATCTTTCCATGGCTGCACTATGGCATGTCACTACTTTTTGTCACAGTTAACTCTACTTTAAAAGAATTTTCGTCTTCCTTCCTGACCACAGTTGCAAGGCTGGAAGCCAAACAAGGCAGCACACGGCCACCATTTTAGCTAAGCCACAATAACAAACTCACTAGTACTTGTATGTGCACTTTTTTTTACAGCTATTAGCTGGGATAGTCTTTCCATACTAGCCACATGTACATTTGTCACAGTAACATCTGCTTTTGGGACTGACCTGCTTTTTTGAACTAAGGTAAATGTCACAGTGTTTAACCAAGTAAACATGGTATGGCATATAAACATGATGTGTAACAACTATCAAATGGACTAAATCATGTACGTGAAGGCACTGGTCCATTAAAATGAAGTACATAATAACATAACTAGTACTGCATGAACCATGCATTATTGTAAGTGTATTACATGTTTGTACTACGTAATTGGAATTTTGCAAACATTTGCTATACTTCGTCCCTAGCAATGGAACAGACTTGTCTCTATTAGAGCACAGTGATGCTAGAAGCCTATGTCACAGAAATTGCGGTGCATCAAAATGGCCCAAATTAAAACTGTGTAGCAAATAAATGGCAGGCATTTTGGTGAATGGCATAATAACCCGTGAGATACCTTAGATTGTAGATGAGATTTGGAAAGAGCAGTGAATAGTAATTTAAATGAGTAGCTAGAAATAAATCAGAAGAAATTTAAGTGCATCATTTTAAAGTTGAAATTACTTTCTAGTTCTACAGCAACTATTTGTATGTTGAAGAGAATGATCAGTTTAACCAAGTAAATATGGTAGATGATCCCTGATGCCTGAATGAGGCTTTAATCAGTCCCTCTTGTACAGTCATACAGCTCAGGACTTTCTGTGACCATCCTATCCTATCAACAACTACATGATATGGTCCATAACACTCTGGCCAGTTACCTGCTATCAACATCAGATACCATATACATAACTTGGCAGGACTGTATGAGTCCTGCAGTCACTTAGTATGATGCTTATACTTCTGAAGTATGATGATCACACTAAGCAATCGCAGGAGTCATACCACCAGTATGAACTTCACACTTCTGAATTTACAGTGATTCTACTGTATTCAAACACATCAGCAATTCTTCTTTTGTGCTAGTATATAAAAATTCAAGATACTCAACACAGATCAATGTCATGATGAGGGACCTATCCAGATGTGTCTTCAGTGTCACATTGATAATTTTGTGATACAGAAACTCAAAACCACAATCGATTCCTCAATACAAGTGTATATAAACTTAAGGGTAAGATGTAGGGTATACCATTGGATAGTTTAGTTGACCATCTCTTACCTCTCTAGTAGGTAGAACAATTTTTGGAAAAAGTCTTTCATTACAGGCTTTTGTTACCAACAAGTCAAGAATACAAGAGGCAGAGGAGGTTGGACACCCACACGTGAGCGAATATATTTTGTATTGAAAGTTAAACCAAGCGTTCACGAAAGTTTTCACAAAATACCATTCGACAGTGCACTTCAAATTTAGTCTATTCAGCCAGTCTACCCCCATTTAACCCCACTACTCCAGGCACGTAAATCGCTTTTGAAACCTACGGGGATCACGTGTGTAAGCGTTTGCTGGGTGGAATCCATGTGTAATACTATAGGGATGCCTTGTGTACGTACAATAATTGTCGAAGAAAGCAATGTGCATGCTAAAAAAGCCTCTCAGGGTATGAAAAAGAAGAGCGGACGCCGCTAGCTTGGCCTCACAGAGAATAGAAAAGAGAATTAGAAACTCGCACACCACAGGGGCGGATCCAGGGGGGCTTTGGGGGCTGAAGCCCCCACCCCTTCATATTTAGGCTTTACTTGATCAATATGCTGAGTATTATAATGAAATTTTGTCTTAGCATAATTATATGATCACTAATAATACAAATAGTCATAAAACCACCTTATCAACATCTTTCCAAGGTATTATCAGTGGATTTATGCTAAAGTTTATGCAACAAGGACCCGGATCAGCACTGGAGGTGTACAAGATCGAGATACTCTAATAGAGCAGTCAGCTAACTACTCTAATAGAACATCCACTGGAAACATCATAGTGTTGATTCTGTTATGGAATTTTTCCAAATCTGTCTGTACCTATACATACAATAAAGTGTATTGGTCTGTTTAAAGGCTTCATTCATCTACTTGTGTAGTTAATATGTATGGCAATACTCAATTCAGGTACACAATTTCCATTGAAAATGCTCTCAGATTCAATCTTGTACTGTTCAAATTTCAAAATTTTCCACTTTCAACATTATTATTCTAACATGCACCTATTCACTGCTGTGCAATTGTGAGAGGGATGCATCATGTACTTGATTGTCTGTACCTACCCAAACTTTTCCATTAACAAAATGCTTCAGAGAGCCATACCTATAATCTAATGCAGTATATAAAATATCTACAGGTAGAAAATATTATGAATTTTATGTGGAAATGTCCCCAAATGCAGTATTTTAGCATATATTTTTCAAAATTTTCCTGGGGGCACATGCCCCCAGACCCCCCTAGTTCCAGCATGCAAAGCACACCTCTACCCAAGAGATAAGTACCTTGAGTTAGCCCCCCCTTTTATAAATCCTAGATCCGCCTCTGCACCCACCTTGCAATAAGAATTTGCTGTTCATCTTAAGAAGCAAAAGGTAACGTGGTGTAGGTATTGCAGTTGATTAATACTAGAAAACCTTATTTACTACTAAACAAAAACGAGAAGCCAACTTACCATGCTGTAATACAGCCTTGGGTTACAGGTTGGCTCCAGCATAGATAATATCTATGCCGGGCTCCAGTCTTTTATAGATTTGAGCGCCATAAATTTTAAATATTTATCACGTGAGTACCATTTCTTATATTGAGTTGACGAAAAGTTTTCGATTGTGGTTTTGAGTTTTATTTATAGGCGAAAACCTTGAGAATTCTTGAGATCTGGAACGTGACCTTGAGAAATTAGCACCTAATATAACCATGAGACCTTGAGAAGAGGCCCAAAACCTTGAGTCTCACGGTGAGAGTTGAGAGGTCTGGCAGCGTAGGTTTTGTTTGGTCAGCTTTTTATGATACCCTTGTGAGTTTATAGTCCTGTATTCTAGAATTGATTGTGGCTTTGAGTTGCCTGGAATCTTATCACATTACTTGTCACAAAGATTGTGTCAAAAATGATAGCCTCCTTGTGATTAACAAAATATGGTAACCAAAAGTTATGTACAATACAACATTTGAGTTAGACATAATATATATATATATACATAATAATAAGCTTTGGTTTGTTGGAAAGTATATCTTGCATGCCTGTCAAATTAACAAGCTTTTTATTAAAAATATTTAGCGGTAACATCAAGGCATGTCATGCTCTAATACCTGTATAGTCATAAGCATTCTGGAAGTACAGCCTTGCAACACTATTATTATATGCAGTATCGTAATACCAAGAGGCTACACTATACTCCAAGATTTGACATGTCATAGGTATTGCTTTTGCAAAATAACTAGACAGTTGATGATGTTTTGCCACATTTTCAAATGATTTGCATAAGATTCAAAGGTGGATTTAGGGGGGATACATGTAGAGTGCTGAAGCACCCCCTCTGAAATTTTTACAAGAGTGCAAGTTAGGAAGCTACTAGAAGTTACAGTATAGATGATTGCATTTCACTCATTTATGGGCAATGAAAAGAGCAAGAAGAACAACTAATCTCTTCTAAATAGGGATTCAAAAGTTCACTTTAGAAGTGTAATACTTATTAACTTAAAGCTGTTAAATATCAAAATACTCTAATAGAGCTGTCAACTACTCTAATAGAACATCCATCATTAAAACTATTCTATAAGACCAGTATATAAGCTGAAATTAAGCTTCTTCTTACTTACCTTTATGCACTACTATCTCACCAATCAATCATATGTGACAGACTGTAGTAATCAGTGATATTCCTTAGTTAGTGATTAGATGCATTGTTTGTACAGGCTCTTTTCATCTTATTTGTACTTAGTTAACTGTATTCATATGTTTTTGTGCAACCTGTTTTTCCCTCCCTTTGTTTTGTAATTAATTGCACTTATTTTCTCATGCATGTTTTGTACTGTTTAATTACTCTTTGTTCTGTAGTTGTGGTTTTATGGTTTTAAGTGTGTGTACATAAATACTGTGTGCTAGTTGTACTTGTTCAGTTGTTGTATGCTGCTGCTGTCTTTATAGACTATTAAAGTTATTACGACACCATCCTACTATAATACTAATTGCTTAAAGTTAATTATTTATAGCTGAATCATATAAAACATTTGTTTCAATAATTCCTGAAAATCTATGAAAGAAACTTGTGTATACTAGGGTATTCTGTTGTAGGCTACATCTGAGAGCTGTACCCTTACTTGCATGCTATGTTTATCTAAACCTCTATATTGATGTAGCACAAACACCATGTGACCACTTATCCCTTTACACAATGAATTGAAAGTGCATCCTCCAAAGGAAATGCTCTACAATAACTGCTTATCTTGCTTCAGTTGATGTTCAGGCAACCCAAGGCTCTTCTGAATCTCTTTAAACTTTCCATATGCCAATGTAGACCTCTTAAAATGGCCTATGATGCAGTGTTTACCATAAGTGATTCTAAAGGAGGAATTGACCTTCCCTGGTGAAAATGAAATCATAACTCTTTTAAGCAGTCGCAATATATATTCAGTTGGAATGGTTTATATACATTATTATTTAAGCTAACAAATTTAATATGATACAGTTTCTGGTGTTCACACTTCCCAGACTCTGGCCGGCCCCTTGAAATTCAACTTTAAGCTCAAACCGTACTACAGCATTTTTTGTGTAGTGTTCAGTAGTTAATAAAGGGTTAGTTGTGGCTTAATCCTATAGTATATCTCAACCTTTCTTCTTGCAAGTATACACTTTATACTTTCAAAGTTTAATCTTTACACTAAGGCCTTTTATACCAAGGTTATAAACTCTGACTGAGGCGTAAACTTTATACTTCCACTTCATAAGGAGTAACCTTTGTACTAAACTTCTGGAAATCTACTCAGTAAATTTACCGTATTGCGAAGAAAAGTACCCGAAAAAACATGAGCAAAGTCGATTCACTTTGTCTAGTGGTGGTGCCTTAAACATTAACATCCTATCATCCTTGAACATTATAACATTCCACCCCTTAGTTTAAACATTAACCTGTCTCTTACAGTCACCTTTAGGCTGAAACTTCCATAATTATTAAGAAGCTGGCTACATTATAGTCACTTTGTATGTGTAGTAATGACACAATGGGGAATTATTACAGTCAACAGTTTAGAGAGTCGACCTACCATGCCGTGACCTGTTCATACAGGTTAATTTTGCTGAACTGAGGAATTGATTGTGACTTTCTTCATAATACGTGCACAGTAGCTTGTATCACCACTCACTGCATCATGGTGTTAGATGATACCAACATGATTAATAAGGTAACTATTCAAATGGAGCATTTAGTGTTCCATTAAAGAATTTATGTCCAAAAGATGTGCAATAAATGATTTTTCTCAGTACATTCCGAAGATATAATTGTGGTTACTATTACTACACATCATCATTAGGGCTAAAACAAACGGTGCTGCAAATACTCAGGTACTCAATGGAGGATCCAGGATGGAGCATTTGGGGCAAATATCTCCCCTCCCTCTGTGGAAGAGCACTACTTCTTTTGATAGAAATACTATACATTTTGTCAGACCAAAATTTATATCAGTAATTCATGAAATTAGAGTTGTAGCTATATTACCCGAATTTATTACAAACTCACCTAAAACCACAGTTAAAATAACTGTCGAAGTGTCACCCAGCATCAGTAATTTGCTTTAGCATTTAAAATAGGCCGACGCCATGAATATTATGTTCATTTTTAAAGACTCGCCAAAATGATTGGAAAATATAAGAGCATCAAGAAATAATTATAAAGTGTCACACCCATTTTTACTCAACAGCTCAACAGCTAGACTTCGTGGGAGAATCTCTGTGTGGATCACCTTCCGCGTCAACTTCTGTTGTAGGTATAATACTGCTCGTAATGCTGTAGTTGTAAAGTGAATTTGGTGTCACAATTATGTACGAAAAAAGCGGGCTGACGATCGAAAATGACTCAGCAGTAATAGCTCGACAATACGGCATGCATAGGCTACGGCCCTGAGGCTGGTTTGCTTAGTTTATCAATAGGTTTTGGAAGGTTAAGTACTGGGGCAGAGCCTGTGCTAAGGTGGTTGCGACTAGGGCTGGCAAAAATCTTTCCATATTAATTTTGCTGTTGAAAAAGAATAGCTAGCCCAGGCCCAAAACTTTTTTTTTAACCCGGGCTTGATGGACTGCCCTTGCCTACCACCCCCAGCACATAAATGGCCTGTGCTGGACAAACCGGGACTTTCTTAGTCCACGGCAAACTGAGACTCTGCCCGAATCAGCTCCACAATTGGGGGAGTCTTAACATAGTGACCGATGGATGAGCGGGCTCCGCGGATGCATTGTATGGAGGACCGCAAGAGAGAAAAAGATAGACAGCACCTTAACCACCCCATGACAACAGAGTAATCATCGCCCCAATGAGACGTTCATCTAGAAGGGGTAGAAAGTCCAACCTAACTGTTACTTGATCTGTAGTCCATCCGCTGCTGATAGCTACTGGTATAGCGCCACAATATTAATATTATTGTTTTTATCTGCTCCAATCACACCAACTTGGTTGACGATGGTTAGCCATCATTTAAACTAAAAACCCTTGTTCTGCCCCAGCTAAGGCTGCATTAACTATTTAATATTTATATGTAAATCTCTTCAAAGCGGCTTCAACCATTCCAACAATTCTTTATGTATTTTTTCAGTTTGACAAAACTGGCTACCTATATCTGACCAACTGATGTGTTCAGCCAAGCATAACTTGATAATAAGGCTATAGCTACATACGTAGGCTTGATTTCTTCCCTACCTCAGCCCGAGACATGTTTCTTTGCCAAATGCAGCAGATACAATGCATGCATGGACTTAACTACGTCCTCCCATTTCTTTCTCCACTACCATATAGATGTTGATTTGCCATGGTTTTAATTTCTGTTGTGTGACTGGATTGAGTGCAGAAGTGCTTCTCGTAATGTTCTTGAAATAATTACTTCGCTTTTCAGAAATATAGCTAATAGAAGATAAGATAATATAATTAGAGGTGCACCAATATCGGGTTTGGTATTCGTACCGATATCGTGATATCACTGATATTGGAAATTGGTAAAAAGTTGACTTTTAGCAGATATTTCACTGAAGTATATAATTGAAGCATTGTTATACAATGGTTAAAGCATCGGTCTGAAGCTACAAGCCGACGTTCAAAGCATGGGATTTAAATCCCGATTATGTAAGTTTTTCTACATTTTTACAACCACTTTTTTCATTTCTTTTACAAAAAGGTTTCAGCAAACAGCTTTTAAGGTTTTTTGCCATATTTTTCACACTGGAAACCTGATACAGCTCACTACCACTACATATCGGTATCGGAATTGGTAACTTAGTAGCCAATATATCGGTTATCAGTATCCACACAAAAACAGCTAGCCAAGCTGGGAAAAAATGGTGCGGCTTTAAAAAGCCTGGGTGAAAGAAGTTGTGAAATCAAAGGGTGCAGCCATTTCTTGGCCGCCACCTTTGATTTCACAACTTTTTTTCACCCAGGCATTTTAAGGCCATACCATGTTTTCACAGCTTGGCTGTTTTTGTGTAGATTTCACTCCTTTTTGTACTTTAGAAGGCCCCAAAACCAGCCTATGGCTGACTTTGAGGTTTGTTTTTACTCACATTTCTTCTTTTCCATGTATTTGATGGTTATTGAAGACAGACTTATAAATGTATTTCATTGCATGATATTTGATAATATTATGTAATACTGTAATAGAATGCGCATTTTTTTGAGGACTTCTAATACAACATACATAGAATGTTCTAGAACAATCTAGTACTTCTATTGGTAAATCTATGAAATTACAAACATTTGATTATAAGCAGATTTCAACTAGAAATTTCATTTATAAAGCAGAAATTAAGTGAGGTGATCAACTGTGGTAGCAGTGGTTCAGTGGTAAAGGATGCAGGTGTTAGGTATGGAGGTCCCTGGTTCGGACTCTGGTAAGTTTTTTTTCAATTTTTTCGCACACATTTTTTACCCCGTGGTGGCTGCTCTCTTAGAGTATCTCGATTCTGCGATTTTATACTTGGTTGGTATAACTTTGTCACTGTCGCTCTATTGCTATTCAGACTATCACAAGGCACTGCTACGATGATCAGCCTATCTACACACCAATTTTCAATTTATTTCTATGCTTGGTTTACCCTGTAGCTGTGACAGAAGTTTGATTTTTTTTAACATGAATAAATGCTCATAACTCCTTGAATTTTACTCAGATTCACAACAAACTTGGTACTTGAATCCACCATTACATGTTCTTCATTTTTGTTAAAGATCGAGGCAGTCGAGTTACGCATTTGCATTTTATAGCAATTTTTGCAAAGTATGCGAAAAGAAATTGAAGACCCTGTATGGCATAAGAAGAAAAAAATTAAGAAATTAAACTTTTGAATGCCCATATCTCGCAAATGGCTTTTGCAAATTTAATCAAATTTGCTGTATGGTGTACCCTACTTGGGGGACAGGTATAATGCAAAAATGGTGTGCTTTGGAGAAGGGGCCATGGAGCTATGCACGCATGAAAAAGCTGTTTTCTTTCCTGTAAATATACTCATGGTGTGGTCGCCGGCTTTCTTGCCGCACACCACACTATTGTGTCTTGATATCGGTAAATTTCCATATCGGTGCACCTCTAAATAATTATAATATAAGACAATAGAATATAAGATACATAGGCATAGCAAAATATTTTTAAATATGGGGGCTCTAGACTCAGTTTGATACATACAACAGTGAAGACCCACCCCCCCCAAAAAAAAAAGAAGGTTGACGCTTGCTAAGAATGACTGCCCTCCACCAAATATACATTATAGAGTAGAAAACATCCATATCTACAACTTTGTGGTTTGCTACACAGCTTCTGTGAATATTGTGCCTGCTCTGTTAGAGTAATAGACTGCTCTATTAGAGTATCTTTTTACAGTTTACATTCAGAAAATTGCAAGGGGCGCTCTGCCACCCTTGATCCCCCTTCCCCCCACCCAGTTGCTATGCCTATAGATACTATAATATAAGGAAGAATGGCACTAGACCAATAATAAACAAGCATCCCAACTATCAGTTATTGAGTTGAGTCCATGAATAGAGCTTCCGATCTCATAGCACTGTATCTAAGGTGTAGCCATGTAGTAAACATCAACAGCTTTACTACAAGCATTAGGGAAACTAGAAATCTTACATATTGTTTGGGAACACAGGAATTCCTTAAAGGCAAAGAAACAAGGAGGGATATCTACACCTTTAGCTATACTAGTGGACATTTGCGGTCACATGCATGCACCTGTTAGCTGTAAAGCAATGATTAAAGTAGGGATTAAATTCCCACTAGTGTGTGTGGTAGCTGCAGGTGTAGCCTCCCTTGATTCATTGCATGTTATTTCCATGATCCCTGTAAAGTAGAATTTCTAGTTTTTCCTTACACTTGTTTGCTTACTTTTTGTGTAATAACATAATTCAATGCTGTAGAATCATGTTAAAGGAAAGAATGGCACCAGAGCCATTATAAATTGTATTTGTATGATCCGTACTGAAATGTAAGAAATCTATTTTTCCTTACACTTGTAGTAAATACTGTTAATATGTTGTACAAAGTTACATATACCATAGATACTATACTATGTGATTGGGAGTTGTATTCATGGACTCAATAATAATATTATATATGTGCTTTGTTACATATTCCTCATAGTTTTGCTAATTTACCTTTCAGTTTGTGAAGGGATACAAAAGTTTTAAAGTTTCATACCAACTTTTACTAAGGATTGTGAAGAACCAAGGTAAGTAGATGGGATGAAATATGAGTGAGTATCTCTACCAAGTTGTTTTGTAGTACAATGTTAATTTGACAACACAATAAAACTGTAGTGCGTTAATCTTTCCATTTCTTAAAAAAATAAAATAAAATTCTCTAAAGCCTGTCCAGGTGCAAAGTTCACATAATTTGTGGTGTTGCACCGATAATCGGATCGGCTATCGGTTAAACCATATATCAGCTTAAATTATACTTATCGGTATCGGTATCAGATCAAAAGACTCAACACTAGCCGATACGATATAAGTACACGTGATTTATGCAAGCGCCGCAACCGATTAATTGTCTATTGTTAATGCCCTAAAATGGCGGAAAGCATGAGGTCGAGCGCAAGCAACCCTAGCAATGCAGTAAACTCTAGCCGTGATTTGGGAAGAAAAACATCAGTTATTTGGGAATTCTTTACTGTTGATGAGGACAGCAAGTTTGCTATTTGTGATGAGTGTGAAGCGAAAGTTCCCAGAGGTGGCTCTACGACGAAGTCTTATACTACTACTAACCTTGTAAACCATTTAGTAAAAAGACACCCGGAAATCTACTCAAAATACCTGGAAAGGAAAACGGAAAAGGAGCCAAAGCAGCCAATGGAAACAAGAAAACGGGAACTACAACGACAACTTTCTTTAAGTGAAGTGCAAGACCGAAGTAAGGGCTGGGACATCAACGACCAGAGGGCACAACGAGTACACCGAAAAATAGGTGAGATGGTAGCGATTGACTGCCAGCCAATTTCAATGGTAGAGGATGTGGGATTCGGGCAAGTCTTGAAGTTGCTAGAACCACGCTACCAGTGCCCCAGTAGGAAATATTTTACTGAAACGATTATTCCAAAAATATACTCTGGAATGAAAGAGGAAGTTGTGAGGCTGATCAACAGTTGTGATGAAAGTTACTTGAGCTTTACAATGGATGCGTGGAGTTCAAGTGTGAATGATATGGCATTGCTTAGCCTTACAGCCCATTGGATTGATAGCCAGTTCAAGCGAGTTTCTGCTGTTTTGAATGCCCAATGCCTTACTGAAGCCCACACTGGAGAGTACATCGCTGCTCAGGTACTCAGCATGCTGGAAAAATGGCAAATAACATTGCAGAGGGTGCATTTAGTGATCACTGACAACGCCAGTAATATGGCTAAGGCCATGCGTGATGCTTCTCTACCACATTTTGGGTGTTTTGCACATTCTCTTCAGTTAGCAATCAATGATGGCTTACTATCTCAGAAATTAGTGAAAGATATCATTGCAATATGCAAGAGTATAGTTGGGCATTTTCACCGCTCGTCTGTTGCTTCTCATAATTTGAAAAGAATTCAAGAAAGCCTCAATATTCCACAACATAAATTGAAGCAGGATGTCCAAACAAGATGGAATTCCACATTTTACATGTTGACATCAGTCCAAGAGCAAAAGATGGCGTTAGCAGCATATGCTGCTGAAAATAGCAGTGTTCAACAGCTTTCATCTCACCAGTTGGATGTCATGAAAAGAGTTATTGAAATTTTATCTCCTGTGGAAGAGATCACTAGGTCTATATCTGCAGACCTTGCAGCTATTTCCATCGTCATACTGTACATACGTATACTTACCAGAGCACTTGAAAAAAACACTGATGACAGTGGCATTTGCACTATGAAAAGAGAACTGTTTCATTCGCTTAAACTACGTTTTAACAGAATTGAAGAAAACAAGCAGTTATCTCTTGCTACTTTCCTTGACCCTAGGTTTAAGGACAAATTCTTTTCAAGTAATATTGTTAAAGCAACAATTAAAGAAATTTTATTGGAAGAAATGTCCAAGCTTGACACTGGTTTGCTAGGTAACACTGAAATGGAGGGACCAACAAGGCCTAAGAGAGTTTGCCCACTAAAAAGTAGCATTCTGTTAGATGTATTTTCTGAAATTGTTGCTGATAGCAGTGAAGGCCTGCCCACATCTATTAGTGAAGTGGATAGGTACTTAAGTGTGCCTTTAATAGATTTCAAAACAGGTGACCCTTTTATGTGGTGGTCACAGCATTGTCAAGAATTTCCAATTCTTTCAAAACTAGCCCGACAATTCCTGTCTGCACCTGCGACTTCAGTGCCGTCTGAGCGACTGTTCTCTGCTGCAGGAGACCTACATGATGAAAAACGAAACAGGATTATGCCAGAATTATCAGAGGAGCTATTGTTCATACAAAACAATTTTGTTCTAGTTGGTACTACTTACAAGCAACATACCCTGTAGTTTACATTGTGTAAAGAACTATCAGTGATTCAGTCTAATACCTTTCAGTAACTGTAACAACACATATTGTTTGTGAGTTTATCAAAAGTTATTGAAGTGTTTTTTTATTATTTATGTATCATATCGGATCGGCTAGTGATATCGGCATCAATGCATTCTTATAAATCGGTTATCGGAATATTGGCTAAAATTCCATATCGGTGCAACACTAATAGTTTGTGGTGCTGATTCAGCCATTTCTATAGGTGTCCTCCTGATGACTGCTGTATACTTATGTTAAAGACATTAGAGCATGGAAACAGTGATAGCAATGCAGTCAATGTATTATTATAATGCAACCACCAAACTAATTACTTCTGGAACAACAGGTACACCAAACAAAGCTTCTGATCCTGTGTTATTAGTATCTGTTCGTATACCAACCTGCCAGAGTACTTAAGTATTTCTTATATACCTGTTATGGTTTTCTGAGTAACATATGCATAGCTATAATATGTATTTAAAAGAGTTTAGTCTGACAAAGCTGTATAATTGAATGAGTGTCATATTATTATTCCTTATGTGCATACAGCTTGTACTGACTTTAGCTAATACATCCATGAGATATATAAACACAATATATGATGGAGTATCAACAATTCACATACAAACATCACTGGAAACACTGGTTTTGTAGCAAGTGAAGGTGTCTGTAGTACTGAGGTAGCTGCTTTAGTGGCTTTACCCACCAATGTTTCCTGTTCAACTATTGCTGATTGTGTGCTAGCCTTACATTTACAATGAAGCAAAGTTGATTATGTACATATGCCAGTATAGCTTTGCCAGTGTGTCATCCAGATTTGATTTTCTGATTGATCCGAGATGCTTATAACCAACTTTATAAGGTCAAAGTCCTGAATGAGTATATCTTCAGAAGATTTGTGTGGTTGCACCTGTGACATCTTAATAACTGCAATAAGTATTAAACTAATTATTAAATGTTTTGTCATATTCGGTAACATGCAATATAATTACTATAATATGTAGTATACTAACTGCAGAGTCACACACACATAGCCACAATGGTACAATGATACTGCAGTAGTATTATTATGGTGTACCTTTATGTTTATTTCTGTAGTGATTGTAAGTGATGGCTGAACATACAAAGGGAAGGAAACCAACTGAAGTTAGTAGGCACAAATTGTGTTTTAACTCTTCTTGAAATAGATGTAACATAGTGCTGTAGTTGGTTCACATTCACTTGGGAACCTGCCAATGACAGTAATAACAAAGTGGTGAACAAATGGATTTGGTTTACACTACATACTAAATGTATGTATGGGATATATTTAGAGCCGAATGGCTTACAACGTACTTGTTCCTGTTCATACACATCTATTAAATGCAACTACACATGATCTTGAATTTGTAGCACTGCTTGACCCGCTAAAAATATTTCAACATCTTTTCATTCAAATTCCTGACACAATATTATCTACATTTTCACCATACACTTCCTATGGGGAAGCCACAAAGGTGCAGTATCCATTACAACCCTTTCCTGAACTTGTAATGGAGCCAAGCCACATGTGTCTGTTGCTGACACTTATACTGTCACCACCAATCATCTGGTTGGCTAAATGTTAGTTCTCTTGAAAATCCACTTTACATTTTTAGATATTTTTAGGATCCAGCTCAACTTGTACACACTGAATACAATATCTCAGTAGTGCAAGCACAACAAGCACAAAATTTGTTCTATCCAATAGACCAATATTTTTTTACCGACAAAAATGTGACATGTATTATAACGGATATTATGATGCGTGAGCATTGATGGGTTTAACTAGAAATGCATGTGACAGAATTTAGGCTCTGATTTCAAACATGGCTAGTCCTTGATAGCAGAAGTGCTAATTGTACTTTCATAGTGTGTTTAAACTCCATAAGGGATTCAAGTAAGAGTGTGTTTTTAATTGATTTATTTAATTTACTGTAGAACAGTTCTCCAAATATTACTAATAGTATTGTCTCAACAAAGTACATAACTATATTTACATATAATGCACATACAATGATAATACTGTTACAGTCTATAGAGATATAGGTGATTATACTGATTTTTTATTTAAAATGTTCATGTGATTGGAATCATGCAATATACATTTGTGTGTATGTGTGGTTATTGTAGGAGGAGAAGAGGTTACTAGATCAAGCTATAGAAAAGGGAGATGTCAATACTATCAGAAGTATCATAGTGGACAACAATGTTGATGTCAACTCTAACATAGCACCAGTAAGTTAGTAGTTAATTATATGGGCGTGATTAACAGAAATTTCATATACAGTGTATGGCTAGTAGGTCTATTGTAATAGTGCTTAGTATTGTCTTACTTAATACCGTTACAGTTATTGGTAAAGTCGATAGCTAATGTACATACTTTAAACCAAATTCAATAGCATAAGTGCAATGACATATTCATTGTTTTTATTTCCTTGATGCATAGTGTAGCTCTTGAATTACAGATAGTAGGATTATTTATGTAATTATGTACGTATATTGTATAAAGCAATAAGTGCCAGTTTTAGAAAAAAGGTAATTTAATGGCTTTCTCCTGCTTTGGTGAACATGATAATGTGTATACATACCATGGATTTTGCTGTTAGCACTTCCTTCATTGCAAAGTAGGTGCTTATTATTTTTAAAATTCTTGTACAGTACCTGACTTTGCCTTGTGTTGTATTAGTCTCTCGCCTAAACCCTTGTGCTATTTTTTCCATATTGCACTCGTGGCAGTACTTTAACTAGTATATATGTGTCATTAATATTGATGTGCTGTTTTGCTTTCAAATTATGAACATCACTGCCATCACACCTAATGGATACACAGATTGTAAGTTGCATATTATGGAGATATGTATATAAAAACTGTTATGCATCTAAATTAGTTAAACTTTAAAATCTTTGGCATGATACTTATAAGTGAACCTATGTATGCTGTAACAATGAGACTGTAGCTAGGAATTACAATGCTACATACAACTAATGTTTGTAAAATACTTTGAGGTTGCAGTTCTCTCTAGCCGAATTTATCAAGTCTTAGAACATCAACTTTCTTGTGCTTTCACAATTGCACATCATGTCATATTCTTGCATAAACAACTCAAAATTGTATTCAGCAAATGTTTTTACTAGATTGACTGGCCATATAGTGTTTGCAGATGTGAATGGGTATTAAATAAAACAAAACAGCTATGATTCCCTGTATGTCATATCCAGGGGCAGATCCAGGGGGGGAGTTCATAGAGTTCCATGGAACCCCATTTTGAAAGAGCCTCTCTTACTCGAGATACCCTAATAGAGCAGTCACAGTATTCTTAAGAGGAGAAGTGTAGCAAACTGCATGTGGAGTTATAAATAAGGAAATGTTGGTGAGGGTATCTATGGTGAGGGGCAGTTATTGTCAGCAGGCGATGACTTCTTCTTTTTTTTTTTTTTTTGGTCTTTGACTTACAGCTAGGCTGAAGTTGCAATTCCAGAGTGGAACCCCCATTTAAAAAGTCTGAATGTGCCCGTGATATCGGAATGCATTCATATCACATACATGTATATGTATGTAAAGTTAATTTGAATACAATGCACTCTTCATCTAGAGAACTAGTTAGTTATGTATTTAGATTGTTGCACACAAATGTCTGTGTATATACACGTCAGCAAAATTTATTTCATACACATAATGTGTAGCTACCCTGTATTTAGTCTTTGCTTCAATGTTGCGTATTTTCAATGAAATTTATATTGTAAAGATGGATAGCTACTGATTGTTATTGTTTTTGTGTTTCAATTTTGTATGTATACTTCCATCTCCTTTGATGATGGCACAGATTGTAAGTTACTAGCTCTTTGTATACATTGACATAACTTTGCATGGACCATATACACTGTATAGTACTTAATATTTAGTCTCTATTAATTTAATGAATATCATACAGTGCAGTATGTACTGTATATTAGGGATAATGAAGAACTGCATTTCCAGCTACAAATGTCACCCTAAAACCAGCCTCAATTTTCCTTCATCACAGCATGGCTGCATTGGTTCGACACAGCTAAGCCCAAAGATGTCAACCCTACTATAGAATTTTCAAAATGTTCCATTTTACAGAATTTTATGCCAAGTGACTGTTACCTACAACCAAGCATAACTGGATAAGGCCATGGGCTTGATGTCTTCACTTTTTGATGTTGTTTTGTCCTGAGATGAGCCTTTTCGCCAACCGCAATACGTACAATACACTCATCACCTTTGTCCTCCTTTGTGTTCCAGTTCTTTTTCTGACAATATCACAAGGTGTTGATTCTTGATAGCATGATGCAGCTTTCCTGTGGCTGTGTTGGTTATTATGCTTATTGCCCGTATTTTCCTTATCAACTGGAATGATTGCAGAGACACTTCTCGTACTGTTCTTAATTTGTAATACTGTGTAATGGGCTGAAATAGGTGAAGCAAAGTGTAATGGCCACTTCACCTTCGAGTCAACAATTGATAGCTGGGGTGTACGTTCAGAGAAAAATATTAACTCTGGCACCATCCTTTCTTGTAATGTGGTATGTGTGGGTTACCAGTCACCAAAAAGGTAAACACAAAAGTGTAAGGAATAGTTAGGAATTTTAAGTTCTATTAGGGATCATAGAAATAAACAGTAGGGAAACAAGGGAGGTCACCTACACCTGCAGATATACTGGAGGACTTTCAATCCCCAATTCAGTCATGGGTATAATATAGATTGCATTAGGGATTTAAAATGTCCCCTAGTATATCTGCAGGTGTAGGCGACATCCCTGGTGTTTATTTCTATTATCCCTAATGAAACTTAAAAATCCTGATTTTACCTTATACTTCTTAAAATATAAGTACCACTCAATTACCTGTGTATGATGAAATAAAGTTTCATTTTATTGTATATATTGGAGCCACTCTCATTTGGGAGCCTCGTGTATACAGGCAAGTCTGAGTATTACAACACAGCCACGAATTCAGTAATAACACTTAATGGAAAATGTTATATAATAAAGCATTGAAAAAGTGTGTAAGCAGGCCCGTAGCCAGGGGGGGTTCGGGGGGTTCTGAAGAACCGCCCTCTTGGAAAAAAGGTCCACAATTTCAGTAAAAGGTCCACAATTTTAGCAAAAAGGTCCACAATTTTAGTATACAAGTCCAAATTTTCAGGAGCAAAAGTCCATTAGCTACAGTTTACTAGATACCACTATAATAAGAGGCTAAATAAAATAAGTGCTCCGAGTAACTCATTCAGTGCTTGCATTAAATGCAATGCAAGATCGAGATACTCTAATAGAGCAGTCAACCACTCTAATAGAACAATCACTCTAATAGAACAGTCACAATTACATTTTCTTTTAAAAGCTACTTAATTTACATGTAGATTGTCTAAACCGAGCTTTCATTAAAATATAAGATTTTGGTGGACAAGCCCCTCCATGCAGAGTTCACGAATAGCATCCATGCTTCAACTCCATGCAATGTGTAAATTTCATTGTTTAAGACACCCTTTGTTCTGCTACACTGCCCCTGTTGATCATGGCAGGGTGCTCAATCTTTCCCATTCTTATTCATTGTGACATTCCAATATATTATATTTAGACACATACATGTGCAGATGGTATAATTACAGTAGCAGTAGAGATATTTTTCCAGATATCATTCATACAGCTGGTCTTCAGCTTACCTAAAAAAATTGTTATTTTTATTGACTGAAATGCCACTAAATTCAACCTTTTAGTATCTGTTTTCAAAAACTTTTCTGGGGGGGGCATGCCCCCAGACCCCCATAGATTGGGTGTGCTTTGCACACCCAGTCTCAGTACCTTTATTAATCATCGTGCAAGTAAAGGTCCACTTTTGGTCAAAAAGAACCCCCCTTTCAAAATTCCTGGCTACGGGCCTGGTAAGGTTGGCATTATCTTTACTTCAGTACTTTAGGAGTGTGCACCACAACTATATCAACTAGAACATGTGAAACAGTCAAACTTGTGTATAATAATATTATGGGATGTTTAAAGTTTTGTGACATGTTTTTGGTCGTTATACCTAGCTAAGTTAAAGGCAATGATTATCTTAGCTTTGCTCAATTACATGCATTGATGTATGAATGTGTGATAATATATTTTTGGAGGGTAGATACCGTTTAGTAGCCACAATATGGAGAATCAAGACAATTAGGACATTAACAGTTCTGTTATTGTATCCAATGTGTTCATAGTATCCAAGATACACTGTATTATACAGCAGGAAATATTGATGAAAGGAAAATTTGACACATTTACAATTAATCAACTTTGATGAACTAAAAATTGGTGAAAGCATGTATGTATGTAGCATGGGCAGATCCAGGGTAGGTGCACCAAGCTAGTGGGCATATGAAGGGGGGTCTGGAGGGGTGCAGCCCCCCAGAAGCTAAAGGTACTTTACCTGTATATGTTTCAGGACTGAATTTTTAATGTACTTACAGCAGTTTTATGCACAACTATGTAAATAATAGCAATAAATTATGATGTGTAAATGTTCTGCATTGATCAAGAGTTGTGAATAGGGATCAGTGACTGTCATAAGTATAGGTCAGTTGTCATGAGTGGCATATGTTTATAGCTACAAAGAACCATGTGCATTTTATATGCAAAATTCCTAGTTGGTTATCAGCAGCCAAATGTGCCCATGGGATGGTTGGTGCATGCTGCAATATACTTAACTACTGTGAGAAATAATTTTATTGTGCAACTGTTAACAACTATTGTTTTTATTTTTATGTGTTCATGTACACACCTGCGCTACAACACATATCTTATGGACACACAGGCAGTAAGTAGATATTTTTTGTATAATTACATATTTGTTGCTTACAGCAATGTGTAGATATTATTGTTGCATATATCTGTATACATATGTACTTGTATTGAGTATACTGTATATACAACAAAACCAACTACTTCAGTTATATTAAATTACTAGCTCCAGATTTAATGATATCTAATCCAAAACAGTTAAGCTGTAAAAAAGAGTGCGGCCCCCAAAAAGGCTATGGTGAAAAAAAAAGTGAAATTCAAAGTGGCGGCCAAGAAATGGCTGTGATGGTAGGTTAATGGTAAAAATTTTAATAAAGACACTTCAGGTGAATTTGGTGCTGCTAAATTTTGGCACCAAATTCACCCGAATTGTCGTTATTAAAATATTTACCATTAACCTACCATCATAGCCATTTATTGGCCACCACCTTAGATTTCACATCTTTTTCACCATAGCCTTTTTAAGGGCCACATCCTTTTTTACAGCTTGGCTGTTTTGGATTAGATATCACTTCTTTTTATATTTGTATACACCAAAACCATCTTATGGCTGGCTTTGGGGTTATTTTAACCTGTGTTATTTTTCTTTACTATGGAGAAAGAAGAAAGACATTCAAAGCAGACTTTTTAATAGTACCTATTTCAGTAATTATACAAATTTTGAATTATTACATGCCATTTCTTTTCTACAGGATAACTTGTTTGTAGCTGATCTCCACTGGGTGACTTGAAATGTAGCTGAACTCTCTATGTGGTCACATAAAATGTAGTTAACTCACTACGGGATGATTATGTTTGTAGCTGAACTCTCTACATGGTGACTTATTTCTAGATGATTTTCTACAGGATGACTTGTTTAAAGCTGAGCTCTCTACAGGGTAATTTGTATGTAGCTGAACTCTTTACAGGGTGACTTGTTTGTAGCTGATCTCTCTACAAGGTGACTTTTTTTTCTAGCTGAACTGTCTACAGGATGGTTTGTTTTTAGCTGATCTCTCTATGGGGTGACTTATTTCTAGCTGCGCTTTCTACAGGGTTTATTTATAGCTGTGTGGTGATTGTTCTATTAGTAGTGATTTCAGACCTCCCAAATTTTATACTGTCAATTACACTGTCCAAGTAACAATTATAAACTTACTGAAATTGTTATCCATACCTGTGGTTTCAATCTGCAGTCACTTACGCACGTTTTAATCTTTACCCCGTAAAATTACGTGAAGTCATCATAAAGATATCGTAAATTAAAGTTTACATAATTATTTTCCCCATACATTTCTAATGGGAATCATTTCATACAGGTTATTGAATGGGAGAAGTGGCACCGCTATTATTATGTGAATCATGGCCATACCAGCACTTTTACTGCCAGTTTCAGTAGCCCTATAGGGTAATCTGGGGCACTGAATCCAAATAATTATGATAGTGATTTTTATATTTGAGCACAATTTTGTCGACTTCCGACACAAACTGTACTGGAATCCGGAGGTACGCTCTTGTAACATGAATTTTATGTTGTAGTGTAACCTTCTGTCGACGTACTTTGATAGTTATTTGCTACAGGTATTAAGTTTTATAGACATGGTTTTGTATCTGTGATAAGCCTAGGGCTACTAATTATGGTATTGCTGCTACCAATACACTCTTCTATTTTGTTACATAAATAGTGTCTGGTAGATATATTCATGTAGGAATGCTTAATTATGGTTGTTTTTCACTGCCTACTTAATGACAGATTTTGCTGTATTAGTAGACCTATGTGCCATAGCTTAAGGGTGATACCATTCAATATGTGCTTTACACACTATATGAAGTAGCATTGGAGTGATTATGGTGGCTAAGATCACTGAAATAAGTTCTCAATATGTGCATAAAGTGATATAATAGTGATTTGGTGATTTGGCGGTATGCTGAAGATGCAAGGGTCAAAGTGCAATATTTAATACAGATGAGATTCATGGCATACCTAATAGTTGATATGAAATCAAAAGCAATGAATAAAGGCATTTTTATTGTTGTAATTTACATTGGTGCCTTACTAGGGATTCAATATGCATCAAAGCAGTATACAAATTAGCAATCATTACAGTGCTATAGTGAGCAAACATAGTTTGTAGTTGGATTTTCAATGTATACACTTGTTCATTTCATGCACATATGTTGTTGTATACTCAAGTTATAGTCAATTACTGTAGTGGTGCCATATTTTCAATGGGCAAGTCCATACAGAAAATTCTTTACAGTCAGTCATTTTGAGTCATAAAACGATAACGAAAAGAGATTAAGAAAATTTCTTCACATTTTGCTTAGTGGATGTTCCTTTACAAATCTGAAATCTAAAATATTCAAAGTATACAATTATTAAAAATGGTCTTAAATTGCTATTATTAGAGTATCTCGGCAGCTAAATGCTTCATTTGTATTAGAGTATCTCGATCTCGCTTTTGCTACACGTAGTTCATTTTTGAATCATAACTAAGTGGTTTGTAATCCAATTCTTCTGTATTACTGCAAGGACTTTCTATGATAATTATTCCAGCTACATACCGATTTTCAGCTCATTGCTCTAAGCGGTTGCCTGTCCCGTAGGCGTGAATACTAATAGTTTTTTTATTCATAAAATTTGATCGCGTAATTGGGAACAGGTTGGGTTTCGTGTCATATCTCGATGGCCTTTATCTGGATTCCTTTCAAACCACGCAAATGCACTCCTACGATGGTTACTCCATCTACATAGCAATTTTCAGCTCATTCCTTCAAGGAGTTTACCCTGTGGGCATGACAGAAGTTCAACCTTATTTTACACGAATAAACAGTCATAACTTTGTGAATTTCATCAGATTCCTACCAAACGTGGTACTGAGATCCACTGTAATGATCCCTTTACGTGTGCCAAATTTCAGCCCGATTAGAACATGCATTGATGTTTTATGGCAGATTTTGTAAAGGGTGCAAAAAGAAGAAGAAGCAAATAAATTGGAACAAAATTTTGGCCGCTTGTATCTCAGAAATAGCTGGAGCAATTTTCTTCAAATTTGGCATGTAGGCTCCTTTACCTGGCCGGCACTTTTATATCAGATTTGGTTCCAATTGGAGAAGGGATCACAGAGCTATGTATGTGTGAAAATCACAGTTTCCTTCTTCCTGTCAATATGCTCATGATGTGGTGTGCCGGCTTCTTGGGCCGCATGACACTCTACCATATGTCTTGATACCACCATTCGCTTTTTTCCAATTGTTTATGTGCAAAGCTTGTTATGAGTTTGTTTGCACAATTTTTTTTGTTTCATTCTATTACAGTATGCATATAGCCATGCATTGGTTTACTTAGAGGTTTAAAGTTGTTTTGTGTGACTCACCTCCATGATATTGTAGCTATTGCATGTTTCAACAATGTATGCAAATAATATTAAGTTTTCTACCACTGGATGTAGCCACTACTGCAAATACTCTAATAGAGCAGTCACATGGTAACTCTAATACTAGTTACTGTACTTGCTTTGTCTGACTACTCCCATGAAGCTATACCTCAACTTTACTCACAACGTGTAGACATGTGCTATCACCTGTTGTCACAAAATGCTGATATTAAAGTAAAAGGCATGTGTAAAACAGTGGCGGATCCAGGATGGGGCATTTGGGGCAAATGCCCCCCCCCCCCCCCCCCCCCTTCAAGAAATTGCATACAAGATCGAGATACTCTAATAGAGCAGTCAATTACTCTAATAAAGCAGTCACAATGTTCATGAGGCAGTGTAGCTTACCTATGAAGCTATAAATAGGATTTTATTTTACATAACAGACGTGATAGTTGGTAAGGATAACTAGCTATTATTGTCGAGACCTTTTTTTTTTTTTTTTTTTGGTCTTCAACTGGTTTTCAGTAAGTTTTTTTTGGTCTTCAACTGTTTTTCAGAAAGGTGCCCCCCCTCTTTCCAAACTCTGGATCCGCCCCTGTAAAAACTTTGTAAGGGTAAAATAAATTATTTTCAGTGCTAGCTAGTTGAAAATATTTTCCATCTATATTGTGAAAGTTGAGTTACAGTATAGTTTGATTGCAGAGAATTGGTATCCCTTAATTCCCTGCCAATGAGGTGCATGTATTTTCGCTCTGTAGTTAAAGGTGGACTTTGTGAAGCTTTGTTTTGGTTATATGTGTAGGCTTATGTACACTGATTAATTTTATTCTCATGATGTCATAATTGAAATTGATGTATACATGCTTGTACTTAGACACATACATAGTTTACATGTACAGTAAGTATATACATAAATACGAATGTAACATATGCACACGTGTTATAATATAAAACCATAGTTCACTTACCTCTGCAAGTAGTCTTGCACGACCAATCTACTTTTCCCCATCATGGTGTCTCACACAATGTTTAAAATTATAAGTGCCTCTGAAAAGGTGTTTGAAGCTGACTGAACTTACAGGCTACTCACCTGCTGCACAATGAGCATTCTAGTCAATTATGTTGCCTGGTACTAAAGTTTAGAAACATTGTGCAAACAAATAATTATTCAAGGGGAATAGACTATTATAGTAATAATAACTAAGCAAGTTTTAGTCCGGCAGCTTGCCAACCAAACTTCATACATCATGGTGCATTTACACAATGTTTCTAAACTTTAGTAGCTAGGTGACATAATAGACTAGTATGCTCATTGTGCAGAAGGCTAATGACCTATAAATGCAATTAGTTCAGACACTTTTC
This sequence comes from Dysidea avara, assembly GCF_963678975.1. Lineage (NCBI taxonomy): Eukaryota > Metazoa > Porifera > Demospongiae > Dictyoceratida > Dysideidae > Dysidea > Dysidea avara. Next base: position 12,958,091 of record NC_089273.1, read on the forward strand.
ATAGGTGCTTATAATTTCTAAACATTGCGTGAGACACCTTGATGGGGAAAAGTGGATTGGCCATGTAAGACTAGTCGCATAAGTAACTAGTACAAGGATAGAATATTGTGAAGTATATAAAATTCCAAGAAGAATTGTATCCCTGCGAGTCCCCTGGTCCCTGGGTCTACTGATTTTATTTACCCAAAATTTAAGGCTCTCAAAATTGTAGATTTGTTAAGCAAACATTCACATTTTTGGGATTATTTGTCTCTATGCAGTCTAACCAGGGACCAAATTTTATGACTGGTTTGATGCAACAAGTTATACACAAGATGTGCAACACTTTAAATCATTCGCGTATCATCCCGAGTCCCAAGGCTCAAAAAATAGCATTTCCATCAGACATAAAAAAGCCTATTGTTCTGAGTACCAGACTGAGTGGGCTAAGGTATTCACATACTTGTCTGGGAATTAACTAATTCCTTTGGGTTCAGCCCATGTGAGCTTCAATGTGAGAGGACCTTTGAAGCTGCTAAAGGAGAAATGATTTACCACCAAATGCCCCACCAATTTGTTAATTAAAACCTGGTATCAGACCTGTGTCAGTCGCTTACCAATTCCTGTGAATCAACTCTTAGGAATATGAAGGTAATCCAAAGTCAAATGAAGGTCTGTTACAATAATAAGTCAAGACAACAGACCTTCAAGGTTATGTGTTAGGGCACTGTATTGTGTGTGATATTATTGTTATGAAAGGACGTGTTCCTGAATGGGAAGCTTGCATTAACTAGTCAGTGAGAAGGTGGCGATGAGTCAGAATGTAGTTTTTCAAATTAAATGCGTAAGAAATTTTTGTATAACCTTTGCATGTAAAAAATATTTCTTTAAAAATGAACAACAGTACACATGTGTTAGCTAATAGTATGCTATTCAAGAAGTTGTTCTGTGCATAATTAATCGGACAATTGATAATTATGGACATTATCAATGTTAGATCACGGCATCTTGACAATGCTCTTGACTCTCCCACTGAAGAGCTTTCATTGCAGAATAATTTCAAACATAAAGTTAATGTGATCAGCTGAGCAAAAACCTGTCGTTGTTATTGTGCATTCCTCAAATTCCGTTTTATTGCTTCCCAGTTATCTATTGTAACAAAGAGGTGGATTGATATAAAGTTTTAGCCTTTTATTGATGAATAGTCTTGAACTGAACAGTTGGAACAGCAATCATAATTGATCTATACAGCAACAGAATGGCAAATATATTGTGCAGCAAGATATAATGCTGTCCTTATACGTTTTGCTCCATATGCACAAAGAAGAGAAGGTCTTTGCAGCAAAGAGATAATTGATAGTAAAATTTATTTCTACTGCATTGTAATCAAGTGCCATAATTCACAAGTCATTTGGTGTACAAACACAACATTATGAAGAGTTTCTTTCTCTTCATGAACAGGCAAATCTTTAGCTTTGTTATACTGCATACCAAGGCGATTAGAAAGTGCATAAATTTTATATGTGGCATACATAGTTTACCCAGTTCACTTCATTAGAACACAATAGAATTTTTGCAAAAATAAAACACGAAGGCGTTTTGCTTAACCAGTCACAGATATGATTTAATTATACAAGTTGTTTTACTGACTAATACACAAATAGCACATGTATAGTACATGCAGGTAATACATAAGTATTGTTTTCATTTACTATATTCTTGCTTTTCATGTATTCTACTATCAATTAATTTATGGACACATAGGGGGTGAGTAGATTTGTACAAGTAGAATATTGTCACATTGTTACATCAATGAGTTACAAATACAAAATTATGATTTACATTATAAGATGCAAAACGTTTCATGTAAATAAGCTATGCCCATGCAATGTTCAGCCTTTTGCTATAGTACAGTACTAGACTATAGTACTAAAGAGCTACAGTACTAGAGCTATAGTTTGAGACAGTTGGGACAGCAATCAATATTGATTTGTACAGCAACAACATGCAAATAAATTACAGGCTTTTAATTAATCAATTGTGTACGTGACATAGCAAACAAACCTACTTCTATGGTTTTGCATTGATAATAGTATGTATGCATCCATTAGTAGATTTTACATTAATTTTGTTGTCTTTTACTTTTCATGTTGCATATGATGATTGCACAGATGGTACGTTATTATTGTGAAACAGTTGTAAGAGATTTGTATCTGACTTGTAAACATGATGCTCAGGACTAAGGACAGAGTGTTTACAAATCAGATACAAACCGAATGAGTATCTTATATGATTGTACTATGAGGGTATTTCTACTGTCTTGGTGGATATACATTGGTACATGTAGCTAGCTAGTTTTGTATGATTTTGCAACACTTGTGTCAACTGCAGCTGCTTATAATTGTACAAGAATTAATCAATTTCCATAATAAATAATATTGTACCGTTTAAGTAGGGATAGGGCCAGAATTTTCACATGCCATCCATAATCCCACCTTCAAAAATCATCCTAGAGACATTTTATTCCACGTAAATCACCTTTATGGAATAGTACTAGTCCATATAATACATAACACAACATCAAATATAACAAAACATTACAGGTTGCCAGATATAGAATTTTTAAAAATTGCCAAAACTTAAATTTTAGTCTCACTGCCTCACTGCCTGATCAAAGTTGTAAGGCTAAAGGCCAAACAAAGCGGCACACTATCACCATTTTATGCCACAATAACAAACTCACCAGTGGGATGTGCCTTTTGGGGTTCTGACGAGTGTAGGCCCTCTGCGCCTTGTCTTTTATCTTCAATCAGGTTACTTGTCTTTTTCTTCATCATATCGGGTGTTAATTTTCCGTATCAACACTTTCCTTCTGCAGCATAATTATATAGACACCACAGAATTATTTCAGAGCTGGATTTCAGAAGCGCTTCGGCCCCAGCGTTACTACAAGATATCTGCAACTTATCTCCAGATGTCTACTACAAGATATCTGCGTACTAGCTAGATATCTGAAACTTCACGATTGGGATCCCATTCGCAATAGGTTTGTGACCACGCCCAAGAAATAAAGACCTATAGGTGGACTAATAGTGGTAGAGTATGAAGACCCCACCTCTTAACAATCTAGTTATTTCCATAACAGTAAACAAGATCACCTTACTCCTTGTTGGTCTAGCTAGCTACACACCCCTTGGCTGACTCGAGATATACTCTAATACAACAGTCATTCTAATATAACAGTCATGTATGATAGAACATTTACAGGTTAAATTGTTCTGGTAGACATAGCTATTTTTATAAGAAAAAGAAGTAAGCACATCAGTATATTAGCTACATTATTGTTCTAAAGGAGACAGGTGCCCCTCAGCAACAGCAAGGGTGACAGCTGGAGGCACATAGAGAGTCAGGGATGCTTGGATCTAGAATGCAGTCCCCTGACACACATTATTGAAGAGCGCAGCAAAAGGAGAACCCCGAACTACAGGAAGCTTCATAACCACATAATATGGGGAACTCAAATTCTCACTGAGCAAATGGGCAAGATGTTTATAAGTGATGATATCTGCCTTCCCCATACCTACAGATGTGGAAAATACAAGTGGACTAATACAAGTTACATTGTAGCTTGTAGCTGTGCCACAATAAAACTAAACAAACTAGTGAAAAATTGTTAATTTAAAATGAAGTTGGGATCTATGCAATAAAAAGTAGTGAAACAAGAGATGAATGATGGTGTTACAGCATAGCTCAGTGGGAAAATCCCTACTTTTGCACATTAGCTACTATTATAGTAGTGAAACAAGAGATGAATGATGGTGTTACAGCATAGCTCAGTGGGAAAGTCCCTACTTTGGCACATTAGCTATTATTATTTTGTTCAGTAACAAAGTAGGGACTTTCCACTGAGCTATGCTGTAACACCATCATTCATCTCTTGTTTCACTACATTTCATTGCATAGATCCCTTCTTCATTTTTAAATTAACAATTTTAAAAGTTAATTTTAACCTAAGGTTTTATAAAACAAACCAGTGGTACTACTACCACATCACAATAATGGTTTGCTTTGACGAAAATGATTATCTCTTTTGAAGTGCGACAACTTTCTCAGGATACATCACAATTAATGCACACTAGTATAGATTTAGTTGTAGCTATCCCTGTAAAGAGGAATACATGGCAAATGTATACTCCGCAATTATGTTGATTTGAGGTGCGACAATAGCATAACATATACATAATGTGTATGGATATAGTACAGTATTATGTAATGCTTTCAGTTTGTATTTATTTGTTTGTACATATACTATTATATTGGATCAGTGATGTATTCAATTGTTCTTGTGCACAGCACTACACAGCATTACACGGAGCAGTAGAGCAGAACAAGCTGCACATTGTCCAACTACTTGTTGAACTTGGTGCAGACATAAAAGTCTGGGCTAAGGTGAATAGGGTGTACAGTGGCCCAATGAATTGTACATAATACAGTATAATGTCAAATTGTGTACACAACTGTTTGGAATGTATATGAATGCAGAACTGTTGTTCCTATATACGTATACTGTGACTAACTATAACAGTCTTTTACTATCAGTATGCGCAATAATGTCATTATTGCATATACGTAGTACGTATTAAGTGTGGTTTATAACTCTGTGAAATTAGGACTTGTCTCATTGTGATCACGATGATCTGGGTAACTTGTCATGGTTTAGTGTTTGGCCTACAACTACACATGCTTGCACCTTGTGTTAGAAATGGCAACAAAAAAGTTATGCGGTACAGTACAAACAAGCACACACATAACTTAAAAGTACAGACACCTTTAGCACATATCTACCTACTACACATTGCATGTTGCTGGAGAACCGAGTCACTGCAGGGTTGGTGATTTTGCATTCGGTCAGCAGTATTTAAGTGTCAAATTTTCATCTGGTATAGAGAGCTGTTTATTAGGATTAGGAGACTACAACAGAGGCTGTCATGACAAGCTTTGTGTTTTACATGATTAGTGACCGGGCCAGCGAAAACAGGGCACGTGGGCACAAACTATACCCTGTCACACAATGGGTCAATTCTCATGCAGTATTGGAATACGATAGTTGGGTTCTGTAACTAGGCCAATTAAATGTTGAAGCAAGGCTGAAAATTGTATGGTCATGGCTTAATGTTATGACTAGTGAAAGTTTGAAAAAGTAGGCAAATTTTGTGTGCCCACATGCCCAGGCCTTTAAATATGTGCATGTACTATTACGCACTACTTGTGTCCAATATCCAACGTTGTTATTATTGTTATTATTTGTACTTTCATAAACATACTCAACTGTCTCATCTGATGGATACATAGAGAGTAAGTTACTGTATGTCAATTGTCATTAAATTATAACATAAAATTAATGGATACGGTTGCAAACAATTTTATTGTCAAGTATTCTTGTTTAAAAGCATTCCATTCTTAATAAATATACACAGCCATAGCCCATTATACCCAAGGATTGTGATTTGTAGTCAAGTGTGTGTGTGGGTAGGGGGTAGGGTGGTTGGCACTTGCCCCATCCTGGGTCCACCATTGTAGCAGTTCATACAGGGTGTATGTCTGTTTATGTTCATGAGAGAATGTATAATTTTTATCATAATGTTGGATTGTACTCCATGCTATGTATGATTACATACAGTATGCATACATATACATCATGGATAATTATTTAATGTTTCTTCTTGCATATAATTATTTTCATGCGTACCCACATCTGATGGATATACAGCCAGTAAGTTAAATTTATTTATATGCCTACATACAGTACTTGCTCTTGCAACTGACTATTTGTTCATGTAATATACAGTACAGTCCATTTATAAATTCACACACGCATGACATTTTATGCGTGGCACCACGCAACTTTTCCCGTGGCAAGAGCAAACATTACGCATGGGACTGGTCATTGCCACGCCATGACAGTGCAATGTGTGGAGTCCTCTGATTACCACGCTTGGAACCATTGCCACGCATGGCGAATATTAGCCAATTCCCTTCTTAAGTTTTGTCTTTCTAATACTATTTAATAAGTTTGTAAGCATTTGGAAAGTTCATAGCAGCAGTACTGAATGACACGATCGATCTATTGCAAATGGGCGTGTCTGCTATACTGCAATCATGCATAGGAAAACACCAACTAATGGCTAAAAGGACGTTTTTCATGCAGTATCTATCACTTTATAAGGTGTTCTAAGGCTACAACTATGGTAGCAAGCTAATCTTCGATGGTTCAAAACTGGGCATGGCACACAAAGATCGATTGCAAAGAGACGAACATTGATACTTTTATAATTCGAAGTTACCTTAACCTTCAAACCCACAAAACATTCGAAGCTTCGTTCCAGCCCTATAGTACAGCACTGTTCATGTAACTACTGTAGAGTTTGTAGTTTACACACACACGTGGTTGACAGTCATGTGTGGCGTAAGGACGACGTGTGGCAGCCAGTGAGGGCTATACGAGGCACACCACTGGCGTGTGCCATGCAGCAAACTTGGTGTGGGCAACGCAACAATGTTTCGTGGCAAGTGCCTTAGTGCTGTGTAGTGCCACGCTGAAAAAGCCACGCGTGTATGAAGTTATAAACTAATGGACTGTACTGTAGTGGTCAGACATTAGGCCACTTGGTGTTAATTTTCTGTTTAGATCCCTATCCAAATTGCTATGTCTATATTTGGTAATTATTCTGAGTATCATGCAAACTTTTACCGTTATTATTATCATCTCAACATTAATGATTGTATAATTAACTTATGTACATAGGTATATGCATAGAGCTGAAGACCAATGCCAATCAGGGGAAGGGTATTTCACTTCTCAATAAGTCAAGATCAGCAGAATAGGGATTAATAAAAGATCTAAATACTCTATCAGCTAAAATAGTCAGGTGCATGAAGTATTGTAATGAATAATGAACCACCCACCCACATTGTTTTAGGATAACTTTCCTCCTGATCTGCAACACAAAAAATAACTGGCTTTGCAAAAGCTGTTTGTGCATATATGGCTCCATAATTACAGTATATTGTTATCAATTACTTAAAGAGATGTGTTAGGTAATATACTTGCCATCCAGTTGAGCATGTCACAGTATGGTACTCTACACAAAGTTGAAAAGCCATCTTTTTGGTCTGTCCGTCACACTGCAAATTTGTCAGTCTCTGCATGCATAGACATGATTAATGCTTAAACTGAGGCCCTCATCATTCAGATACGTAAGATTTTTTTTTTCGCAAGATACCAGCTACTTCTCTGCAACTTGTTGGTCATAAAACATAGAAAAACTTGAGCTCCATTGTATTGATAACCACAAGACCAACTGTTCAACGTACCTGACTAGTTGTACGTAAAGTTGTGAGGTAAATTACTTTAAGATTTTTTCATTCTACCTTTACCTTTTTTGTATACACCCCTATTAATTTTTAACTCATAGTTAGTCAGCAAATGTATAGATGTTGGACAGTTGGACGTTGGACAGTCAGCAAATGCAAATAATCTGGCAGTGTTGCTGTATTAATGTAAATGAATACTGTTACAGTAGCTTTTTGTGTTCTTCACAATGTGTTGAAGACATTGGTATAGACCAATGTGAAGGCATTGGTATAGACCAATGCCTTCTGAATCATTAGTGTTGATGGCATGACCAATGTTATGCACAATTTTATTTGAGCTAATTTTATGCTTGCAGCTTTTTAGTACTGCCATAAATTAACATAGGGACATTTAGAACGTACTTTTAATGTGTTATGGGCATGCTAGGGCGATCAGATTGCAGATATATTGTCTGTTTACCATATAGCATAAAAATGTAACGGAGTGAAAATTTTGGCAAACTTGACAATTCACTTTACAATGACTTTTATCAAATTTGTCCTTTCAAAAATTTTACCTCATCAAATATTTTTCACTATAACAGAGTCAATTATTACTGCCTGAAATAGGCCATTTGCCAGGCAAATATCATGCATGGTCGACCATAATGGAACCTGCCTGACAAAATGTCAGATCAAAATAGAAGGAAGTTGTAGAGTTATAATAGTGAAGCATTGTCAATAATAGCAAACACAATTTGACAACAATTATTGTATTGTTATTCTAGGTTGAGTCACTCTATTCTGTCAATGTATTGTAAGGATTTCCCTATTATGATGAATTGTGTAAAACAGTAGCATATCAATGTCAGGTAATGCTTTAGGTTGCCTGACATTTTCACTGGGATTTGAAAAAAAATTGTAATTGTCTCTGCACTATAATGGTATTTAACTCATGTATTCTATTATTTTTGTCTGTAATTCATCTTAAACTTCTTAGCTACACACTACACTACATCACTGGTAAGAGCAACTGTAGCTCTAAGTTTATGAAAGCAGCCCTACAAAAGTTACTATAACCATGTAAACTTGTCTCACCTTCACAATTACAGATTAATAGGAGTAACTAAGGGATCAGCTTCCTTATAATTCTCGACATCATTAACAGAAAAAATTAACTATAAAAGCAAAACAAAAAACAACTTATTTCTCAATAAATCCCTTACAGTATAAAAAGGATGAAGTGGAATTTTATCTACACCAGAGGACAAACACATAGGATTATTCGACCCCTTTCAAGAAGGCACCATGAATGCTTGTGACAGATTTGCAAACTTTGCAGGCTAGCTATTCTGTATTATACTATAAGGGTATGACACATGTACAGCTATAATGATGCCAGCTGGTATATGTAGGTTTTGTTCATTATAGCACATCTAGATTAATCTGTGAATTATGGTTATAATTGTACTGTACAGATAAATAAACAAGTTCTTTTATTTGTTTAGATTGGCTGGACTGATAGAATGCCATTGCACAGAGCTCTTGATAATAAGAACATCGAAATAGTTTATTATTTGAAGAAAATATGTAATCAAGACATTTCTCAGTTTGCACAAGTATGTATAAATTCATAAGTATGTACATATAAGGAACACAATTATTTCATTTCTAGCCTAATGCAAGTTCACCTGATTCTTAATTATATTACATTTGATAGATTAGTATACGTATTCCACTGTGGCACTTTCAAAACTGTTTTCTGTGTGACATTTGAAGGGCTACATGTTGTTACATTAATATTAATGTTGGATCGGGTAGCCCATTTACTAGCAGATAACAAAAAAATGACACATTGTAATCATTTGTTACTATGTACAGTTACGTACATGTACGTAGGTAAGTATGTATGCATGTGCATGTATACATACATACATACAAACAATTATTTTGGTTATTTGACTATTCAGTCGGTATGATACTATTCGATTCATTAACACACTATTCAAATAATTGTTAAACACTTTGTACACTGTATTCAGATGGGAAAGCCAGCCTTGAAACTTAAGATTGCGAATGAAGTGATGTATCTATGCTGTAAAAATTCTATTTTAGAAAAGATAGAAATAGCTCTTAGGCTTTACCTTGCTCCATAACAAAAGATTTCAGTACTTATTCAATAGAAGTATAAGCTTAAAGAATAATCGAATATTCAGTCGTTTTGTTCATAATTATCTACTATTCGAATAATAAAAATTGCTATTCATTTCAATACACACACACACACACACACACATATATACACACCTACATCCATGTATGTAAGTCTTATATGTATTCCTTCAGGTTGAGCAAAGAATGATCAATGATATGGTAGATGAATATGAGAGCACTCATCCTGAACAATAACAACTCTGAAACTTGTGCTTTAAAATTAACGTTATATGCTATAATCAAGAGTATAAATATTATTTACTCTTGCTATAATTATATTGTTATAGTTGGTATGCGTTCACCTGAGCCCCCCCCCCCCCCCCCGCCAAATATAGCAATACCAAAGAGGCAAACATGTTTTCACTCCCAATGATTTTGTACTGGAACGAGCATGATTTTATGTTGTAAACATATTTGCGAGTCTGAATTGTCCATACTCCTCATAACTCACTTGTTCTTGCCTGTATCAAAGAGCTATTTTGATTTACAGTTCCAGCATTTAAAGGGCTTCACAGCACTATTAAATGTTTGGGAAGCTGGCCCTTGTAATAAGAGCTATTATCAAGAAATAAGGGCTAGGGTGAACGTGAACAGACTATAGTTGATAATTGTTATATTCATTACTGTTAAGATGATAAAGGTATATACAGGGTGTACACATGTATGGTCTATAACATGTCTGCAACTCATAAATGTTGTACGTTGCTAAGGACAAGTCTATTTTGCCTTTTCTGCATATTTTCTTTCCAGCAAATCATTTATTGTTCACATATTGCACTCCATGATTTGCTCAAAAATTATCTATTTTTCTCAGTGTTATAATATATATGTTTTTTCGGTTAATTCACCACTTCTAAGTGCAGAGCTACAATTTCACCTTAAAGCACTTGATCAAACATATGAGTGATAATGCATAATTATGTAAAATACAGTACTGTTGATCATGATCGCATTTGTAACATATTTTTAAATTGCCAGAAGTAAGTAGCCAAAATAATGCTACCTGTTTATTTTATGACCAAACTTGTACTATATAGATTACCGATTGTCTGAAGGCTGAAAACCAACATAGTTTGAGTCTACAAAATGGATGCTCTAAACAACGTTCGACCAGAAAGCAGTTAAAGTACTGCCGCGAGTGCAATATGGAAAGAATAGCAGTATTAGGAAATCTTAATCTTTACTTACTCTTACCACTACCAAGCAAGAATTCAGCTTTAGCATGCGTGATCATTCTATTAGATTATCTTGATTGCCACTTGCTATTCTCACAACAATATTTTAGTGAATGTACTGTTAATTGTTTCATTGTGTGTGACTGTTCTATTAAAGTATCTCCATTACCACTTGCTCTTCCCAAAGCAAATGTATTGTTGATAATCGTGAGTGACTGTTCTATTAAAATATCTCAATCTTTTGTGCAAGGTTTATGTATGTTCCTCTTCACAATAAATGCACTCTTTACACCAAACACTTTTCCAGTTAAATAATGTGTCCTAGTGCTTTGATGTTACTAGGGATGAGAAAACCAAACACACATTATATAATTATACAGTTACGTATACAATTCTCTTTCATGATTTCTAACTTCTCTTTACTATCACCACTATAATATAGTGTTAACACTTATTCAACTATTCGTAGAGTACAACAGTAATCATCACTGCGTCACGTAGTGTACAACAATAATCATCACTGTGTCACGTAGTGTACAACAATAATCATCACTGTGTCATGTAGAGTACAACGATAATCATCACTGTGTCATGTAGAGTACAACGATAATCATCACTGTGTCATGTAGAGTACAACGATAATCATCACTGTGTCATGTAGAGTACAACGATAATCATCACTGTGTCATGTAGAGTACAACGATAATCATCACTGTGTCATGTAGAGTACAACCATAATCATCACTGTGTCAAGTAGAGTACAACCATAATCATCACTGTGTCACGTAGTGTACAACAATAATCATCACTGTGTCATGTAGAGTACAACAATAATCATCACTGTGTCATGTAGAGTACAACAATAATCATCACTGTGTCATGTAGAGTACAACGATAATCATCACTGTGTCGTGTAGAGTACAAAAGTAGTAGTACTCACAAAATAAATGAAATTACACAAAAACTGTCAAGCTGTGAAAAACCTTCAATAGCCTGGGTGAAAAATGTTGTGAAATCAAAGGTAGCAGCCAAGAAATGACTACAACAATAGATATGCTAATACATTTAATACATTGCAGGAATTTCTTGAAGGCCGCACCCTTCAGCTTGGCTGTTGTTTTAAAAAATACTTCCTTTAAGATTTAAGATTAGATATTGGGCAGTCAGCTCAGCTAGTTTGCCTAGGGGGTGAAAGCCCCAAATGGTACAATCAAATACATACATACATACATACAATTTGATAATTAATTACAGTAGTGAAGGTTAGGTACGTAAATAAATTCATCCAAGTTTCTTGATTCTATTATATTAATTGGCAACTCATTCCAGTCTTTAACAGTTCTAGGATAAAAACTATATTTATAGGTGTTGAGGTTGCTTGTGGCAGAATGAAATGATTGGGGTGATGTTGTCTGGTAAAAAATTGAGTTCTTTGATAATGTGGCAGTTGTTTAGGTTTCGTTTAATAAAATTTAGCACTTTGGTTGCTCTGTTACCTACTGTTTGTATATGTGATGACCATGACATAGTGTTATCAATCGCTACACCTAAGTATGTGTATGACAATTCTTTATATCGAGATTATGACCTGACATAGGCGGTGGAGACGGGGGGGGCCATGGCCCCCCCACTTATTGGGACACTGTTGCAAGAAAAGATCGAGATACTCTAATAGAACAGTCAGGATCAGGATATTCTAATAGAGTAGTCACAGTATTCAGAGAAGCAGTGTAGCAAATTCCTTAGCTACGTATATGTAGTTATAAATAAGGAGATGTAATTGGTGGAGAGTAGCTATTGTCAGCAGGCTGTGACCTTTTTTTTTTTTGTTTTGTTTTGTTTTGGTCTTCAACTTACAGCTGGCCTGGCCCCCTCACTTTTTGCCTGCTCCTGTGACCTGATAAGGTATACGTATATTGTATGGGGTTCAGGGAACGAGTACACCTCAGCACAGCACATTTCTCAACATTTATTTCATTTGCCATTTGTGAGTCCATTTACATATTTTATATAAGTCTTCCTGTAACTGCTTTGAATCTTGCAGTGTTGTAACAGTCTTGTAAATAACACAGTCATCAGCAAACAATCGAACTGAAGATGTAATGTTTTCATTTATGTCATTAATATCTAATCAAAAACAGCCAAGCTGTAAAAAAAGGTGCAGCCCCCATAAAGGCCATGGTGAAAAAAGATGTGAAATCCAAGGTGGCGGCCAAGGAATGGCTGTGATGGTAGGTTAATGGTTAAATTTTAATAACAATATTTCTGGTGAATTTTGTGCCGCTTGGTCTTGGCACCAAATTCACCTGAATTGTCGTTATTAAAATTTAACCATTAACCTACCATCACAGCCATTTCTTGGCCGCCACCTTGGATTTCACATCTTTTTTCACCATGGCCTTTATGGGGCCGCACCTTTTTTTACAGCTTGGCTGTTTTTGATTAGATATCACTTCTTTTTGTATTTGTATACTGCAAAGCCGGCCTATAGCTGGCTTTGGAGCTCTTGTAACCCATGTGTTTTTTTCTTTATCACAGGAAGAAGAAAAGAACTTAAAGAAGATTTTTCATACTTCAATTATTTTTGATTTTATTAGTAATTATACAAATTATATACATATATTTATTACATGCCCATTATTCCCCACAGGATATATTTTTTGCAGCTGATCTCTCTACTGGGTGACTTGAAATGTAGCTGAACTATCTACAGGATGGTTTCTTTGTAGCTGAACTCTCTACAAGGTGACCTCTTCTAGCTGGTCTCTCTACAGGATGATTTGTTTCTAGCTGAACTCTCTACAGGTGATTTGTTTACAGCTAAACTCTCTAAATGGTGGTTTCTTTGTAGCTGAACTCTCTATAAGATGACTTCATCTAGCTGAACTCTTTACAGGGTGATTTTTTTGCAGTTGAACTCTCTACAGGGTGATTTGTTTGCAGCTGAACTCTCTCTATGATGGTGTTATTGTAGCTGAACTCTCTACAAGGTTACTTCTTCCAGCTGATCTCTCTACAGGGGATTTGTTTGTAGCTGAACTCTGTACAAGTGATTTATTTGCAGCTGAACTCTTTATGTAGTGGTTTCTTTGTAGCTGAACTCTCTACAAGGTGACCTCTTCTAGCTGATCTCTCTACAGGGTGATCTGTTTCTAGCTGAACTCTCTACAGGTGATTTTTTGCAGCTAAACTCTCTACATGATGGTTTCTTGGTAGCTGAACTCTTTACAAGGTGACTTCTTCTAGCTGAACTCTCTACGGGGTAATTTCTTTGTAGCTGAACTCTCTACATGATGGTTTCTTTGTAGCTGAACTCTCTACAAGGTAACTTCTTCTAGCTGATCTTTCTACTGGGTGATTTGTTTGTAACTGAAGTTTCTACAGGGTGATTTGTTTGCAGCTGAACTCTCTACAGGTCATTTTTTGCAGCTAAACTCTCTACATGATGGTTTCTTTGTAGCTGAACTCTTTACAAGGTGACTTCTTCTAGCTGAACTCTGTACGGGGTAATTTCTTTGTAGCTGAACTCTCTACATGATGGTTTCTTTGTAGCTGAACTCTCTACAAGGTAACTTCTTCTAGCTGATCTTTCTACTGGGTGATTTGTTTGTAACTGAAGTTTCTACAGGGTGATTTGTTTGCAGCTGAACTCTCTACAGGTGATTTTTTGCAGCTAAACTCTCTACATGATGGTTTCTTTGTAGCTGAACTCTTTACAAGGTGACTTCTTCTAGCTGAACTCTGTACGGGGTAATTTCTTTGTAGCTGAACTCTCTACAAGGTAACTTCTTCTAGCTGATCTTTCTACTGGGTGATTTGTTTGTAACTGAAGTTTCTACAGGGTGATTTGTTTGCAGCTGAACTCTCTACATGGTGGTTTCTTTGTTGCTGAACTCTCTACAAGGGTAATTTGTTTGTAACTGAACTCTGTACAAGGTGCGTTTTTGTAGGTGATCTCACTGCAGGTTGATTTGTTTGTAGCTGAACTCACTAAAGGGTGATTTGCTTGTAGCTGAACTCCTTGCATTGTGTCTAGTTTCTAGCTGATCTCTCTACATAGTGATTTGTTTGTAGCTGATCTCTCTACAGGTTGATTTGTGTGTAGCTGATCTGCAGGTTGATTTATTTGTAGCTGATCTCTCTACAGGGTAATTTGTTTTTAGCTGAACTCTCTATAATGTGATTTGTTTGTAGGTGATCTCTCTGCAGGTTGATTTGTTTTAGCTGAAAAGTGATTGCTTATAGCTGAACTCCTTGCATTGTGTCTAGTTTCTAGTTGATGTCTCTACAGGGTGATTTTTTGTAGCTGAACTCTCTACAGTGTGATTTGTTTCTAGCTTATCTCTCTACAGGTTGATTTGTGTGTAACTGATCTCTCTACAAGCTGATTTGTTTGTAGCTGATCTCTCTGCAGGTTGAATTGTTTCTAGCTGATCTCTCTATAAGTTGATTTGTTTATTGTTGATCGCTCTAAAGGTTGATTTGTTTGTAGCTGAACTCTCTGCAAAGTGTATTGTCTGTAGTTGGTCTCTCTACAATGTGGTTTTTTGTAGCTGACCTCTCTTCAGGGTGATTTGTTTCTAGCCGATCTCTCTACAGGGTGATTTTTTGTAGCTGATCTCTCTTCAGGGTGATTTGTTTCTAGCTGATCACTCTACAGGTTGATTTGTTTGTAGCTGAACTCTGTACAGGATGATTTGCTTGTAGCTGAACTCCTTACATTGTGTCTAGTTTCTAGCTGATCTCTCTACAGGGTAATTTGTTTGTAGCTGAACTCTCTATAAGGTGATTTGTTTGTAGCTGATCTCTCTGCAGGTTGATTTGTTTTAGCTGAACTCTCTACAGGGTGATTTGCTTGTAGCTGAACTCCTTACATTGACAATGTGTCTAGTTTCTAGCTGATCTCTCTACAGGGTAATTTGTTTGTAGCTGAACTCTCTATAAGGTGATTTGTTTGTAGCTGATCTCTCTGCAGGTTGGTTTGTTTTAGCTGAACTCTCTACAGGGTGATTTGCTTGTAGCTGAACTCCTTACATTGACAATGTGTCTAGTTTCTAGCTGATCTCTCTACAGGGTAATTTGTTTGTAGCTGAACTCTCTATAAGGTGATTTGTTTGTAGCTGATCTCTCTGCAGGTTGATTTGTTTTAGCTGAACTCTCTACAGGATGATTTGCTTGTAGCTGAACTCCTTACATTGACAATGTGTCTAGTTTCTAGCTGATCTCTCTACAGGGTGATTTGTTTGTAGCTGATCTCTCTACAAGGTGATTTGTTTGCAGCTGAACTCTCTACATGGTAGTTTCTTTGTAGCTGAACTCTCTACAATGTAATTCTTCTAGCTGAACTCTCTACAGGGTGACTTGTTTCTAGCTGAACTCTTTACAGGTGGTTTCTTTGTAGCTGAACTCTCTACAAGGTGACTTCTTCTAGATGATCTCTCTACAGGATGACTTGTTTCTAACTGAACTCTCTACAGGGTGATCTGTTCATAGTGGAACGTCTAGTGGGAGATTTGTTTGCAGCTGAACTCTCTACACGATGGTTTCTTTGCAACTGAACTCTCTACAAGGTAACTTCTTCTAGCTGATCTCTCTGCAGGGCAATTTGTTTGTAGCTGAATTCCCTACAGGGTGATTTGTTTGCAGCTGAACTCCCTACATGATGGTTTCTTTGTAGCTGAACTCTCTATTAGGTACCTTCTTCTAGCTGATCTGACTACAGGGTGACTTGTTTGTAGCTGAAGTCCCTACAGAATAACTTGCAATGTAATATAATTCTATAATGGAGTAAATTATAAACGTAGCTGAATGCTCTATTAGGGTGACTGTTCTATTACAGTATGTCGATCTCGCATATGCTACACGTAGTTGGCTTTGAAATCATAACTCCATCCGATTCTTCTGTACTACTGCAAGGACTTTCTATGATAATTATTCCAGCTACACACCGATTTTCAGCTCACTGCTCTAAGCGGTTTGCCTGGTAGGCGTGAAAACTAATTGTTTTTATATTCATAAAAATCGATCGCGCAATTTTGACACAGGTTGAGTTTTGTGTCATATCTCGATGGCCTTAAATTGGATTCCTTTCAAACCACAAAAAGGCACTCCTACGATAGTTACTACATCTACATAGCAATTTTCAGCTCATTCCTTCAAGCGGTTTACCCTGTGGGCGTGACAGACCTACAACCTAATTTTACGCAAATAATCGGTCATAACTCCGTGAATGTTCATTGGATGCCTTCCAAACTTGGTACTGAGATTCGCCTTAATGAGCCCTTTACGTGTGCCAAATTTCAACCCGATTGAAGCACGCATTCGTGTTTTATGGCGGATTTTGCAAAGTGTGCGAAAAGAAGAAGTAGAAGAAGAAAAAAAACGAAGAAAAAACCCCAAACTTTGGCCGCTCGTATCTCGGAAATGGCTGGAGTGATTTTCTTCAAATTTGGAATGTGTACTCCCCTACCTAGCCGGCACTTCTGTAGCAACTTTGGTTTCAATCGGATAAGGAATCACAGAGCTAGAAAGGTGTGAAAATCGCATTTACTTTCTTCCTGTAAATATACTCACTGTGTGGCGCGCCGGCTTCTTGGGCCGCACGACACACTACCGTGTGTCTTGATATACAAGAAACATGAGGGGGCCTAGTATAGTACCCTGTGGTACCCCAGACGTAACAGTTGTTGAGATTCTCCATCAACAATTACCCTTTGATATCGTTTGGTTAGCAAGGAAGGGATCCATTGAAGAAGAGGCCCTCGTATACCATAGAATTTTAATTTGTTTAATAGTCTTTTGTGAGGGACTGTGTCAAAAGCCTTAGAAAAGTCTAAATCAGTCTGTTAAACAATAAATCAGACTGTTCATAGTGTAACAATGGTATAATTATTAATTATTGTACATGCACAGTATCAGTGGGAATGATATACAGTTGAATCAAAAGGGTTGTAGTAACACTTAGGTGTCATCAGAGGTGTGGCAACAAAATTCGACATGAGAGGAGCTAAGAAAGGTGGTGACTGATTGATACAATTAATATTGTACAATGTGTAAAGCTGATTCAGTATATGTGGAATGTGTATGCACTTTCTAAAGGGGTCTGATGATAAGCCTGCATCAATAATGCCAGCATAATAGAAAGCATACTAGGTTGGATTGCCAAGCTAAAATAGATCAATACTCCCTTAGAGCAGTTAGTGGAAACTGCAATAGAGTACTCAAATACTTTGTACATACAGTAGCTCCTTAAATCAATACTTTCTAATAGAGCAATCACTTTGCAATCAAATACTCTAACAGAACATTATAAATTCCTTAAAGCATTTTGGGCTAAATTTTGAGCATATTTGACTCAGGCCTATCTGGGGGCATGTCCCCATAGAAACTATTTTTTGAAAATTAACCTTCTGATATTGAATTTCATAATAACTTTGACTAAATTGCTTTATTCAACTGTTCTGTTAGAGTATCTTAAAAATTGGAGTAGTATAAGTAGAATTGGAAGTTTGGAACACACACTGCTTGGAAGTTCTTACTTTACTAATTTGTTAAGATGCTTTACTGTAGTTATACCCAGTTATGCTGATAGTAAAATGTCGGTAACTTTAAGTATATGGAACATAATTGTTTTACTAAGTTTTAAACTCTCAGTAAAACATCAGTGAATGCGGGTTTACTGAAAAACTACTAAAATAACAAACAATTAACTGTTTCATATACTGGGGATATACCACTCTAGTAAACTAAGAAACTTCAAGCAGTGACAATTTTTGCTGTGTTCATGAAGTACATTGCAAACCCACAGTAATACTACAGAAAATAATACAGAAATGTATTCCACACATACTTTTGTGAGTTTTGTCCACCAAAGTATGTTGCCCCACAGTGGTGGAATTGCCCAATAATTAATCACTATAATCCCTTGGTTTGTGATGATGGTGATTGTAGTCATGTATGTATCTATATAATTTTGTTGTAGTTCTGCACATATCTAACTGTACTTGGGTACATTTGCATGCTCCTGTCTGTACAGTACGTAAATGTTAAATTAACAATCAATTGCTTTGCCATCTTTGATACGAATTCATGGTCCAGTACTCAATCTTTTATCTCATCTCCAACAGTAAGTATGCATATAGGGACACACAAGAAAACCAGCAAATGCAGAGAGTCAGAATATCCCAATAATTCTGGCAACATACTTCAGGGTTCCTAACCATTATGCCTCAGAAAATACTGGAATAAGTGCATATAGAGTCCTACCATCACTGTGATAAAACTCTTCTATACGGCCATAGTGTTTATAGTGTATAAAAGTATAATATGCTATTTTCAAATGCTCGAGCCTAAACTGGGCATCAGTGAATATTGAACTGGAGATGTTGCAATTTCCAAACACTTGGCTTTGATGTATCTTGTCCAACCACCCACCTACCCACACATCCAACCACCCACCCACCCATCCAACCATTCATCCAACCACCCACCCACCCACCCACCCACCCATCCAACCACCCATCCACCCACCCACCCACCCACCCATCCAACCACCCACCCACCCATCCACCCAAATCCCCAACCCACCCATCCAACCACCCACCCACCCAACCAACCATCCACCCAAATCCCCAACCCACCCACCCACTAGAGTTATACCGATAATCAGATTGGTAATCGGTAGAAGCCGATAATTAGCTGTTTTTACCATCATCGGAAATCAGTTGTATGGACTGTGGCCAGCAGATTATTAGTCTATTCAGCTTCAGCAGCTGCAGTACCACTGGGGAGCTGGTGTCAAAGGCTCCGGCATGTACTTAGGTAATTTACTTATGTTTTGTGGTAACCACAGTTATAAACAGTGATGGTTGGAGCCCTAGCCCACTTGTTGGTCTAGCAACTTTGAGTTGAGGTAAGTGTACCTCAAAGCATTGTGGTACTAGCTGTACTTTTAGTGGAGTATGCACAAGTGTAACTTGTAGAGACCTACGATTGGGTATTGGTTAACTATCAGTATAATAGGGTAAAAAATATCGCATATTGGCTTTTTATTAAAAGTGGAAATCGGTACAACATTACCCACCCATCCACCCACCACACACACACACAATTTTGAGAGCCCAAGTTATCCATGTTTCTTTGGTATTCAGCTATGCACACAAAGGAACCACAACAGGATTATATTGCCTCCCAAAATAAATGTATAAAATTTGCCACATTCTCAAAAATTTTCCATAATGGTCTGTTTGAATAAATTAATACACTATGTGGGTGTAACATGTGATATACATATACCAAATTTGCACCCACTACAGACACATGTGTGTGATACACATAAAACTTAACACATGTACCTATGTAATGTACTGTGCACATTGTCAGTGACACAGTCAAGCTCTGTACACATCTAGTTGTCCCCTCTGAAATATTTATCCCTCTATAAGTTTATTATTAACACCATTTGCACGCATTCAAAAGGGGTCCAGATATTCAGCTGAAATAATTGATCCCCCTTTCTATATTATAATATTATATCCCTAATGCATTCAGCTAACCACCCCAGGTCTCTCTATACAGAAAAGTAATAAGCATAATATCGCATTAAGGGCCACAGTCTGTGGCAAACACTAGTTTGCATGAAGTATAATTGTGACTGGGCCTGCGAAAATAGGGCATGTGGGCACATGACTTTAGCCTACTTTTCATCACTCACAACTTTTTGTATCATTATGCTATGGCACTGTGATTTTCAGCTCTTAGTAATCATTTAACTGGCATCAAGATGCAAGTGACAGAATGGAAATATAAGTTTCCAGCACTGCAATATGACCTGTAGAGTGATGGGTTGTAGTCTGTGCCCACATGCCCTGTTTTTGCAGGCCCGGTCACAATTTATGAAGCATATACTTCATGATATTAACATGAAGCATTTTTCAGGATTTTGAATAAAAGTAGACAACACCATTAGCAATGTTATTTAACACACTTCAATGTTACCATGAATGGTAGCTACATTACATGGTGGTCATCAAGTAGGGACCCGCCAATTATGCTTATTATTTTACCTGTCATGCTATATATGCTGCACTGCTCACAATTTTGCCTATTATGCTCAAATATTTACCTATTATGCTCAATTACGTTCAATATTTTATACCTCAGTTCCCATATTTCCTAGTAAATTGTGCACTTATCGGAAAACAGTAAGTTGTTGAGGCACAGACTCTAAATCCTTGCTTGTCAAAATGCATATCACAGAAAAGCCAAGATAGATATAATCTAATAGAACAATCAGCTGTCTGATTGTTCTTTGACTGTTCTATTAGAGTATATCGATCTTTTTCTGTGATGTGTATTTTGATAAGCAAGAATTTATGTAATACACAAGTATTCTGCCTTTTATGCTAGCATTATGCTCAATGATTTCAGGCACCTATTATGCTCATTATTATGCCAGCGCAATTGGTGGGTCCCTATCATCAAGTGCAGCTTTAGAAGTTTTGGTAACAGATTTCCAAGTTATCGTGTTGCATACACACTTAAGAGGACTCTGGGAATGTCCCACCATGCAGGAAATTTTTGAAATTATGAATTCTGAGATTGAATTTTGCAACAATTTTCACCAAAAACCAAAAAATAAATATGTGTTAGATATAGAAATTGATTGATATTGGCTGCTTATGTTTGCTTCAGTTGGCATAGTATCAGGAGCAGGCTACATGGAGCCAATATAGTTAAGTAAAGTTTGAAACATACAACAGACATGGATTCCATTCTGGGGGGCTGGGGGCATGCTTCCAGGGAAATCTCAAGTCTTAAACACTCTGAGATATGCTATTTGGTATAGGTAAACTAAATAACTTTCAAATAGTACAATATGTGACTGTTCTATTAGAGTATTTCAATCTGAACCTTTGAAAATAAATGCAAAATGTTACCTCAATATACTTAATCAGTTTCTGGAAACCTCAAAAACCCCACTGGATCTATTATATTTTAAAAGCAGATGTGTATTCTTGAGGTATAACGGATGCTGTGAGTTTCTAAACCATAATAGTGTGTGAACTGGAGAGCATCAGCTTGTGTTAAACACTATAAAGCTCTCCTTAGTAAGGTCCAAAAAGGTGCCTGATAGTTAGTAAATCAACTTTGCACTTCGTTAAGTGAATTTCAGTGTGTTGATTTTTATTGCAGACCCATTCACCTTTAAAGCAAGTGTATTTTGTAGAGCACCTAAGGCTATAAGGCATATGCTCACTACCAAACCGTTTTGACAAAACAAGGCTTCCACACACATCCAATTTTCTGACTTTAACCAGCTGTAACTTGACTACTCAGTAAGCTATTGACCTAAAATTTTCACAAAGTCCTTCCATAGCATAGTACCACACCAGTTGAAAACTTGAGACTAATGGCATACTGCTACATTGCATTATGGTACTTCCAAGTCACAAAGGTGGATGTGTGTGGAAGCCTTGTTTTGTCAAATTTGGTCACATTTGGTAGGTTCCATCCTTAGTTGCAATTTATTCACTATCAACCCTACACACTATTAGCTAGTAAGAGTTCAGGTAATATTTGGGAGAGTGTGTAAATGGAATAGCTACTTCAGCAAAAACATTAATTACTCCATTTACCTTTTCTTAAAACAAAGTGTTGCTGAGGATAAGTCAGTATACACACAACTAAACCGTATAATGCTTTTAACATGCAAATAATTAGTTGCGCCAATGCCCAATGGTGCAATTTACGATTTATTTTATTTATTCATTATCAATTTTGTGAAATGACTGCATGGGTTGTACAAAAGGACAAGCTAGCCTGCAAATGCACTTCCCACTAACATATACATACAGTAACACAATACATTACAAACTAGCTACTAGGACAAAACAACAGGACAAAATAAACACCTTAATATGAATGCAATGCATATTATGTTATAGAGTGCCTGAGTTGCAATGTAACTTGAATGCAACTCAGGTCCTCTTTGTACAACCCATCATCTCTTCAAAGGTCATTGTACAGGATCTATCACTAATCCTCGCTAACCCAAAATCCTTAAGATTTACCTACAGATATACATTGATCAATTCCCATTAGCTACTCCCATTAATTTAGAAATCCTTTGTCATAAGTGATGGTATAGCTACCGGGTATTGACCACATAGACGGTGGAGACGGGGGGGGGCCAGGGGAGCCAAGCCCCCCCCCCCACTTTTTTTGGGACACTGTTTGCAAGAAAAAATCGAGATACTCTAATAGAACAGTCAGGATCTGGATAGAGTAGTCACAGCATTCAGAGAAGCAGTGTAGCAAATTACTTAGCTACATATGTATAAGGAGATATGATTGGTGGAGAGAACCTATTGTCAGCAGGCTGTGACTTTTTCTTTTTTTTTTTTTTTTGGTCTTCAACTTAGAGCTGGCCTGGCCCCCTCACTCTTTGGCCTGCTCCACCGCCCTTGATTGACCATAATTGACAGTCCTATTAATTGCTAGTGTAATGTAACCCACAATCGAACACGTTGCAGGTGTCACGCCCTAATCAGTAGAGAGTTGTAGTCATAGGTCTACACTTGGAATATTCTTCGCCAGTTACAGGTGTTTGTATGATTGTATGTGTTGTCACGGTACTAAGGTAGCTGCGAACTGTTAGCCGCCAGTGAGTTCGCGTGGACAAACGTGGCGCTTATTTCCAATCGATAAGAAAGGGTCTGGCCACGCGAGACTAATCACCAGTGTGGCTCGACCTGTGGAGTCAAGTGACACACTGACAGGAATGCACTCACCGTAAGAAAACTGCAACCACAGTCAAATTTAACGAAGCTCAGTTTAAAGTTGTTAAATCTAGCTCAAATCCTCAATGCTCATAGGACAAGGGGGTAGTCACTTCAGTACCGTCTGTTGAAACACGATCGGGATCCAAGATTTAATCAAGCGATCTAGGGGCTTTTGTACAGTGAATCAAGCAATCAAGACGTCCGAAAAAGTGACGATCAAGCACTTTTCAAAGCTAACTTTAGCAACACGATAATGTACTAGAATTTTACGGTAGACTTTCAAGAATCAAGGCACTTTTATAAGTATAATCAAGCGATCAAGGCGAAACTTCGATGATCAAAAT
The DNA here is from genome assembly GCF_963678975.1 of Dysidea avara. Classification (NCBI taxonomy): domain Eukaryota; kingdom Metazoa; phylum Porifera; class Demospongiae; order Dictyoceratida; family Dysideidae; genus Dysidea; species Dysidea avara. The sequence continues at coordinate 12,981,938 of NC_089273.1, forward strand.
TCTTGATCCCGGTCGCAAGTGTATTGTGCCGCAACTGGCAGTATGGAGGTGTCTACCTGTAGGAAGTCGGCAAAGAATTGCTAATAAATCACTTAATGTGTCAATTGGAGGTACCTTACTGGCTCAGGTAAATTCTGTTCGATATTTAGGAATTTTAATTGACAATACGTTGTCCTGGACTTTGCACATCTCCAATGTGGTCTCCAAAGTCAGGTCTTGTGTTGCCTCTATTATTCGTTATGGGTCACTGACACCATCGGTACTTTGTCTTTTGTATACTACTTTTGTGTTGCTGTTACTTGATTACTGTGATGTTGTTTGGTGTCCTACTACTGCCAAGCTGACTGCAATGATTGAAAGAGTACATTCCAAGTTTGTTAAGAGGTTACCACCATCTAATAGATTGTTTTTACTTTAACTGAGCGACTATGATACCACACAGCTATTCCAGTTTTAAGTCAATATGTAAATATTCCCCATCATATCTGCAAGATATTTTTGAATATTCTAAAGATGTTACAGGTCATGTTGGTCGCAATGTCATTCGTTTTTTCGTTACTAGAGTTTTAAACAATCATGGAAAGAGAGGTTTTTATTTTCGTAGGTCTGTTCTGTGGAACAATTTAAGGTCTGCTGTTGTAGAGGCTGCTTCTTTGTCTTTGTTTAAAAAGTTGAATTTTCATTAACTTGTTTTGTATGTGTGTGTATGCCTGTTGTATTAATTTTATTATTGCAATTGTTTAGTGTATGTGTGTTTGTGTTTTGTATTTAGCTATATTGTATTTTACTTGTAATCTTTTCAGGGCTCCACTGAAAATCAGTATTTAGTTACTGAGTGGATCCCCTGTTAAAAAAAGAAATAAATAAATTTAAGAAAAGAAGCCGGTTGCTATTGTTCCGGCAGCCAGAAATATTTTGTCAGGGCTATTGTTCCGGCAGTCCACTACATTTCTCTCACTATCAAGCATACTAGTTGTATGCTATGCCCCGAGTATTCAACTTTAGGGCACACGTCTAGTAGGTTGCCCCACTGGTAGCCATGTAGCACAATGGCTAAGACTCTGGGCTAACACACTAGAGGTCCCGGGTTCGATTCCCGGTCAAGAATTTTGTGTTTTTTTTCATTTGAGGAGACTTTTTTGTCTAAGTATTATTTTTATTCACGTGACTGCTGGAACAATAGCAACACCTTAATATAAACTGAGAAGCTAACAGGCGCCACCCAAATCATGCTAAGTGAAGTCAACAGTACAAGCCAAGGTTGAAAATTTGCAAACCTCAATCGAAGAGTACAAAATGTGTCACAGTATGCCTAATCACGGTTCACACACTGAAAAAGGCTACAGTGGATTTCTCTTGCATTCAAATTTGCGTAGTCCGTATTGTGCACGTACCAGGCTTTGAAAGTGAAGGCAAATGCACAATACGGAATATGAGGATTTGAACGCAAGTGAAATCCGCTGTACTGCTGATTGCATGAATCTTTAAAAATTGCGTGGCGTATGCGTGTGTGTGCACACAAATTTTAAAGTTTCACGGAACAGGTTGCTGATGTCGGGGACTAAGAAACCCGACATAAGGAACTTGTTCCATAAAACAATACATTTTAATTCTTGTGTGTGCATACACGCAAGCGTCAAGCAATTGTTAAAGATTCGTGCAATCAGCAGTATTAACAATGAAATGTAGTCCGTACAACACTCGTTAGTTGACAAAGTTGTAGTAGTGTGTAGCTATTGTATTACCATTTCACATAATATGAGTTTCGTCACCGAGCTGCAGTTGTCTGCATGTTTATGTGGCCACATTAAGGAAAGTTTATTGTAGTCTAGCATTATATAATCTAATCCAAAACAGCCAAGCTGTAAAAAAAGTGTGCGGCCCTCAGAAAGGCTATGGTGAAAAAAGATGTGAAATCCAAGGTGGCGGCCAAGAAATGGCATTTTTTTTACAGCTTGGCTGTTTTGGATTAGATTTCATTTCTTTTTGTATTTGTATAACCCAAAGCCGGCCTATGGCCAGCTTTGGGACTTTTTTAACCTATGTTTTTTTTCTTTACTACAGGAAGAAGAAAAGATGAAGTAGATGTACTTTAAATATTTTATCAGGAAATGTACAAATTATATATATGTGACCGGATTTGCGAAAAGGGGTCTTCCACACACATCCAATTTGCGAACTTTGGCAGTTCATAATGTCAGATAGGAAAATAGTATTGCCTTGAAATTTGGACAGTGATGAGTAACAACATAGGTTAATACATGAACAAAATTTCAGGTTAGTATCTTCTTTGAGCATAAAGGTATGGTCATTCAAGTTCATAGAATTGGATGTGTGTGGAAGACCCTTTTTCGTAAATCCGGTCACATGTAATACCTATGTGACCGGATTTGCGAAAAGGGGCCTTCCACATATCCAATTTGCCAACTTTGACAATTGATAACTTCAGATTGGAAAGAGCTATTGCTTTGAAATTTGGGCAGTGGTGATTTCTTTGCAGCTGAACTCTCTACAAGGTAATTTCTTCTAGCTGATCTCTCTACAGGGAGATTTGTTTGTAGCTGAACTATCTACAAGGTAACTTCTTCTAGCTGATCTCTCTACAGGGTGATTTGTTCGTAGCTAAATTCTGTACAGGTGATTTGTTTGCAGCTGAGCCCTTTACAAAATGGTTTCTTTGTAGCTGAACTCTCTACAAAGTAACTTCTTCTAACTGATCTTTCTACAGGGTGATTTGTTTGTAGCTGAACTATCTACAAGGTAATTTCTTCTAGCTGATCTCTCTACAGGGTGATTTGTTTGTAGCTGAATTCTGTACAGGTGATTTGTTTGCAGCTGAGCTCTAAACAGAATGGTTTCTTTGTAGCTGAACTCTCTACAAGATAACTTTTCTAGCTGATGTCTCTACAAGGTGACTACTTTGTAGCTGAACTCTCTACACGGTGGTTTCTTTGTAACTGAACTTTCTACAAGGTGACTTCTTCTAACTGATCTCTCTACAGGGAGATTTGTTTGTAGCTGAACTCTCTACAGGTGATTTGTTTGAAGCTGAACTTTCTAAATGATGGTTTCTTTGTAGCTGAACTCTCTACAAGTTAACTTCTTCTAGCTGATCTCTCTACAGGGTGATTTGTTTGTAGCTGAATTCTGTA